>NC_090894.1:20309306-20349306 GCF_036669925.1 Montipora capricornis | reverse complement strand
ATCTTTTTCTTAAAAGACACTGAAGAGTCATAACGGCGGCAGTAAAAATCAGTTGCCTACACCGTGTATGAATGCACCGTAATGCCTACATTGCTCAAAATGTCGCGGGCTCACCTGACGTGAGGGCAAAAACTAATAACAGCGTATCACAAGCTTCCTCCAGCTGATAATTTATTTCATATTTTCTCTTTAACTTATCTTCGTATTTACAGCTTTCCAACAACATCCATAAAGCAATGTATCATCACTAATAACTGAAGCTGATTTATTAGAGAAATGAGGAAAAATAACATTTAACTCAACCGACGAAAAGCGGATGTTATAAATATTGTAAAATTGTTGTAAAAATCAAATTCGACTAATATCTTCTTTAGTAAGATCAAAAAAACAAAATTCTCAAAACCCAAAAGGAAGAAACTCCCATGGCCGTTCAGGTTTGATTTAACTGAAGCAATTGGTTAAAAGTGACGCCCTAAGTAGCATTTAATAATGAGTCCATGTATCAGTTGTGCGTAAAATCGAATCATGATGAATTTGAAAAGGACGAGAGAGGCATCAAGGGTTGTCAAAGACCAGCCAAAGCAATCTCGTTCCCAGGGTCTCCTTTGACAAAGGAGGCAGGGAAGGGAGACCCTGGGAACGAAATTGCAGCCCAATAGGCCATTTCCGAGTTCGTGTCTGCCTCCTCTTTAAAGCGAGTCTAAGTGCGAAGTTTTTGTGATGGTAATTAGTTCTACTTTACATATGAATGAAAACTAATTTTCATAAGAAAAACTTCGCACTTAGACTCGCTTTGAAGAGAAGGCAGACATGAACTCGGAAATGGCCTATTAAAAACTCTAGCTTTGCACGCCTGTACATCGTCATCCCGACGCCTATTCCAATTATTCCGCTTCCACCCCCGATACTCAATAGTCCCTTACACAAGACTTTAAGAATTTAAAGGAACGACCACCCTTGAAAACATGCCATGAATAGAGCGATTTCCGACCAGAAAACAATTAAAAAGACGGTATGAAAAAAAATACTAAAGAATACTGAAACAAAAATTTGCTTTTGAGACAATATATTACGGTCAAGAAGCTTCTCACTGCTAAAAAGCAAGGTCGTTACGACCCTAGATGTGCGCCCCTCGTACTAACACTTCCTGTCCTTCCCCTATCGGGATCAGATTGCGGCTGAGCCAACATGGGTGTACTACGGGAAATTCGCTCCGATGCTGACAGCTTGGCATGATGGGCTAGGTTGTCACGTGATGATGAACGCTGGAGTCGTGTACCACTGCCTCCCATCTTTTCCATCAGTTTCTGGCCGCGGCTGCTGAGGGTTCGCTTGAGGCGCGAAAACGTTTTTTCCCGCTTTCCGTTCTTCTTGTCATCGGTCGCATCTTCTTTTTCGGATTCGATGGACGTTTTACTGCTGCTGCCATTGAGTGACGATGCTGACGAAGCCACGCTAACGCCGGCCGCGGAAAATGAAGAGCTGCCACCAACATCTTCCGCAAGAAGCTGTGCCACTTTGGTTTGACGAACAACGTCAAGAGCCTATGAATGGAAACATGAAAGCCACTTATTACAGCTGACCAATTTTTTTTTTCTTGAGCGCATTTCAGCAACCACCCCCGCCATTTCTGTGAATATGAATATGACTTCCGGTTTTCCCAACAAAAGCGCGCACGTCATACAAAATGAAAAACCTGAACCAAAAAACGCAACAATAATTCGAAGATCGAAGATAGAAGCACAAAAACTTTCGTGCTTACCTCAAATGGAAAGTACTGCGAAAATGTGCATAGAATGTATAACTTGGACAGACAACTAAGCTAACCGCTAAATCAGACACAAGATTCACTCGCGCTACCTACAGTTTTTCATACAATTTAGGCATCAAAGATTGATGTTTACGGTTCTCATTATTCAATATGTTTCCAGCTTTCGACGAAAAAAATACTTTCGAGTTGTGACCGTGTAAACTTAAGTAGTGATGGAAGTACCAAAAATAAACATAGCGTCCGAATTCCTTTTTTGTGGTTGTGCACAGAAACGTCTTCTTAAATGTTCAAAACCTGTCCTCACACAACAATTTTTTGCGGTTTGCGCGGGTTTTCAAGAAATGCCTGATACCAAATATCTCTATTTGGAGCTCGTTTATGGCAAACGTCAGCCCGTTTTACTATCAGCAACACCAATTGTGCAAAAACTACGAAGACAGAAATAAGTTAGAATACGACAATTTTAATGGGCCACTTCCGAGTTGCTGTTAGTCTCGGTTTCGAAGTGAGTCTTGGTGCTCAACTATTGAAAGGGAAATGAGTTTGATTTAAATAAGAATTCGCAACTCATTTACATTTGAATGGTTGTGCATCAGGACTCGTTTTGAAACTGAGACATGCAGCAACTCGGAAATGGGCTATTGTTGTATGCCGAGAAGCTGCCTGTCGTTAGCCAATCATCGATCGTGAACCAAAACATAATTATTGTCAGCCAGTCGCGTACATACGTTCTGCCGAGACCGCAGCGCACACTCCTCTAGGGTCTCCGCTGCTTCAAACTTGCCCTGCCTGCGGTACAAAGCACCCAGATTCCTGAGGGTTGTAGTGACAGTAGGACTATCGACTTTTGCTGCCTTGTGCCAGCCACCATATTCACCATATGGGGCGTTATCCTTCCCGCGCTTTCCATCATCCTCCAGGGAAGACTCAGTACCAGGTCCAAATTCGCGCTCGTGAGCTCTTGTGAGAACCTGACGAAAAAGAGAAAAAGCAGGAAACAACAACTTCACTTCTGTAACCTTTGCTGTTGTTATTGAATCTACCTTCTCAAGCTCATTAATAATTCATAAGCCAAAAACAAAAGAAATCACTACCGTGAAGGAAGTTTGGATATGTGGTCTTAATTAGCATAAACTTTCGCCAACTTTGATCCCAAATATCTCTTAAAAATACTGATTTCTTTGAGAAGCAATATCTTTTCCAGTGCTTCATCAGATATCCAACCACCTCGAAATCGGTTAAAAAACTCGGCCTTCAGCCTCGTTTTTCAACTAGCTTCTCGGTGTTTGCATATCCGATGAAACACTCCTTCTCGTGTTCGATATATTACATAAACAATTACTACATAGACGACTTAATTGCCCCCAGGAGAAGACAAATGATTGCTTCCAAAGTTATTTAAATCATACCTACCTGTTTGTACAGTGTTTCAGCAGCTTTGTATTTCCCTTGTTTTAAATACGCCGATGCCTGTATAAGTTGAAGAAAGAGTATTTCAATTCTCAGTGTAGAGATCGATCACGTGCAACACGCAACAGTTGAATTTTTACGACGAGTAAAAGTTTGATTGATTGCCATTTTCATTGAGATTTCTGAAGTCTGATTTCTTGACAGCTGTTGTTATTTCAATTTACTCGAAGCTTTTGAGTTTAAATCGTTAATTCATGACAAGCTTTATAAAAAGAACGATTTCCAAATTTTACATGCAGATGAAAAGGTCAAACAATTTGAAGCTCCCGCTTCGTTAAATTTCAAATTCTTACCAAGTTGTTTTTCGTCTTTGCAACGTTAGGATCGTCTGGACCAAGTTTTGTGGTGTAAATTTCCAAAGCTCGCTGGTAATACTGCTCAACCTACAAGGCGGAAAACACAGTTTTTAACATGAAAAAGAATTAAAAGCAAGGCGAACACACCATACCACCAAACCTAGTGTGGCCATCACGTCACGCATGTCCACAACCATTTCACCTGGTTCATTGGCAGCCATGGACAGCCAACTTACCAGGCGGTGTTTTAAGGCACCCCTTTAGGTGGCAGCTCCACATAGCAAATGTGGTGAGCTGGGTTGGGAACGAGGTATGCGTGGAACTGCATAGTCGTTCTCCCACGGCAAGCCTGTGGGAAAGCCTGGTTGAACCATAGTATGTTTTGAACAATATCTTTAACCAGTTTTCGCTGCCGCAGGAATGAGACTGAAGGGAACGAACGATGCAACTCTCTAATCGGGAGAAGAAAACATTTTTCTTCGAAACGCAAGGGATTGTGGTCAATCGCGCAAGGAATTGTGGTTATGAGGAAATGGGGGAATGAAGATGCGCGGTATGATCTTGTTAGCCTCCGTCCACACGTATCCGTATTCACTTGAAAACGCAACTTTTTCTTTACAGATACGGCTTCTGTCCACACGTATCCAATGAAAACGATCACTGAAAACTGAAAACGACACTTTCCAACAACGGTCTCCAGAGTGGAACTTTTTGAAAACGCTGTTTTCGCGTATACGTGTGGACGGACGAAAACGGATTTTTTCAGAAAACGCGACGTCACACTACCAGTTCCAATCCACTTTGCAACGAATAAGGTTACGTGTTGACGGGGCCTTGGACAGAGGTGATCTCTTTTTCATTTCTTCTCACCATTCAAATGTAAATGAGTTGCGAATTCTTATGCAAATCAAACTCATTTCCCTTTCAATAGTTGAGCACCAAGACTCACTTCGAAACCGAGACTAACAGCAACTCGGAAGTGGCCCATTAAAATTGTCGTATTCTAACTTGTTTCTGTCTTCGTAGTTTTTGCACAATTGCTGATGCTGATAGTAAAACGAGCTGACGTTTGCCATAAACGAGCTCCAAATAAAGATATTTGGTATCAGGCATTTCTTGAGAACCCGCGCAAACCGCAAAAAATTGTTGTGTGAGGACAGGTTTTGAACATTTAAGAAGACGTTTCTGTGCACAACCACAAAAAAGGAATTCGGACGCTATTTTTATTTTTGGTACTTCCATCACTACATGGTTTTCACTCACGTGACTTGACGGCCATTTTGGTGTACAAAACGATAGAAAATATTTGCGCAGATTTTGCATAAAAATAGAAGGCCATCTCAAACTTTAAAACGCGACTCGAATCTCGCGGCTATCCTAAAAATCTAATAGATCGACGGCACATTAAAAAAGTAAAATCTCTGTTTACGAGCCAGAAGGCCCATCAGGCCGGCCCTTATCTCCGGTTTCATTAGCATGAAGCGACTAGGAGTATTTCTACTCCCCCCTGGATGGGATGCTAGTCCATCGCAGGGTTACCCCAACATTTCGCCGGTACCCAATTATACACCTGGGGTGGAGAGAGGCACCGTGAGAGTAAAGTGTCTTGCCCAAGAACACAACACAATGTCCCAAGCCAGGACCCGATCACTCGATCCGGAGACGAGCACTCTAACCATGAGGCCACCGCGCCTCCCACGATGCCACATTATCTCAAGTAATGTTTTTCGGAAGGCGATCAGCATTAAGAAAACAAAGATACAAGACTCACGAGAGAATAAGTGACCTTATCAAAACAAATCTTGATGCACGAACGGAATTTAATACACAATCAGCCAATGCTGAAAAACATTTACAAAAGGCCTCCTATGATATCATCCAGAACTGAGAGGGAAGTCACTTGAAGACATACTCGTAAGAGCAAAACTTTGAAGGCACGTATTACAATGTCGCAACCGCATAGACATGTAAGGAAGTCAGAGCAGGTCTGTCATGATATTCCTTTTCCCATTTGGGGGAGAGAACGACCGCTGGAAATACTTCTGGGTTCGCAGGCTACCATGTGGTCCACCAATACAGAGGCCGGTCATCAACGAAAACATCTGGAGTTCACTTTGTGATGAAAGCGCTTACTTTTCGCTCACGAGATAAAAAGCTTGTGTATGAACACATCTCATAATGTACTTGAAAGGCTAAAACTGCTGAGATTATTAGGGACAGCCATGTTTTTCAACCAAACAACTTTGTATCATGGTGTCACGCAAGTTGACAATTCGGAAATTCAAAATGCTGTATTTTCGAAACGAAAGACGTCACGGAACTGGAAACTTGAAAAATAATTTATTTCTATGTCATCTTCAAGGGGACAGCTATTCTTAGAGTTATTTTCATAGAGTTATGTCGTAGAGTTAGAGTTACGTTTCCAAAATCCTCAGCCAACATTCATAAAAGCTAACCTTAGGCCTAAGGTTAGCTTTTATGCATGTTTAGGATACTTTCTGTATTTCTGAATTCAGGATTTAGGCCTTCCAAAATCTTGAATTCAGGATTTTGAAAACTTAACTCTAACTCTAATGTCATAACTCTATGAAAATAACTATATTGCTAGTCAACCTCCATCTTCAACCTCCTTAAGAAAAAAATTCAGGAAACCTTGCGATTTTGTTTTTAGAATTTGATGACGTCACTGTGAAAACCATCTATTGTTTTTTTTTTTCTTTCTTCTCCCGAGTGGGGTCCAGAAGGAGGTCCAGTGGTGGTCCACGTTTGGTACCGTCCCTTCTCAAGACCTATCAAAATCTCCCTTCAATTCCACGCACGAACCGTCGTTAAATTACCGCAAGAATAATTGAACATCTGCCTTCCCCTCGGCAGCATTTCTATCATTTAGGTAAACTAGTTAGTTGTTTAATTCCAATAATTTCAGGGTTCAGGTGCATTACCTCGTCATACTTTCCTTGATTCTGACACAGCAACGCCAAATTATTCAATTGTTTGGCTACATCAGGATGATCTTTCCCCAAAACCTGCGAAACAATAAAGGTTTTGTGATTGTATGGAATGCAGTCTCTTAAAAAGCGCGAGTGTTGCCCGAGGCGAGGAATATTCGATCCTCGCCGGGTCGAGAGCACCAATCACTGTTTACAGTGACGACATCACGACTTAGTAGACCAATCACGTGTTTATACCATCTAATGACGTTACGCGAAAATGACTCTGAAGATGACTTCCGCTCAGGTTGTCAAACGTCAGTCAATGTGACCTTAAACAGTCCTTCTCAGTGCGAGGCCTGGAAATACGTCAGCGGGAGCGGAAATTTATCTGAACAATCTTTGGTGCAAATGACTACGATTGGTCTTTTGCTTTCGTTCCGGAAGTGGTAATAGGCCATTTTTCGAAATATCAATGTTGAGCTTGATAGTGAGGCCGTGAGGACAAAAAACGATAGAAAACAAGCTGCAATGAATGTGAAAAGATGTTAGCATATCATCCACTTTCCTTTGTCTTTGTCCTCCAAACCTCTCTTTCAAGCTGAATTTTAATACAGTGAAAGTGGCCTACTGGCCGCAACACTTCTTAAACTAAAGAAAGGCTCATACAGAAAAAAGGAGATTAGAATACATGCCAATGATATACCTTTTCTCTTATCTCCAATGCTCGCTTACAGAGCGGTTCAGCTTCTTTGTATTTTCCCCTTTTGCCATAAAGGACTGCCAAGTTGTTGAGAGTTGCGGCTACCTGAAAGCAATGTAAATACAACAGTAACATTTCATTTTTGGTCGTGTGGACAAGAGCCTCCCAAAATGTTGCCTACATTGCTGAGACCCTTCTTGCGCAACTGAAAAAAAGGTTGAATCAACAGCTGAAGCTATTTTGGGAAAAAAAAATGATGATCTGTGGAAACACAGCTTAGGTAGTAGACTGTCAACACCTTGACGTCTAACTGACGCGCACCAGACATCTTCACAAGTACCGGAAGAGTTTCGAATCAAAACACCTTCAAGCCTACAATGTTTCATTAATAATAGTTCGCTTCAAAAGGAGAAGCCTTAACCGACTAAGCCGTTCCACGAGATTTCTCGTGCGGATTTTCAGGGGACCGTACTAAGTAAGCGCTTTTTCACATCACATCCATAGTTCGCAACGAAAAGTGCTAACGAGTGAAGAGAGCGAGAAAACAATGAACAGATTTTAATGTTTACTTAGCGTCAGTTAAGTAAGCCCGCAAGCCCCCCGGGCCCCGGGGGGGGGGGGGGGGTACTCCCCTATATAAGGTATATAGGTATGTGCCGCCCCAAAGGGTATGGTTTTTGAGCCGTTTTGGTCTGAAAACGGGTATAGATTTTGACAATTATGGTCTGAAATCGGGTCGGGTTTTTGGGGCCGGGAACATTTACGAAAGCTTACAAACATATTTTTCTTCTCTGTACGTAACTGGAACGACTAACTGAACTGAACTTCAAATGATTTTTTTTTCATTTAAATTGATACAAAAGAGATAGATTTATGTTCAATGTTAATAGGCCTTATAATGTATAATAACGAGTCAATGTATTTTCATTCCTTTCGAGTTCGTTTTTTTTATATTATTGTTCTGTTCTGTTATTCTGTTCCCGTTAGATCGATTAGTATATCTGCAAACTGTTTTCATGACGGCACAATTTAAAGCGTGAATTATTCTAGAATTTTGTGCCTGATGCAATTCTCAGTGTTTTATACTTCCTAATAAAAAATATTATGATTTAACGTAATAGACTTTGTTGTGATTTCACTCGGATACTATAATAATGTAACGATCTTATAAAGCCATGTCTGAAAACGGGTGTATATTTGCAAGTTCAGGTCTGAAAACGGGTGTGGAAAATGGCATGTTTAGGTCTGAAATAGGGTCGGGATTTGAAGACCCGGGCGGCAGACCCCCACCAATATTTCCGAGTTTTACCCCCCCCCCCCCCCCCCGGGCCCGCAAGTTAAGAAGATTCTTTTTTTTTTTTGGTACATCCCATCGTGGGGGTAGAAATACACAAGAAATTGCCTCCCCCGGGATCCACGGTGCAACAGCAGCAAACAAAAGGAGTAAACTCCTTCAAGGAAGATTTTCAACCAAAACTTCCTTTGATGCTATTTTTTCGAAAGTTGTTTAGACCGCGCTCTTACACTGTACATACACGAATGTGAACTGACCAACTGGTCAAGGGGTTTACACGGGAATTTTGCCGACGCATGTGTGCGTCAAACGGTAAGAGCGAAGAAATGTCCCAAACGGCCGGCTGGTGTTGGATGAAACGATCAGCGAGTGTTAAAAACGTGTCACAAGCACGTCATATTGGACCCTTGACCTCTGGAATGAAACGGACTGTCGCCTTTTAATATCTCCATAAAAGGACAGCAGACCCAAAGTCAGCAGACACAGAGCTGCGTGTTTAAATTTCGCCTTCTTTCCGCGCAAATAAGCGTCTCTTCAACCGTTACAATGAAATTTGTTGCTCTTGTTGAAACCTTTAAGAATTACCAAAATGATCCAAAATTCAAAGACGAAAATCGCGTCGAAACTGGAGGATGTAAGAGGAAAAATTTATTATGGAGACGTATTCGCTTCAGGGCAAACCTTTTTTCGGTTTGTCAGGCTCTACTGCACATCAAACAAACTCTTCGGTCTGCGCAACATAAAAGACAATCAACGCGGAATCAGTGACTGCACATATATCTTTTTGCTCCACCTCTTTGCTCTGCAGGTAAGAAAGGCAAGCTATCTTGTAGATTCAACGACGCCAAGACGAACATAGAGAGGACAAGGAAAATGAGAGATGTCAAACTCGAAAATATGGCAGTCGTTTAATATTACTCACAGCTGGGTGATCTTCGCCAAGTGTCTTCTCGCGGATGGTCAGTGCGTCATGAAGAAGGTTGGCAGCTTCTTTATACTTGTTTTGGTCCCTGAAAAGACAGGTAAGGCAAACTTGAATATTAATGTTAATACAAAAGGAGCCGAGAAAGTACCGCTTCAGTAACAGTAACACCCAAACCTTATTCACCGTCAAGGCCGAGAAAAACTTCCTTTCCGCAAGGTTTTAACCATAAATAAACTGAAAAGTTTATTGATTTGTTCAACACTGATATCACAAAACGTATTTTGATTTTAATTGTGTGGCACGATTGTAAATTCCCAACAGAGTCTTCTTCGATCACGTAAGGAGACACTGCTGTGGGTATAACGAACATGGCGTGATATCACCACTACAAGATGTCACATCTGTTTCAAGTGTTCAGCAAATTATACTTGTGATTTGATTAGCGCTTCTTTTAAAGTATATACCAGTTAAAGTAAATTGAAATATTTGGTTATTCTAAAAAGAAAGGGCGAATATTCGTGAAAGCTGAAACTGTCATGTGATCCACATCAACTTTCGACATCTTAAGAAATTTGACCTAACATCAGTTAATAAACACAAATCGAAAATAAATTGCTGAAGTCAAATAACAGAAGGGATAAACTCCCGATAAACTGCCACTACTGTGTTCTTATATCGGCATTGTTTGAAGAATGAAGCATGTAATCATAAAGTGAAGAACGAGGTTTATAACAAGAAATGGGAAACACACTTAAGTGATAAAGAAATGACATGAGGGCTTGACGTTTCAACATTTGAATGAAGCGCAAAAGTACGAATATAAGAAGGAGAGCACAAGAAAGAACAGCTTTCCAAGAAAGTCTGGCACAGCAGCTGCCATTTGCATATGCACACTACAAGAATTTCTCAACCAAAAACTCAATAGTCAGAACCACCGTTCACTGCATGATGAGCAGCTCCACAGGAAAGTATGGCCCGGTAGCTTTCATTTGAATTGTCACACGTTGTATACCGACCACACACTCGAATAATTAATAAGCGCGAGGAAATCAGGTGTCATCTCGGGGTCTTCTACAAAAGACAAATATTCTATTTGAAGCATTAAAGCGATCTGCCCTTAAGCAGCAGTCAGCACCACAAAGAGAGTATTGTCAACTAGTTTCCATTTCAAAGTCAACAAATCCAACCTTTCCTCCCTCATCAAAATCAACTCAGATACCCTTGTGCGGGGAAAACCTCTAGTATTTCTCCCTTTCATTGTATTGAATGAATAAAGTTGGTATCATTACTATTATTATTATTATCATTACTATTATCATTATTATTACCTACAAATCACGATTAATATTACTGCAGCATACTACTGCTAGAGAGGTTTCCATTTAATTGTTCTTCCAATGACTTACATCCAATATCAAGTGTATCATTCATTCTACAGGCTTCATTACTTATGTCACACTTGACTGGCTGCACAATTGTTTTTTTTCTCATTATATTTATGGAAAGACCATCGCCACAAACAAAGCACTCAAGTTGTCAATCTAATTCCCAAACAGTTCACTGTTCAGAAATGGTTACTGATTGATTACTTTACGGTTTCTCGTTAAAGTCTGAACAAAGTTGATAAATAGAGCCTCAAAAAAAAGGACTAATGTATTTTTGAACAGCTTTCTTTCACCAACGTATACCAATGGGTATCACGCTCGATCGATTGTATGAGCTGTTTCCCATAACATTTAAGTCAACTGCACCCACAGGCAAAGGATTTATTAACATGTTTATGTATTCAAACGGTTTTATTTCGCAAATATTTAGGAGACCTCACTCGAATTACCTTCATTTGAACAAAAAAAAAAGAAACTGTAAAGTTCAAAACAGGTTCATATCGGTGAATAAAATTAATTATTTTTACCTCAAGCGTGATTGCAGTGGAACATAGAAGACGATGAAATGCTTTAGTAAAATTTTACCAAAGGAAAGAACTATACCACAATCCTGCAATCTCAATGACTCATGCATATTCATTTACAAAGTGACAGAGAGTGGGCGGTAAAAAAGCAGGCCTTTTGGAAATACTAATTTATTAATGAACATTTACATCGTACAATCAAAAGAGAAAAATAGGAGGGAAGGGGTCTTTCTGTTATTATCAAAACAAGATCGTTGGATGTGGCAATTCTAGAGTTTTGATTGGCTTAGCCATCACGGTATATCGTTGCTCATATCATGCACTAGTGGACATGACAGGCAGATCAACTTAACTCGAAATCGGAAGCTCTGAGGTCAGACTCCCGCGGTACAATCGGATTGATTTTTTTTTTCCGAGAATTCCCGACTGGCTATTAAAACACAGATGGCTCACTAAAGATAACTGCGAAAGAGGGCTAACAAGATTGCACTAACCTTTCCACCGTTTTTACAAACTAAAATAGTCATGAGCCTCGTCGACCCTATCGACACAAGAAAACTTTAAAATATAATTGCTTAATAGCAAAAATGCCAATAATTGTCAAAGCATGTTGCTAAGTAGAAAGGGCAATATGTTCCCAACAGTTATGGAACAAAAAAGTTAAGTTATTCATTATGAGTTTTTAACACGCCATAGAGGTAAAGTACGGATTACTCCTTGTCTAAAGCAAGACTGAAACCTTGGTTCCAGGATCCAAAGAAGGCTCGTGTTTTTAACCGGAACACATTACGTAGGGTTACCCTTCCTCCGGAATTTAACTTTTTTTTACTAGACAGACAGGCGCTCCGTACGCAATTAGCATGTACAATTGGCACTTGGTATGCAAAGAATGACTAACTACACAACCATAATTTTTGGTCATTTCAGGAAACCTTTTACCACGCAGAATCTTAAACTCGTTTGTTTTCTTTTGTTATGCCGCGGTGATATCAATGGCTATTGATTTTTAATGGACTTTGTCTAGCTTGCCGTCAAAGTTCAATAGCGCGCAACGTTATTTGTCTTCAAACGATAACCTTGGGCTCAAGTCGCCTTATGCGTTAGTCTGTACCTTGGATTATGCTCAATAACCGCTTTACCCTAGAGAACCTATTAAAGCATTTTAATCCCACAGGAGTGTTTTTCATGTTCAAAATAAAATTAAAATACATAGTTATGGGGTAGTACATTCCAATGACAGAAAAGGATCTCCGACATGTCTGCATAATAAAGTACATCTTTAATTCCCAAGGGAATTGTAAAATTTGCTTAAATCGCCATCATTCTAATGGTAATAGAATACCCTCATTGATGTAATACTTGGTGCTGTGCAATACTGCTGACATCAAAGTTAAAGCTGTAAATATCTTTAGTAGAATAATATAATATTTGTTTCAGATTTTACCACTCCGACTACCGTTTTGCAAACACAACACTTTTCGAGCGCGTTTACCTATACTTTCATGCCATTTCCCTTAGCCTAGATGAGGAGGATTATGACTTATTCGTGTGGAATGAATTTCAAATGCGTTAGTACATTACGAGGATTTGACCGACAGAAATACAAAATTTAGGCCTTACGTATTTTTCAGTAGATGTTTCCTGTGCTCAAATTACAAATCTCATTGGGAAAGCTTTCATTTGGGCTTAAGTCTCTTTTTGAGCAAACTGGAAAGTCTTTACCGACATCAACCTTTCCCTTAGAGTTCAGCTCGATGGAAGAGCAAAAACCTTCACCTGAGAAAAAGAAAATCTCTCAATGCTCAAGGATACACAGCGAATCACCAAGAACTAATAAAGTACAACAGCGATCACTCTTAGGTACAAAGTACATCAGTGGGTCTTTCTGAAAAACTGAAAGCTGAAAAACTTAATTTAAACACGTGACATTGATGAGCCTAGAAAAGGACTCGTTACAAAAATGTACGTGTTCTCTTCACCTGGCAAACAGTAACAACGCTCCACTGCTGCTCAACTTAGGGTGGCATTAACAAACATTTGAAATTATCCATGTATTTTTGCTTCAGCTTTGAAACTGAATAATTAAGCCAACTGGCACAAAAAAGTACTTGGCTCAGTCCCATGGGAGGTCCCGGGTACTTGGGTCAGTCCCATGGGAGGTCCCGTGTACTTGGGTTAGTCCCATGGGAGGTCCCGGGTACTTGGGTTAGTCCCATGGGAGGTCCCACGTGAAAGTTTGGAAAACAGGATAAATCCTCAAGTCCAGTCATCATTACTTGGGAAACCATTATTATCATCATCATCACACCCATTGTTATCAAATCCAGTCATCATTACTACGGATGTCCAGCCATCATTTTTCTCTTAAATTAGTGGATAGGCAGAGTCTGCTCTTCAGTACCTGCACAAAGCTAAGCTCACAAGAATCCTCACTAGACAGAGGTGGGCATCCACCCATACTGACAACGAGGATTACAGTTTAGCTCATTCCCACCCAACTCTTACTTGGTAGAACTTGCAATAATAGCTGTAAAATTCGTTGACGCTTCAAAAGGGCAAAAGCAGTATTTAGGCTACATCTATACCTTTGTCAATCTCAAATGCGTCATTTAGAATAGTACTTAATCCCCTTCTCACACATTCTTTTCACATTCATGTTCAATCTGTATTGGTCTGACATTCGCTCAACTCTGGCTCTCCCACTCTATCGCACATCTTTCAATCATTGATGGCTGACATGTCTGCACCAACATCAACAACTTACACCATATCAATGGCAAACAATATTAGCATTTTATGCTTAATTTGCACAAAAATAATCAAAATAGAAGGGACCCAAACAAGGGATTTGCTCTGATATGCTACACTTTTTAATTTTACAGTCCATCTTGGATGTTCAATACAAAGTATTGCAACAAGTCTTATCTCATGAGAGGCATTATGTAGATCATCAAAAAGTGTTTATTAAATTAGGTACCTGGTAGGGTGCCAAATAAATAATGCTTTGTCAACCTCAGATACCAGATTCATATTACCAATTCAAAAACTCATTCATAATTCATGAGCCTAACAGCCTATCAAAACACCGATAAAACGTCACATGCACGAGCTTCTTGTATGCTAATATTCTCCTCTCACAGTTTGAACCATTCTTCCGAGTCCAGAGGGGCACACTTTTTGCGGAATGTTTTTGGAGTCGTTAAAAAAACCCTCAGCACATGTTTTATTGGGTCTAAAAACACTCGGCTACGCCTCATGCTTTTAAACCCTGTTAAAACACTGCTGCTTGTTTTTTTAAACATTACCTAAAATTCTCTTTTCATCTTCTAGTGTCTCTGTCTAAGAATGTTGAGCTTCTGTCTGATTACCAGTATGTATTGAACTATGCGATGGGACAGCGATATGTCCAGTCACCGAGGAATTGGGATGGAATGTGGTTTGAGGGCTAAATCAAAATCTTGCAGTTCTGTTTTTCCTTCCTTTACAGTATTACAAGTTTCAAAGCTAATGGCCTATGGACATTATGGAAAACTGTTCTTACTCAATAACAAATAATAATATTGTTTTATTACTCTGAATAGACCTACAGAACATATTATATGGAAACATTCCCTACTATTTCACACAACATATCCAAAATGGGCTAAGGTGCTACTTATATTAACTAGTCTTGCACTGTTTCTCCCACAGGCGCAGATGGAAAAACAAAGACCTGTGCAATGTAACCAAAAGTCCTTAATCAGTCAAAAATGGTCAATGCAAAAAGTCAAGGAAAAGATTCCTGCCACGACTGGATGTGAAAGTTGGACAATGAACGTGAACAATCAAAAGACAATGTGTCACATCTTAAAAATATTATTACTTTGTTAAAGATTTGTTATCAATGTTTGGAGGTAATCTTTAGTTAAATCAGGAAGGGCTCTGGGTGTAAATGACCTTTTAATCAAGCTTTTTTTTTTAACTTTTTGGTCAAAATGACTATGAATTCTTTAATTTCTACTGCTACTGTAAGTTCTTGTACAGCTGTAGATTCCCATCACCTTACATCAAACCAGACAGATGTAATGATGGTTACAAAATTAATAATAATGAAAGAAATGTAGATAATTGAAGTGCGGGCTGTAGACGAACCAGAGAAAATGATCCCCGCACTTGTCTGTTAATACATGTAGACACCTGATATCAGGATGTGAACCGATGACCTCTGCACATTGTACTGGCACCGCAAAATTAATTATAACAAACAGCATCATCATCCTCATCATCATCATCATCATCAAAAGTAACTGTTGAAGTCTAGATAATTTAGGTCAAACAGGACCAGTTTTCTGGAAATTTCAATTTGTTGCCTTAAAATCTGTGGGCCAGTTTTCACCTTTGCTCTCTAGATTTCAAATTTTCAACGATATTTAGAAGACCACCAGCTGCCATGATTTCACAATTTCCATACAAAACTGCAGAAAAAGACTCAATGTGGGATTGTTCAGATCATATTTTAAAAGTGGGATTGTGCCACATCCTGAATTTAGACCTTCTTGGACACTTAAGAAGATCAAGTTACCATTCAAGGAAGTAATTCATTATAAAAAAATCACTTCTTAACCAGGTCTATATTGGATTCATCTGATTAAGGGTTAATAGCTAGTGTGAGTAAATCACAGAATCCAACCACCTTTTTTTCTCAGAATTAGGTAGGCTGCCCCATGGTAAAAAAAAATATATATTTTCATCTCCTTTTATAATCTCACCTGTGCAAAGTAAATTAACTTGACGCTCATTATATAACAGCATTATGTATTACAAAAATACTCAAGAAGTTGAGTTAATATAACACACATTGCACTTATTTAGATTTCGATAAATATACACAATAAACATATATTTCACTCAAATAGAATTATGGTTATTTTCTTTGTATAGTGATGTCTCAAATTAAATATTATTATAATAAAACAGAGTTTTTTTTTAATGAAAGTACTGGAATGTGGTTTAATTAAAGTTGAGTGGAAAACATAGCACACATTGACCAAAAATGTCCTTTCCATTAAACATTGATGTCAAAAGTCTAATGGGCTTTGTAATTTCCATTTTCCCTGCCTACACCGAAACTCCTGAGATTCTTGGATTTCCAAAGTATATTCCCAAGTATCGTCCCACAGTTGCCTCCACTGTTTCCATTCTCTCGGTAAGCTTGTCATGCTGATCAAACATGATACCAGATACAAGCGACAGTTCACTGTCTGTAACAACACCGTCTGCCAAGGATGACTCCAAGCTTGCACTTAGCATGTGTCCTGAGCTTTTGATGCGAACCCTGTCCAGGCTTTGATCATCTTCCATGCAGTGTCTCACCGGATGCATGAGGAAATTAAGTATGTCCCAAAGGACGCATTTAGGGAGATCTACAGCAGGGTGTACTATATTGTATCTGATAAAGGAAATCAAGCCTAAGATGCAGCTATGCTTTCATGGATGGGGCCAGTCAGCAGGGTAGGTGGAGTGAGATCATGTGCACCCATTTCTAAATTTATCATTACAATAAATAGTGATCAAGTCTACCCGTGATTCTCACTCAAGCCGACAACCATGGTACCAGCTGAACTATGTAAGGTAAAATTGTCCCATCAGAAATGAATACAGATGTTTGTTGAAGCAATTTACAGGCAGAGAAAGGCAGAATATTAATTCGAGGCAGTGTGGCCCAGTGGTTAGGGCGCTTGCCTTGAGATCCGGAGATCCAGGGTTCAAGACCCGCTCTGGCCACTCGTTGAATTTGTTCCTGGTAGTCCCTGGTTCAACTTCCCAGCTGCACTTGTAAATAGCCAACTGGTTTGCCTCCGGCCAGTTGGGATTCTTAACAGTTGTTGTTGTGTTCTATTGGTTTCGTTGATTGTGTTTCATTGGCCCTGAAAAGCCCCTATGGGGAGCGGTCAATTAAGTATGTATGTATGTATGTATTTTGATCTTTTATATGTAAACTAATCCACTTCTGTACATTAGAGAAAATAGTACTTATGCAATGTTTTGGAAAGCCTGAAGTCTTTCCATAATATGACCCCATAATCCATTTACTGGGGAAGAATGCCATTCTACATTTGCCTCAAGTAGTGTCTGCTTTCTGTTTTATGAGAAATGTCCCCTTTGGTTACAGAACAAAACATGGGAAATTTGGAATACACACTGACTGAAGTATTAGAAGTCACTTTACAAACACCTATCGTGCAACGACTCAACGAAAATAACTGGTGTAAAAAATAGCCAGGCAAGCCCACATCAAGACACTGCTTAAACACTTGCCATTTTGCCATGCATGGTCATGAAAATCTTTGCAAAGCACAGCTATGTAGACACTGTGCCACACAAACTTACCGGATAATAGACAGATCACATTGAACCTTATCTGCATAATGAAAGAAAGTACCAAGGGCATCACATTACCTGTACACAAGAGCAAGGATGTTGAGCATTGTAGCGACATCTGGATGATCATGGCCGGATGTCTTTTCCAGATCTTCTAATGCTTGCTTGCATAGTGGGACAGCCACTTCATAACGACCCTAAAGACAAAGGTCAACTTATTATTTTGCATTTTGCCATGCAACTGAATTCAAACATCAGACAAAAATTAATATCCCACTGAGAGTGAATCTCAAGGTAACTGTCAGGCTACAGTGTAAATGCACCTTCTAAAATTCTTTGTGCATCCAAGAAAGCCCAACAGAAGGGCAATGGACATCTTACAAGGTCAACCCCTCATTCCTTCCACAGAGTTGTCGCAATCATAATAATAATATTATAGTGAAGGAAATGGTGAAATGTTAGCTCCGGTAAGTAAATGAAGTCATGTACCTTTTTACTGCTGGGGACTTAGGAATGCTTGCAAAAAATCCAAGTGCTCATCTTTCCACAAACATGCGACCTTTGGATGTCTCATGATTCCGATTACTAGTTTGGCGAAGCCAGACTAGTAATCGGAAGGATGTAGTTTTGACTTTTGCAAAACAGCAATCAGATTTTTTCAGACCATCCCCAAGTCACCATCGCTAAAAAGATACAATTCTTCAGTGATTGAGTTTTCCAATGTCTTTCACTGTTATCATTAATTTCATCAAATGGAAGAAGGCCTGTTGTTCATCAACCAGAACATCTAACCATTTGCTCTTCAAAAGACTGCACTTTTTCCTCAACTATTTTTTAAGACCTTGCTTATCATACATTTAAACCCTGAGAGCTCAAAAATTGTTGTCCACCATATATGAACTGAGCCCACTTGGTGACCTTTTACAAAAGATTAAAGGGCAATGCTTATATATAAATACCTGTGAGGCGTACTGGATGACCAAATTGTGCAAAGTTCTCAGTCTTGCTGGGATTTCATAAACACCAGATGCACTGGCTGAAGTTGCTGATGATGCTTGACTTAATGTGTCATCTAGAAGTAAATAACAACTCATTGAAAATGAGTACTTTTACTACTATCAACTGAAATTTCTTTTTCAGGTCTCCAAAAGGTTGAATAAGAGCTTGAGATTGGTGTTTGCCACCAAATAGCAGGCTCCTAATGGTCATAAAACCATAAAGATTTTCTTTTCTTAAAAGGCTTTTCTCTTTGTGATACTTGGATGATGATAGCTGTGCATTGGCATTGGCAACAGGTGTAACAGCCAATGAATTCCCTTAATTCAAATAAAATGTCATTGCTCTTTAGCTACATGTAATAGCAAATTTCAGTTTAACATTTGCCAGAAAAATGAAACTTGCCATTTCTCAATGCCATCAACATACCATCAACCTCTGTGTCGTCCTCATCTTGCGATAAAACATCAAGACTGATATCATTTTCAATACCCTCATCCTATTTCAAGAAAAATAAGGGATTTTAACATCCTTATCTTTAATTTGAAAGTTACAAGATATTAAAAATCTCCTGCAAGTTTGTCTCAGAAATAACACCAAGTGAACAAACTCTAAGATTAAAACAATCAACCGTTGAAGAGGGTATAGTGAAGAAAAATAAGCTATAATGAAAAAATAAGCATGAACTTTCCACAGTAGAACAAAACAAAGCATGTTCAGCAGAAGACTGTGGGGTTTCCTAATCAGGTAAACCATGATTAGTGTCAAAAGAAGAGAATAAAGAAATATTAAATAATAACAGATAAACAGATGTGAATTTTTTTTGCAACACTTACATGCTTATCCTAGAAAATTTTATCCAAGAATGAAAGAACATGAAAAATAAAAGTAAAAACAAAAAAATTGTGGGTTAATTTTTATTCATACAAGGAAGTTGATGCCAAAAAATGGTAAATTTATTAAAGAGGAAAGTTACTTACATCGTCATACTTTTTTATTGAGTTCATAAATTCAAGGTGTTTCTTCTCCTCTTCAAGCTGAGCAACTTTCTGCTCACTTTCCTGCAGTTTCTGCTGTGTGACCGAAAGTTCTTCTCTGAGCCACGCATTCTCTTGACAAAGCCTTCGCACTTGAGCTTTCAACTTCTGTTTTTCTGCTTCAACCGTACTAAGATGGCTGCACAGTGCCATCATCACCTAACAAAATATTTGAATTTTCACAATAAATGATACTCTGTCGATTGGATATCAATATTTCACAAGTAACTCACACCAGGATCTGCAACCACAGTTTAGGCATCAAGATAAAAATAAGTATTTGAAGTACTTGAACTAACTTCATTCTTCCAAAAATGTTGCCCAATGGAGATCATTTTAAGAGCTATTTGACCTGTGGGTCTTTCAATTTTAACTCTACATATAATTTCTGATGAGAACTGACAAGAATCATGCATTGTAGTGCAAAGTAAAAGGAGAAGCATTTGAAAGAAAAAAGGTCTGTTGTAATAGGCCACTTCGGAAAATACCATAATACTCTTTGTTTGTCCCCTCAAATTTTGCATGAGCATTGTTTCCAGTTTCTCTTGGGACTTACAATGATCCCAAGAGAAAACAAAAAACAATGCTTATGCAAAATTTGGGGGGGACAAACAAAGAGTATTATGTTATTTTCCGAAGTAGCCAATAATTATAACGGCCACTAAGAAAGAAACTTAGCAGATAATAATGCAGAAGAAGCCAGAGAGGATTATTCGATCACCAATACCTAACGAACACCCTGATTATTTTACTGTTCCTGGGATTAAATAATCTCATATTCTCTTTTTAATGTCAATAAATAACAACTACTGTGGTATACTGTAAATCTGATAAACCCAAGAGAATTCCACCACTTTCCAGTACTTTAGAGGACTTAAAACAAAAAAATTGCATGAATACCAATTTAGTGTAAAATAGAGTGTATTTACTGATGGTTATGCTAATTTTGTAAATTACCAAATTAGGAGCTTACATCTGCACCATCACAAACTCTAGAGTAGACATTTCTATTAAGTATGAACTCTTTCTACAATAACATTAACCCACTGTTTTCTTATTGCACCCCCAGGGACATCACATCTATGTGCCTCAGGAAAATTCTCTCAATCTTATCAATCCAAATGTTTGCATGGTTTTAAACGTTTAATAATATTATGGTTCTTTAAAAAGTGGCTACTGAAATCATTTACATTTGCATACAAGTACAGAACATTTTCCTTTGCAGGGTTAGAATTTTTTCAAATACCCATGCTTAACCAGATGTCCTGGTACTCCTTTAAAAGGTGACCCCTATTAGCTTGTTTTGCAGTCACTTTCAAACAAATTAAAACATCTCAGTTATATACAACAGTTATAAGAGAGAGGTATTTCTTTCAAGTGATTGCCAATGCACAACATCAGCCATTCACAGTGGCAGATTAATTAGCACAAAAACTGAGGTTAAGTTGAGGCAACAAAGGCAGTGAAACATTTTGGACACTTCTATGGGTTTTGTTTGGCAGAATAACCAAATGCGTGGTTCCAGAGAACATCCAAACCCCCCCCCCCCCCCCCCTCCCAACGGAGGGTACATAAAGAGTACATAAAGAGCTTTTTTCCCAGAGGGTATGAAATGCGGTCGAATAAACACTTGCTTACTTTTCCAATCAAGGTAACCAGGAATGGAAAATTCTATCTGTTGAAATAAACGTAAGATTCCTTGTCATATATTTTCCACTATTATCCGCCACCGGAAGACACAGATAGCACTGAGAGACACTCCTGAGCAGCACGTTCGATATGAAGTCAAACAAAATGGCAGACTTTAAAGATCGCGCTGTTTTTAGCTTGAACACATCTGGTGCTTTTTCAGATGGCATTATTCGTGCAGTACGTTGATTGAGATGATTTGTTTATAGTCATATTATTCCCGTTAAGTATAATTTCCCCCAAATTTCGAACTTTTGATAACTAGATTATTAAATAGTTTCATCGTTATTAGTAACAAGTTAGTAAATGTTAGTAAAGTCGATAAATTCAGTACAATAATTTTGTCCTGACGTATTTGTAGCCGTCAACGGCGATGAGAGACAGCAAAGAGACAGCCCTCTGGAATGGAAAATCCAGTGGGGTGGGGGGTCAAACTGGAAAAAACCCTCTGTGACGGGGGGTATGGATATTTTCTGGAACCACACAAGTAGAAAAAACCTTACATGTACAACATGTACAAGTCTAGTTTAATTATTATTTTCCTCTTCAAAAACTTTCATTGCTTTAATTCTTGTCAATAAGTATCCAAGAATAACAATTATTACAATTGTACATGTATGTCTTGTTGTCCATCCAAGCAGACCTGACTTAATCAAAAAGCAACTAAGGCACAAATCACAATAATTATTATTTATTCAAAACTAGGCAATAACAATTTTTGAGTTTCCTAACTATGACACAAAGTTCAGATGCACTGATCTATTGCTTAACATAAAACAAAATTTTAGTTTCTAAAGAAACTGTGGTATTGCGTTGGTGGGAGATTGAATCAGAAATTGATGTTATCAAACGAGTTGATAAAGGTCGAATAACCACCGTGAAAGATTCGGAAGAGCGAAACGTCAGCTTTCCGAATCTTTCACGGTGGTTATTTCAAATTGTTTGATAAAACCTATTTCTATTGCTTAACATAGGTAAGTTAATTAAACAGGAACCAACCAATATTCCAAAAAAAATTACTATGATTGCACCAGTGATATATTAGAAACTTAACTTTGAACTTTGGCTGCATGTTGACTATGAAATTCACCATAACAGTTCTAGTAATTTTAGAAAAACACAATTTGTAACAGAGGTGGGATTTACGCTTTACACTTCATTCACACCACGCAAGTAGTATAAATGACAAGGAAGCTCACGTTTTATTGGCTAATCGTTTTTCTTACCATGACGACACCTATATTCTCACATGTGAAAGATAAAAATGATATGTGCACTGTGAAGATATGATTTTTTAGAAAAAGGTGAAATCCTGGTATTTCATCAATATCTATAAAATAAAAGGCTTTAAATAATTTAGACCAAATCAAATATTGTTTTTTTTTTTAATGTGTGTGTACATTACTGTTCAAATTCCAAGTTCTTTTAACAAGGAAATGGAAAAATATTTAAGTGTGAACAAATAATCCGTTCATCAGTTTTCTTGTTAATTTAGGTTATAAACTTACACGTTCTCATTCCTGGACATTTAATTTTTAAGGAAATATTTTGAAGGTTACCGTAATAAGACTTTCTGATTGATTTTAGAGGCGAATAACCACTTATCTCTTAAATCAATAATAAAGTTATCTCATAAATATGTTGTCTTCAGTAAAACCGAATTAGTTCCTCTGGAGATCTCTGAGACATCTAAGAACTTGGAGCTCCTTAATATATGAAGGGATGGCAAACTGGGCATTGAGTACACGTTTCTACAAATTAAATTCGATTGGTGTTGCTAGTGCACGCGCACGTAACTGCGTACTGAAAGGAAACCTTCAAAGGAATTTAAAACTCTGATGACACATCATGAAATTATCTGGTTTCCTATAATGCTTAATTTAAAAAAAATAGGAATACCATAAGCTCGCACGCTCTTACGGAATTAGAGTTCAATTCGGAACGATTTTACAGTGACTTGCATTTGAGAATGTACCTACGTATACATGTCGGGGTATGTTTTCAGTATCTTTGACAATTTTTCTAACCAAGATACAGACCATATTAAAGCCCTTACAGCCATATAAACAAACAAGAACCCATACCTGAGCTTCTCCTAATCCAAGCTCGATCTTTTCGATAGACTCCTGAATAATAGATCCCTTTTCAATTTCCAATTCTGTTTCGCCGCCATGTTTTTCGTGGCTGGATTTCAGATTATTGAGCAGTCCCGAGTGTTCATTTTTCAAGGTTTCTAATCCTCGTACAACGTTCCTTGTGTTGTTTATTATTTCATCCTGAGTCCATTTTTTGTTTCCCTCAAGGTTAGTCATGTTGAAACGAACGATGTCCCTGTTGTCCGTTTAGATAGAGTACGTACGCTGTTGTTATACGAAACACAAAAATGGCGTCAGGATTACCAAACGTTCTTCAACGTGAAACAATTTGTCGAGCTCCAATACTATTTTTGTTGCCAATCATTGGCTAAATGGTAAGATCCATCGTCGTTGTCTTATCGAGTTATTCCGCCCGCTAAGGAAAAGAAAATGATAAATCAGAGCTCTCTCACATTGCTCGACTGGCTCCAGTTACAAATCACTCAACACTACTTCGATTAGTATCGAGGCGAAAGTCTAACTTACGGGTAGGGAGGGGTGACTAAGGAGGACACGAAGAATTCTGTAACTAAATGGTAAAAAAAATCAAGCATCTCACCAGATTTTACCATCCCATTCTCAAATGCCCTTTTCAAGACTATTAAAACTTCCTGAACGTGAGAACAAATGGAAAAGCAACCTGCAAAATTTATTTGAAGTAAAAATACACACTGCCTGCTCATTGCAAAAAAAAGGCCAGGTTTGAAAGAAAAAGATGCAATTCGTAAAATAATTTGTACATTTCATTTAAATGAATTCCAGTAAAAATAGATGACTATTTTCTACCCAAGTCGAGCCTCTCTGTCTTTATTCCACATTTTGCAATTTTTTCATTTCCTTACAAGAAGTATCATCAAATCAGTAACATCAAGTACCTTAATTCAAGGTACAAGCGTCTGCTTCTATCCAGTGTAATCATTTTTTCATAGCATTTCAATATCAAAAACTACAATGGGCAGTCAGTGAGGGCCTTGGAGTGAGGAATCAAAAACAATCAACACTGCAAATCCTTTCCAAAGAAGTTGTTTTA
Organism: Montipora capricornis; assembly: GCF_036669925.1. Classification (NCBI taxonomy): domain Eukaryota; kingdom Metazoa; phylum Cnidaria; class Anthozoa; order Scleractinia; family Acroporidae; genus Montipora; species Montipora capricornis. The sequence goes on along the minus strand of NC_090894.1, from coordinate 20,324,761 downwards.
TTTTAAAATAAAAAGCTCCACACTATGCTGTAACTTAAGATGGATCTACCATAGTTAAAATAATTCCCATTTCATGCTCAACACACTGCAGCTTCAAGATCATCACACATCATACATGCATTTCTCCTTTTTTCAAAGACTTCCTAAAAATGTTCATAATATTTTTACAGTGTAATTCCTATAAAAGTCATACATCTATAGATAGTTTAAAATGACTGTAGATGGAATAAAATTTGCAGTAAAATGAACTTTGATAATTCTGATTATCCATTTAAACTAATACCAGGGTTTGCACAGATTTTTGGTTGCAAAATTAGAGACTTTTTCCCGACTTTTTCCAAAATGATAATTTCTTTTTCTGAACCCAAATTTAGTATATAAAGTTCGTCCCATGATGCACTGTGAACATGCAGTAACCACGATGCAGTGCTGATCTGAGACTTCTCGGTCTGCAATGTTTTTGCCAAAGACGAAATTTTAAGTAAGATTTGACTACCTGAAAGAATTCACTTGGCAATAAAGCACTTGTTTCAGTTTTCAAAACAAAAAATTCTCCAGACTTTTTACCATTTTTCCAGACTTTAATCTTTATTTTCCAGACTTTTTCCAGGTCTGGAAAACTGGTTTGCAAATTTCCTGATTTTTTGAAGAATTCAAGACTCTGTACGAACCCTGTAATACTAACTGTTATTTTATATCCCATTTAACTACCACAATATGGGCCTAGTCACACAAAAGTTTATAGATATTTGTAGCATTGCCTGAATTTTGTATTCATAAGTTTTGTTTACATTGATACAAGAATAAATAACCCTTCGTTTCTTGGCAGTCAAAGAAGTTTTGAAACCAAAAATAACAATATTCATAAATGAGCCTTGCGTTTGCCTGCAGAGCAGTGGATATAGTTCCATGTTTTTCAGATGAATTTGTGAGACATGTGAAAGTTAAAATGCAAAACCTGGAATGAATGAGGATACAAGGGAGAAAGGGGTATGGTAAGCTACCTTGGTGGCACTACACAGAATGGACCTTAAGACACCCAACTGCCACCAACTCCTACACAAGCCAGCTACTGTGCAAAAAACAAACAAAACAATGCTGTGACATGACCAAAAAATTCATCTGCTAGAGACAAGACACAGGCTCCTTTGAGGTTATAATTTTTAAAGAAAAAATATTACTTTGCTAATGCAACCAGGCCCTTTTAAAAACATTAGTGTAAATTATGAATGAATTGACACCAGGAAAATGGGATGAGTGTATGATTCACAGGTACTTGCACAGACGCTGGGTATTCCCACACCCGTGATACTATTGCTACAGTAAATCCTCAGTTTAGCAATTCTCTATATACCAAAGTCATCACTATATCAAACAGTCTTAAAACACACTTACAGAAGAATGTATGAAAAAATACCCTGGATATGCAGGGCTTTCATGAGAAGCTGGTTGCTTTAATTTCACAGATTTCAAATCTTGATCTTTTTCCTTCGGAAAACTGTAGTAAGCTACCTTAAGTATAATGTTTTCAATGCAGTTTGATAGAAAAGGACATCTTTCAATATTAAACTTCTGATTAATGACTAATGGTGAGATGTTTTCCTGTGGTTGAAAGATCCATTTTAAAGGAAATATTTCATTGTTGGTAAACTTTGATAGAGCATAACTCCTAGAATGAACTGTTGAACAGTCATTAGCAAATACTAATTGACATAGATTAATTAAGAGGATAAGACAACTTCTGGGAGATTTTAAGGAATTGCCTTCACTTCAAGTTTGACCACTCTTGTGAGAGCTGCACAGAAAGAAGTTCCAGTTATAATAATCATTATTATCACAATATTAATAATATTACTGTATTATTACAGCATGCCTTGCAGAAACTAGACATGACAACAACTCCATTCCCTACTATTTGAAAACACTGTGTGGACTCTTTAACATCTTTTAAAGTCCCCTCATGCAACTAAGGGTTTAGAGACAAGGCCTACAGGTAACACTGACCTTAGCCAAGATAACTTGCCGCATTTCTTTTCAGAAGTGATTTAATGCTCAAAATGGGGCCATAATTCCACAAGATAGCCATAGAACAGAAAATAACCATCATCTTCATAATAAAAAAATAATAATGATAACAATGACCACAGTGATGATGACAGATAAGTTATGACAAATACCAATAGTTCCCTGTAGTAGTGAGGCTTCTATCGAATAAGACTAATGCTTCCACCATTATAATGCTGCAAAATGCAAGTTGTTCTTTGTTTCATGATGGGTCTGGATTTTTCTGAGTTCTCTCTCTCTCTCCTGAAACAGCATCCATTTTTAATACTAAGAATTAACTGCAAGAGAGCAGTTGTCCCTGTATACACGTCAGTATAGTCTGGTACCTCAATAGACAACAAAATCGCGATCTCCCTTCAAGATCTTCCTTGGCCTCTCTTCTTCGTCTTCTTGATCATCTTCATCGTCGCCTTCAGCTTCCTCTCCAAAGTCATAAACATAGTCATCTGTTTTAAATGAAGACCTCCTGCGATTTTTTGGCACACTCACCTGGGATTGAGCAGTTAGCTGCAGCTTAATTGCACTAGTGTTTATTTTGCCACCAGTTGTCAGCAGATCTCGCATGCCCCTCATTTTTTCACTTTTAAGATTCAGTTCCAATGATTTCTTTCCATTTTCCACACTAGCTGCTATCAAACTATTGTCTTCAATTTTAGTGGAAGCTGATGATAACGTTCCGCCATCAGTATCATTCTTAAGTGGCTCACGTCTTGGAAGTAATTTTTCCATGTGACCAGAGGAAAGTGCAGATCTACATGATGAAGAAAACTTGGATAGTGACTGCACAAGCTTCTTTGCCCAGTCAGCATGTAATACAGGGGTATGGCTGCCTTCTTCCCACAAACAAATGCCATCATAAAACTGAAGAACAAGGGAAAAGAAGCTTGGATTGTCACCAAGATTGGAACCCTTTTCTACTGCACCATTTTCGCTTTTGCTTGAAGATGTCATCTTGAGGATGTTGGGAATAAAATCATTGGCTATTTCATAAAATTCTTTGTACATCTCTTCATCTTCCTTGGAATAGTTGTATCTACAAAAGGATTATAAGCAAATGTTACACAGATCACTATTAAAAAGCACCATCTTCAAGTAGCCCATTTGACACCTAAGCCTCAGAATTTTCTGATTGCTTATAACTGAAGAGCTTTGAGTAATTTTGAAAGAAACAATATGATTTTTTTTCTGAGAAGGAATCCAGAGTTCTCTCAAAGTCAGGGTTTTGTGAAGGTCCAAACTATGTGACTTCAACAATAAATATTCTGAAACTTCCAGAGGTTTCAAAATGGCTTTCAATTTCCAGGTAACAGTAATCTTAGTCCCTGCGGAACTAAGTACTGACAGCAGTAGGTACTTCAAGAATTTTTTTTTTTTGCAGCAATACTCTTCCTTGTGGTGAAACAACCTAAACCAAATAACCTTTGATATGTGAAGAACATTAACCCATTGACCCCTGTTAGTGACACTTTATAGATTTTACTCTGTCTAACGCCAGACGTTTGAGGTGTGAACCCAACGCCTCACACCAAGATGCTTCAAGACTGGTGCACTTACTTTCCTGCAACATGTGCACCCTTCACCCAGTATTCCATAGCTTTCATGACCTGCTTCTGTCTGTAGTAAAAGCCACCAAGATATGTGTAGGGATAAACATGTTGATCTTTGTATATTGATTGGTTCACTCTGATCCCCTCCTTTAGGATCTCTTCAGCTGCTGGACGATTGGCGGTTGGAGTTACTTCCTCCAGGTCTCCTAAGTTACCCAATCCTAATGGGTACCTAGTAAGGAAAAGAGAAAAAATTAGATTTTAAAAAATCCTCCTTTGTGTCAAAAGAAGGAGTGATTGCATCAGGGGAGCAGGGGTGGTCATAGTGGTGATAGCTGCTCTCCTCCCACCAATGTGGCCTGAGTTCGATTCCAGACTTGTGGCCATATATGTGGGTTAAATTTGTTGTTGGTTCTTTACTCTGCTCTGAGAGATTTTTCTCAGGGTTCTCCAGTGTTTCCCATCTCCTCAAAAACCAACATCTCCAAATTCCAATTCAATTGGATGCAGAACCTCCGTGAAAACCACATTCAAGTGAGAAGAGCTTTCTGGGTAAATACCATTGATTAATCGTAGAATTTTCACAAATAACCTATGAAAATTTGATAAGACAATAGAGTGAGTAGTATCTAAATTTAACCCTTTCACTCCCAAGAGTGCCACTTATAGATTTTACTCTGTCTAACACCAGAAGATTTTACTCATGAGTCAATGCGGAACCCCATGGGGGTGAAAGGGTTAAAGAGATTTATTTATCAGTAATAAGTTAGCATCACCAGCAAAGGGAAAACAAGTGCCCCTAAACAGAGGTTGAACCTATCACCTTCCAATTAAACATTGCAACGCACTACCATACAGTGTATCTAATTACTGAGACTTCAGAATTACCTTTAAACATTAGATCGACTCATAATCAGTCAAAGGCTTGAAAATTTTGACTTTAATTTTAAGACACTTTTGTTACTGTGGCAATTTATCTTGCCATTCAAAATAATAATGTACATTACTTTCCTCTGAGTTACAAGTGATACCTAATTAAAAGGGATATAATTTTTGTGTGGACCTACATGTACAATGCAGGTCAAAAGTCCTTGGCACACTTCTGAAAGAAGTACAAGAACTGACCAAAGTATTATTTTAAGCAATCCCAGAATTCTAACAGCTTGCAATAATGTGTTTGATGCATTTACAGAACTATCCCTCTCTTCCCCCCAAACAATGTTGAGACACTGCCCATCTAATAACTCAACATTGCTATCGAGGGGGGGGGGGGGGGGGGTTTGTTTATAAAAGTGTTAAGTGTCCCAACAATAATATGACCTGCACTGTAAATGTTGTTAAATACGACATAGCTGAGTACCTTTTTAGGTGGCCTTGATCATATAGCAACCATAGAAGTTTCTGTTGAAAAAAAAAAAGCAATAAAGTTGTCATTTCTTAATTGCAGTAACAATCCCAGAGACATCCACTGCCACATTTAATTTAAAAGTGGACACTCCTTTACCCATTCAAAACCTAAAGCACCTTTAAGGACAGTGCCTACTGTGCCCAATTTTCTTTTTGGATACTAAGAGTAGTTGCTGAGTTCTGCTTTCTCTGCATAGTTTTAAACTGCACAAGCACCACCAATAGGAAACCTGAGTATCTTGAGATGCGCAGAACATATGCGCAGTAACAATAGTAGGCACCATCCTTTAATTTTTTCTCTCAGGTGAGGAATGGAGGAAGGGTTAAGAGGCCCTGAGGAGACACTGACAGAATTGACATCAGAGTTTATGTTTGCACTTGTAATGCCTATTAACCCACTGCCACACAAGAAAAAAAGAAAAAGCCTGACCACGGTGGGAATCAAACCTATGACCTCAAGACCAGAAAGGAGCAAGCCATGGATAGTTGAGATGTTCTTAGCAATTCTCTTAGCAATTCAAACACACAGTATGCTAAACTAGGAGTAATCAGGGATTACTAACTGCATTCAAATGCTTGCCTTTGATATTGAGGTTGGGGCAACTTTGCATGATGGAGGGTTGTGTATGGTGAAGCAGGTTGATGAGGAATAATTTGTTACCTAATTCTTCAGGCAAGTTGAATTGAATAGAAATGACAAAAAAATGGATATCAATGTGAGCAGGAACTTCAGCTGACCATCTACCCACAGATGGCAGGATGATCGCCATGTTTGCTTTATTGTAGCTGGAATATTGAGGTTTCTCCACTCTTTTAAAACAGTTTAGTGAACAACTCACTGATTAGGCTTCATCCTATTACAACTTCAGCTTTTTTAAGGAACTTAATAGAGTGACTTCAAAAAATAGGACAGAGAGGGAGTTAATGGGTTAATAGCCACTATAACTTATTCTTTGATAGACTTACTCCTGTCATACAAACAATACCACTCACACTACCTGTTGCAAGCCAGCCAGCTCTGCACTGTCACTTGTGCTACTAATGGTTGGGTTAATAGAAGACACCATAGATGCCACTTCCATGTGACGTGTGCATTTCACAGGGTACCCACTGAGATACAACCAGCTATGGCCAGTGCTTTCATCAAAGTCAACAGGACGGCCTCGTTTATCCTCATTACCTTTTCCATGCCAGGTGACCTCAGCTGTTTCTTTGCCATTTTCACCAAATACAACCCAAGCATGATCCTCCGATAGAGCCAAATGAACATCATTATAGCTCAATGCTTGACATATGGCCACCACAGTAAAAGCAACACCAAAGCAATCCAAACGATTCCCTGTGGAGAAACAGTAGTGTGCTTTGAGCTTCAAAACACTTTAGCCAAGTTTTACATTCATTTGATTAAGGGCCTGTTTACATGGTGGTGGGATAACCTGGGTATGTGGGGTAACCCACCATGGTGGGGTCAAATTAGCTTGCACTCACATGCAATCTTACCACTCCAGGGTCCCGGGTCACCTTTCTCGAAGCTGCTGCATGATCACTAAGTATGTGAACAGGCAAATAGCAGGAGAACGACGCATTTTGGCAGTTAATGCTCTTTTACTCTCACTAGCTTCTCTTGCTCCAACTTTTCAATGCTGTGGCTTCTTATTATCACTTTTAATGCTGCAACGCCTTCACCAAAGGCAGTATATCGTGACAAGAGCCGACCCTGAGTTGGCTAGCCTGCAGAGCAGGCGTTTTTTGTCTCCCCTTCCCCTTTCATACTGTCCTCCACTCACTGAGTGCAATTTTCTTGACTCGCCTCAGGCCTCTGTTAGTCTCGCTATCCAAGATGTCTATGGGTTGGCAGGTTAACCCACCTTCATGCGGTTTACATGGCAAAATGCGACCTCAGCTGGGCGGGTTACCTGGTCTGGCAGACCAGGCAACCCACCTCAACAGGTTACCTCACCCATCACGTAAACGCTAGGCTGAAAAAATAAGAGTTTACATGAACAACCAGGTTACCCCACCTCCATGTAAACAGGGCCTAATAGGAGATATTGTTTCTGTGACTTATAGTACACTCAACAAAATTACTGGATTCTGATTGGACGAGAGGAGTACAATAATTAATCCCAAATTGTACTCTCCAGGAGTACCAATACTTTTCTTTCCGAAGTTGACACGAACTTTTCTGAAATTAAAAGACTTCGGAAGGCGACCATTAAGCATCTGAAGACGCCCAACCTTTTACGAAGATTTCCCGAAGTTTACCCGAAGGCGTCCAAATATTTCCGAAGTTGACCAGAAGAATTTAGAAGGCGTCCCAGGTTCAACCAAAGTCTTTCGAATATTTCCAACGTTGGACCAAAGAGTTTGAAAGGTTTCTGAAGTAAACACAAACGGATCTGGAGAGATATACACAAAGCTCACCGTTACCGCATTCTGATTGGTTGATTGTAATTTTGTTGAGTATACTATAAATAAAAAATCGCACAACCTTCTCATACAATTCGTGATTAATAGGTACTCATGATTTTGAAAGTTCTCAAATTGCACTTGCCTAAAGGCTCGTGCAATTTTGAGAACTTTCAAAATCACGAGTACCTATTAAAATATTTTCCATTCGTCGAATCGAACAAATCGAAACTCTACTTGTCGGGTCATAAATAAAATTTTCCATTCACCGAATAGAACCAATTGGCTGAATCAACAAACTTGCAAGGGGTCACTCTCAATAATGAGATGCTTAATCACGAATTGTATGAGAAGGTACGTAGTGTGATTTCCTATACAAATTGTAAGGTTCCTCCATTATAGAGCGGTTTTCAATTGAGTGTCGAAAGTAATTAGCGAATTACTTTGGTTTTGCATCTACTTCACTCAGTGATTGGTTCAAAGTTTTCACGCCACTTTTTCAACCAATCAGAAGTAAAACCAAAACCAACTGTGGATCGCGCGTGCACATTTTCCCACCTTTTGTGTCGGCTACGTGTAATTACTTCGAGTTTTGATTGGTTTACTGGATTGTCTCCGTCCTTTTTGATTGGTTAAAGTAATTACTATGGTTTTGGTTTTACGACACTCATTTGAAAACTGCTCTAACTATTATTAATTAGATAAGTTTCCAGTTCAAACCCTGCTCTGACCATTAACTGCATTACTAGGATGGTCTCCATGATGCTATCAAAGAGTTGGCTGCTTAAGCAAGGATGCAAATGGCTACGACTGCTTTGAGAAAGTTTTCCAAAAATCTACCCTTAACTTATAGCAATCATTTCACAATTATTAATCCAAGTTATTTTGTGAAAAAGTGCATTAAGATTCTAAATATAAAGTTAATGTAAATGGTATGGTTGTTTGGAGTGAAAATAGAAAATCCATTGACTGGTTCTCAATTTATTACTTCATGCAGTTTCAATGCAATGGGAAACATTGTTTAACTGGATGCTATCTTACATAAGCCATTCACAAAACATTAGTATTTCTACAGTAAAAGAAAGAAAAAAACATGCATTTAAAAAGTTTGGTAGATATTTTCTCCAACTCTAGTAAACCTGAAAGGGGTAAGGCGAGGATCTCAATACTTAAGAAAACGACATTTCATTTTCTTTGTTTGATCAATTATTGTTATTCATTTCTTTGAGCGTTGGTTTGGAGAAAAAGGACGCCATGAATCGAGCAAGATGGAGAGTGGGAGTTAGAAAGATTGCTGACATTTAAGTGGGGTAAATCCGGCCAACCCCGTTTACGGGGATAAACCCAGATCAAAGTTTGATTGATTGATTAATTGATTGGTAATTCAGTTAATTTGTAGAAGTTGAATGAAGAACACAAAGAGTACAAAAATGTTTTAACAAGAAAACTTATAAGTACTTTAAATGATCTTTTTGATCACATCCCCAACTCATGCATACTGCATAGACATAGTACCAAAGTTTAATTCCCATTTTCACTTAAATACCAATGTTAATATCATGCTAATTAAAATGAATTGTTTTGAATTGAACAAACTTCAAAACGATATTCAATAAAAACAGCACTTCATAGGGTTCTCTTGTTGCAAAAGAACATACAAAATAGACGTGATTTTCTCCCAAAAATCACTGACCCGCTTAGGCCTGAAACTGTACAAGGGTGGTGCCTTCAGTCAAATTCGTAACCAACACATGAAGGCTGTCCTGTCTTGCTATATGTAGGTCGCCTTGAAAAGACACCTTTTATCAGGAAAATATTCATCGCTCGTGTTACGATGATTTTGAGTTAATCTTTTTTCTAAGATATCGGTAAACTATGATTATTGCTGATGATTTTGGAAATGGTAAATGTACCGTATAAGCTCAGCTTTTAACCAAGCGTTATTGCAATGCTACCTATTTTCGCAGGAAAAAAAATAAACATTAAAAATGAATGTGACAATAATTCTTTCCACGGCCTCAGCAACACATGGACCACAAAATGAGGTTGGTCTTTTTTTACCAATACAAGTAGGCTCGTTGAAATGCAAACGATCAGCTAAAAAATCAATCGCTTAGTTCCACTTCGCATCATTACAAGCTGATTTTTTATGCAGCAAAGCTCACCTGGTAATGGTCAAAGAACGACTTCTTTTCACATTTTATACCAGATTAAAACGTTAAGGATTGGCAAAGAGAGGACAAGCACAGCATCATATCGACCTTTTCCTAGTTTTAACACCGATGATCTTTGGTAAAAATCTATGATACAGATAACGTACTCTGCACTTAACTTACCTGTCAAAAAGCTGTACAAATTTTGTATGTGGGGTTTGTCTTTAAAATAGGACTTCGAAAGACAGCTCCAAACAAGATCAGCGACATCTGTAATAAATTCCCTTGTTGCTGGCCTTTGCTGTTTGTTGGCAGATAAGTTCTTCTGAATCAAAGCCTGGAATTTGGCAACGAGAGCATCGTAGGTTTCTTTGTCCAAGCTTGGGCAGCTATTCGAGGATCCTTTGCATGTTAGGGCAGTTTCAAAAAAGCCCAAAACGATGGATAACTTGGCCAAGTTTGGTTCAGCTTTTGTAAGCTCTGCCTTAAAAACTTCAACCACGGATGAGATGTCTTTCAAAGGAAAACTGCAGTCCGCTTCCATCTATATAGCTCAGGGTAAAATGGAAAATACTATGTACAGTACTCCAAGTAAATTAAGAAATTTCTTCCTAAAAAAAGGTTTCCAAAGTGAGATCCGTTATGCACAAAAGAAAGGAATTCTACAGCTTAGAGGGTGCTCGTAGTTCTGTCGTAACGGATCTCAAATATACCTCGACAGCTCAAAGACATGACCACAAAGAAACCCTCAAAGGGAGAATAAACAAACAACTAAGAACGAATGGGAATAAAAAAAGAAAAAAAAAGAAATCAGCTGGAAGCCAATGATCTGCGGAAGACTGGCGTGGAGGTTGACGTCATATAAATCACGTGGCGATGAAGACATTTAACTTCGGCCATCTTGCCGTGGTAAGGTGAAGTCAGAATACACATTTAGGCTTTTGTTAATTTTTTAATATGCCCTATATAAAGCCTTGACTTTTTACCGTTTGGGTAAATTCTTTATTACTTCCTTTCTTTTTTAGGACGATTGTTACTCTCGAAGTGCTTATAATCGCGATTTCAGCGCAAGGAAACTTAGAGGATTTCGTCACCTCAAGGCAATTTATGACGTTTTCGTGCTCTAAAGGTATAAAAAATCATTTAACTTCTTGTTTATAGAAAAAAGAGTATTAAACGTAAGTGCGTAAACACAGAAGAATTAAATAGCTTCGATTCTGTGATAGCTCGTTAAATAAACTCAACGTGTCGAATCTTGCTTCGAAGTTATCACCTATTGAATTGAATTCATATTAAATTAAGTATTTTAAAGCCTCAATATTCGTGAAACGTATGCTTTAACATGATGGAATGGTTGAGATCAGCAGTTTTATTTGAGAAAAGCGGATATTTTTAGCAGTTGTTTGTGTATATTGTAGATGGCCATTTCATACCAAATACACTTGTTAAAGCTTGTTATTTGTAACTAAATCCTATATTTTTCTTCCTAGGTCCTACTCGGTTGAGCAGATTCAAGATTCATTTACACAAAGAAACTATAACAGGGCTACAACGCCTTCCTCGTTTCCTCAAGCGGACAAGACAAAGAACTTTTATGAATTTATCAGGGAAAATATTTTATAGCATTAATTATTGCAGTAATTGCAATCACTACAAGCATTTGTCTAAAAAGAAGCTTATAGAGAAAGGAAATCAACCATGGCTCTTGTCAATGTCAACAGAAAGAACACTGACCAGTTCTATCGATACAAGATGCCCAAGCTCCTTGCTAAGGTAAAAATTATCCTCGTTTATTTTGGAATAGATGAACTACTGGTTAGTTTACCAAATAACCCATTGACTCCTAGGGGTTCCCCATTGATGCGTAAAATCGTCTGGTTTTACGCAGAGTAAAATGCTAAGTCTGGCCAGTTTAGGCTGGTTTAGGTGTCGAGGGGTTAAGATTAGAGCAACGGACTACACAGGAGATAATTTGACTGTTTAAACCAACACTGAGAGGTCTTTCAGCAAGGATTTAAAATGTGTATACCTTGTCCTGTTCGGTCTCCTTGCTTTTTCCTAAACATTGAAAAATGCGAAAATAATATTTAGCCATCAGTAACTGTGTACCATAGACCCTATGCAAAAATGGCTGCCTTTAAATTATTCTTTTGTTCATATTCAAAATAGCCCAACTAACCTCGTTTTTCAGACAAAAATTCTAAAGAATTTGTTATCCTGAACGAGGTTAGTTGGGCTATTTTGAATATGAACAAAAGAATAATTTAAAGGCAGTCATTTTTGCAAAGTATAAAATCTTTAAGACTCACTTCCTCTAGTTGATGGTTTAAAGTTTGCAGGACTTGTTGAAAATTAGTAGAGATGATAATAATGTGGTTGGAAAAGGTCAAAGTTGGAAGGAATATTGCAGGGCTTCAAAACCCGTACCTGCTGGGAATGGCAAAGATCGTCAGAAAGGTGCTAGATACCCAAGGCTTCTGGGTAAAACTTGGTATAATACAGCAGATGCATCTGGCCATAACATCTAGAGCTCAGAGATTAAGTAGAATGATGATGATGATGATGATGATGATGATTATGATAATTCCTATCAATGGAAATTTGAATGAAATCATATCAAAATGAAGCAGATCAAATTAAATATAGTATTGTTGGTTGATGAGGAGAGAGAAATCTGATTACCATTACCCAGAGAAAAACCTCCCAGATGAGAGTAAAGCTCTGACAAACTCGACCCATTTTTGATGAGTCTTGGGAGTGAACATTGGACATGTTGATGAACACCAAATGCTTTTTGCCATAGCTCCAGTCCCTTTACAAAGGACTGGAGCTGTGTGAAGCAAATGAAATATAAAAATCACTGAATGTTGTTAGAGGTAGGTCATGTTTGGAATTGATGACATTAATAATAATCACTTTGTGAATTTCATTTTGCTTTTTTATTGCATTTTATGAACACATCTTTACCCAACAGATTCAACATTGAATTTGTTTTCAGTTTTGTTGTGAGGAGATTTTGAAAAGGAATTTTGGTTTCATTTTTCATCTTTCAGGTGGAAGGAAAAGGGAATGGAATCAAAACAGTAATTGTCAATATGGTGGACATAGCCAAGGCATTGCAAAGGCCACCTTCTTGTAAGGGAGTTAGCTATTCTTTCTTTAACGAAAGCATTCGCTGATGTTTTAAACTGGAGGGTGTTAGCATTTTGTTTTCAGGCGTGACGTCTCTTCTTCTTCCTTGAGAAAATAGTTGTAGTAACAGAGAGAGTCCGTTTTGAATTATTTGACTTTCTAATTAGCTGTAATAACAGTTGTCAAAACGAGTAGTCATTTCACCCCATAGCTGAACCAGGAAAAGGTTTGAGGCTTTCCCTGAAAAGTACTTTCTATTATCAAATTATTGTTGAAAATGGGAAAGAAAGTGGGTTTCTGATGTCTAACAAAATTAATTTTTTCCATGTAAGAAGAGCCATGGGGTATTTTGGATGACAAAAATCCATGTACTCTACCTTGCATATACATGGTACAGTGTATTTTGTTGGTAACAGTTGCTTCACAAAATGTAGGGTGAGTGCCTGAGATGTCCAAGGGCCTCCACAGGAGACCAACCAGGCACCTGTCACATTCATAAGTAGTGGACGAAAATGAGGGATTTGGGGGGCAGGGCACGCAAAGTAAAGAAAAGCACCATATAAGGGCCAATTTAGACAGTTCAATTTGTTGCATGCAACATGTGTACGACATGCCTTGAGATTGTCGCAGCATTTTAAAACATGGCATTATTTGTTTTAGAATGCTACGACATTTTTTCTGACGTACACTACAATTGTAAGCAAGTAGCAAGCTTGTTGCATGTGACAAAAATCGTACCTTGTAAATCAGCCCTAAGAAGGCCTGGTAATATCTTCCTTAATTGCAGTATATGCAGTCATGTGATGGCTTGCATCATGCAAGAATGTGCCTAGGCAACATACTGCTGGATTGCTAGTTGCTCTCCGTTGTTAAACCAATTTTACCTGCATTAATTTTAAAACCTTACATTGATTTTAAAAAATCAATAATAGTATTGTATTCTTTTTATTAGATCCAACCAAATACTTTGGTTGTGAGTTGGGAGCACAGACACAGATTGATTTGAAGAATGAACGTTACATTGTGAATGGTTCACATGATGCAGATAAACTGCAAGATATACTAGATGGTTTCATTGAGAAGTTTGTTTTGTGTCCGGATTGTGATAACCCTGAAACTGTTCTGGTAAGTATCCTGTGTATACAACGTGCACAAGGAACAAGATCACCACTCATTAGACATAGATTTTGATTCCTGTTTTCATTGGGGGAAAAGAATTTTTGGGTTTCTTTCATAAACAGTAAGAGATATTTTTAATCAAGCTTGCTAAACGTTGTTTGTTAACCCCTGGGAGTGAGACTTGTAGATTTTACTCTGTCTAATGCCTGACGATTTTACTCGTCAGTGGGTGGTGTTTCAGGAGTCATTGGGTTAATTAATCATTTTCGGTCACAAAATGTTGGTCTTCATACTCAATTTTTGCAACGGTGAAATTGTCCATCACCTTGTTTAAAGAGCTGGATCATTCTTTTATTCTTTTTCTTTAAGCAGTTCAGTTTTTAGTTAGTTGATGATGTACTTTTTTCATCACGCAGGGACTGGTAATTATATAAACATTTTTATTGCTTTCTCAGGTTGTTGAGACACGCAAAGAAAGGATCGGACAGTCATGTAAAGCATGTGGATACAATGGATTCATCCACATGCAACACAGGCTAATCACATTTATTTGCAAGAATCCACCTAATGAATCTTCAGGAACCCCGTCCAAGAAGTGAGTTACAACTTGTGGTTAGCCGGGAGCCACACATAAGGGGAACAGTGTGTTCCTGTTGCTAGAACATGAAATTCTGGAATGTAGTCTTGTTTCACCTGAAAGTCTTGCCATTTGTGGGTGTAATTACAAAGGCAGCACTTTCTCCTCTGTTATTTTAAGACCCTGAGTGTAGGTCCGGCTGGAGTCTAACTAACATGCTCCTGTGTGGCAGCCTGGTGTTCAACAACCTAAAAACTGCAAGCTGTTATTTTATCTGCAAGTTACTTTGTCAACATTCAATAATGTTACTTTTTGTTGTTCTGTGTAGAGACAAAAAGGAACGTCGAAGGGAAAAGCAGAAAGGGCATCAGAATGGAGAAACAAGCCCTACACACAATTCGGTGCAGTCGGGTGAAAGTGGAGTTGAAAACCCAGACTTCAACAAAGAGGTATTAAAGAGACTGTATAAGGCTGTGTCCTTATGGTCATTATTATTTTTCTTAACTTTACGGTATCTCTTTAAACAGTAATAATTATTGCCTTTTGTCTTGCAGCCTGTAGCAGCAGCAGATGATGATTGGAGTGTGGATACCAGTGAAGAAGCAGTTAAGAAGAGGATGGGCCATCTTACATCAGGTGTCAAAGGATTAGCACTGAGTGAAGACTCTGAGAAGCCTCAGGAGGAGCGTTTCAATCTGTTCTATTCTTTTGTGAAGGTAATCTAATCTTGTTTTCTTGAGTTTGCAATACAAGGCCAAATGAAAAACATTAGTTTATTATAACACAGCGCTTTTGAGTTGGAATGATGAAATGGGTTGTTAACATGAGCTTGCAACTGGCGAAGGGTACTTTCAGGGCACATAAGCCATTTTCAGGTTACCTCCTTACTGTACATTACCCAGTAACCAGCTGTTGTTGTTTCAAACCACTTGTTCAAATTCTACTAATCATCCCTCTGTCCTTTTTATTGCCAACAAAAATCAGTGTTGGTGCACAGTGCATACTCTTGAGTTATGCAAGGTCAGTCAGACTAGACCCATGCAGATT
>NC_090894.1:20304306-20306806 GCF_036669925.1 Montipora capricornis | reverse complement strand
TATGTGAGCAAGGAAGTATGTAGTCAGATACACGCAAAAGTTGCTCCATTCATCAAGTGGCTGAAAGAAGCGGAAGAAGAGGAGTCAAGTGAGGATGAAGAGGAGGAGGAAGTCGAAGTTGTCTATGATAATAAAGCACAGCAGTTGAAGGCACAAGCAAGCAACCCTGCTGATGATGATGACGATGATGATTTGGACATTGATGCTATTTAATTCATATTTCCCCCTTTGGGCCATCACACTGTTTTCTTGGAGGAAATGACAGCTATTCGTTATTCAAAATTGCATTGAGCATAAAAATTATGTTTGCGTTTGTTTGCTGTTAAATTTGGTAAATTCAAACATTGCATTTTTCATGTTGCATTCAATTTAAATAGTGATTACATGCCCTTGAGTCAAGATGAAGGCTGACTTCTCTTGGACTTTTGTCAATCTAATTAGTGCATGACATTTACATGTAGGTTATCATAATATTCATATTTCATTTAAGGTTCATGGAGTCTTGGATATTTGCAACTTAGTGAAATAAAAGACTGTTATCTCATCTGCCTCCATTTTATCCTTTGTTACCATAACACAACCATGACAATTAGTTTGTTCCTGACAACAGCAATCGACCAGCAACTTCAAGAAAACAAATTGGTAACTCTGTAGCTCCCTAATTTTAAGTTGCAGACTGTTCTCCCCATTTTTATTTCTACTTTTCTTTACACTGGGTAGCAACAAGAAGGAATGTTGCATTTTTAATGAAACACTGAGCACTTACCATTGTTTTGCTGTATCATGGGACAAACCTGTTGTTGTTGTTGTTGTTGTTGTTGTTATTATTATTATTATCATCATCATCATTATCATCATTATTGTTTTTAATTATATCCTGTTTGCTTTGGATGTATGCCCAGAATTTCTGCCAAATTATATGAGAAAATCGTTAATAAATCCCAAGTATGAAAACCAATGGCAATGCACTATTCAGGTCATGTGTATGGTACAATCTCGACCCCAGAGCTCTTCTCTTGACTGAAGGAGAGAAGAGCTCTGGGGAACCCTGAAACAAAGTGTCTTCTCATTGGTTTTCATGAAGAACAAGAAAAAGCGTCTCTAATTGGTGTATTCATGTTAGCACGAGGAGTGAGCAGGCGTCATAGAGTTCAAATTGCTAATTTTTGGCTATGAGAACCCTACTGCGCATGATCTCCTACATAGAGTTTCCCAGAGCCTTGGGTCGATCCGAGGCTCTGGTGACGAGAATGTTGCATGGTACTGTAAATAGTGAGAAAGTTCAACTGTCTGAAAGCACGGGGAGGGTTTGAAAGGGTTGCAGGGAGAAGCTGGGGTTGATGAATGATTAATACAATAATTTAATTATATACAACCATAGAGCGGTTTTCAAATGAGTGTGGTAAAAAAACAAAACCGAAGTAATTACTTTGGAGACAATCCAGTAAACCAATCAAAACTCAAAGTAATTACACTTAGCCAACACAGAAGGTGGGAAAATGTGCAGGCGCGAGCCACGATTGGTTTTGGCTTCACTTCTGATTGGTTGAAAAAGTGGCGCGAGAACTTTGAACCAATCACTGATTGAAGTAGATGCAAAACCAAAGTAATTCGCTAATTACTTTCGACACTCAATTGAAAACCGCTCTATGTTCTTGTATGAACACATTGAACTGTATAAATGTAACTTTGAAAGAAGATGAATGAGACCAATACAACACCAAACTTGATTATTACTTCTCATTTAGCACTGCCTCTTTATTTTCCAGCTATCCAAAACGTTACCGTACAGTTATTGCCTCGGAAAACTGGACTAAAGACATTACGACAAGCGTCAAATGACACTGAACTTTTCCTCCCTTTGCACCTTATCCTTCTTTGCATCCACACAAACAACAGTGCAGTCCTTACCTTTCGAACTATCTTTTTTTACACTTCAATGCGCCGAACAACTTTGTCTTGAACAGATGGCAATATTGAGGTTTGCTTAAACTGCCTCAGATGTTTCATCTACAATACTTTTACTAAATATTATGTTTTACAGTACACTTCGTTTGAATTCCGAGTTTTAAAGAAAGAAAGAAACTTAGCTTTATTCATTTTAATACAATGAAAGGGAGAGATACCAGAGGTTATCCCTTTCGAGGGTATCCGCCCGGATCTTATTAACTGAGAAAGTCTATTTTGATAAGGGAGGATTACCGGAATACCCTGAGAAAAACCCTCAGAGTCAGATTGAGATCGACTGAAACTCAGCCCACGTACGACCTCGAGGACAGAGAGTAACCCGGGTTGCAGAGGTGGAAGGCACGGTTCATAACCACTGAGCCACCCTGACTTCCCTAAGAAAGAGAAACCTACTGGTGGCGCAAGAGCCATTCTCGTACGGCGCGTTTTCAGGGTCAAAATTAAAAACTAACTTTTCATCTTTTCTTACCTGCTTCATTACATGTCTTTGAAATTAGACGGCGCATATCTCTTTTGACCTCCGAGATGGAAC
>NC_090894.1:20276806-20291806 GCF_036669925.1 Montipora capricornis | reverse complement strand
GCCTAGCCCAACCCTCTAAAATAAATGGTCTGTGTCCAACAGAACTTTCACGTCACCTTGAGAAGGAAGGCGAGACTTCACAAACTCTATGGCTTTCTTTACATCATTTTCGTCTGTTACATCCAGTTTCCACGTTGTCAGGTGTTGAGAACATTCATTCTTCAGCTTAGTTTGTCCTTCTGCGGTGAGACAAGAGGCAAAAACTCGCAATCCTAGTGCATCAAGCTTCTTGGCGAGCTCATGGCCGAATCCAGTGTCGCACCCGGTAATCAGAACAGCTTTCTGATTCAGATCAGGCACATGAGTATCAGGGAACAGAAAGCTAGAAGCGACGTACAAAGTTAGAAAAAAGACAATCAATAATATAAAACCTTTGTAGGAGAGAAGATTGAGATACAATTGATCCAGCATGGTGCCCTGACTACAGCGATTATTGACCTTACACCTCTTTTGCTATTCAAATTTACCAACCACGAACAAAATAAGTCATTGTTTCAACATCCAATTATTTTACAATGACTGCAAAATTCTCGCGCGCTCATTGGCTAACTTTTATTGTCAATAAGCGGACAGACACATAAATTCATAATATACGTTTCGAAGAGTGAAACGTCGATCTGGCACTTTTTAACCAATAGGAAGTCTCCGTTAATTCCATAAGAGAGCGAGGCAAGTTGCCAAGATTGAATAAAATTGAAGTTTCTCGCATTTTTGTCTCGCGTTCTTCTCGTGTTTTGACTTAATTTTGACCCCTCTGCCTTTTTGTTATTGTAAAAAACAAGTTTTCCATGCGTCTGTCCTGTCATTGACAATGAATTTCGTCATAACATTGTCAAAGTAGTCTGTGGATCCACGAGTCCAAAGCTAATTTGACATTGTTATGACGAAATTCATGATCAACAACAGGACAGACGGATTAAAAACTGACATCAATTTGTTAATTGGCATATCTATGACAATAAGTGACGTCACGAGAAACATCGCTATCGGATGTTTATTGGGTGCAAATAGCACAAGTTCACGTGATACTTTCGTGTAATCCGAAACAAGTGTGTCACGCAATTTCAGAAGCTTTCAGAGTACGGTATATATTTGTCCTCACTGCCACTTACCTGTACGTTGACATAGCCTCCAATTTTATTCACGGTGATAATATTCCACCACCACAGACTAGACTACCTTGTGCATGTGAGGAGAAGTACTGTAACCACTATAACAGCGCGCAAAGACTTGACACAGAACGCAAGTGACATAGTGCTTGGGTTTTTAATTAAATATTTCGTTCAAAGTTTATATTTGAGCAAGACTGTATGGAACACATTTACCATCCAAACGACATTTAAAAAAAACCTGTGGTATCCTTTCCGCCATTTCATGTCGTCAACTCTCCTGTGAGAACCAGGCTTTCATATTCTGATTTATATTTTCGGATTTGTGCAGGGACCACCCTTCATTTTGCAAAATTACAAGGAGAAAAATCTTTAGACGAAAGAGGGAGGTGGTGATCTTCACACTTATCTGTACAATTAAAACTGAATTGTCTCTAATTATAGACACCTGAAAAATTCAGGAGGCTTCAAAGGACTCAAAGGGATTCGAATCCATGAGCTCTGCGATGCCGGTGCAATGCTGGTGCAATGCTGGTGCAATGCTCTCCCAACTGAGCTTTGAAGCCACTCAGTTGGGAGAAGGTCAATTTTTTGGGTTCATTTGACATTTGTTCCGGTGAAGGACTTGATGAATGAAATGAACTTATATTTGAAAAGCGTGTTACAGACGAATCCCTTTAGGTCCACCAAATACATGGTGACTATAAAAGGCAATTGCTTAAATCAGTGACCCATAACTTGGAGCGAACAACAGCCCTATATTCCTGTCACGGCGTTTTCACATACCAGGATTTATTTTTGGATTGGATTTCCCGCTAACGAGACTCCTGCAGGAGCCCGATGACCAATCACAAGAAACTAACTTGAAGTCACAGAGTCACCTAACCGGAATGGTCTTTGTCTTTTTGCAAAAAAGGTAGTCTAAAAATACATCGTACATGGGCTCCTGGTCTGTAAAAATACCGTGACATGGGCTTAGTATAGGAATTGTTCGCTCCTAGTCATGGACTCCCGCTTAAAGTGAGAGGATCACTTCTCTCTTTCGTCCGAAGATTTTTCTCCTTGTAATACCTATTGAATTTACAACATGAGGGGTGGTCCACAGGGGTAGTCCATGGACCGGGTCCACAGGTGTGGTCCACGGACCTAGGGTCCATGTTTTGTATACGTCCTTTGTACAGTGTTATAATTGACTTTGACAGATTAAAAACAGAATGGCCAATATTCGAATGCTAAAGGAAGAACAAAGTACAGAACCGATAAAAAGGTAGATAAAACTAATTAAAGAGAATTTAAAGAACAAAAGAAATCCAGTGCTAATTGAGTCAGAATAGCGGATGGCATTTTCATCAAAAAGTACATAAATAAGAACATCGTCCGTCAGTTTTTAAATCTTGTAAAACACTATCAAAAATTTATAAATATTTTATTGATTTTCGGCAAAGATTATGTTTACGGTCCACCTATGCATGTTTCACTTTTTGTGACTGTAAATTATTTGATAATGGGCGGGTCTTGAACTACAATAACTTAAGCCCTGGCCAAACTATCGCGCAAAGTTTGATTGAAGGCTCCAACTTTGCTCGATCCAACATTGTTAGACCGTTTGGACGCCCATGTTGGAAGATGTTCGTCCACCAATACAATTTTTGTTCGATCAAATACTGGATAGAGTTTGCTTTTGATCAAACATTACAATCAATAATTCTGTTCGACGCAACAATGTTGCAGTGTTTTGCCGCTCTTCCAAGAAAGTTGTGTGCTGAATCGAGTCACGTTCGCGCTGCTAGCCAATTACGAATCGCTATCTTATTTTCAAGCCTAGGCCTCTAGCATCACTTGCAACAGAGATGGCGGACAAGAACCAAGGGGAGAAACCTTGATCAGGGGGTACGAAGCAGGGCCATGTCTGTGGGACACTTTTAACCTCCTTAATCATTATCGCTGGTTGGAGATGCTTGGTTTAATAGAGTTTAAAATTTTTGCAAATTGATCCGAGCTCATAATCATCATCTCCTAAACGCGGATGTATTTTGCAAAGAACATACCCTTTTCTACACGTTCTCTTAACCAGTCTTTGGTTTTTACTCACTTGAACACGTTCTTTCCGTCCTCAAACAACGCCAGTAGCATAACGCTACGCCATATTTTCAAATTTTGTGCCAACTTGGAACTTTAATTGGATAGTGTTTTGCCACCACGTCAACGTTTATATCCAACAATGTTGCATGTGGGATCCAACTTTGTTCGATAGTTTGCCCAGGGCTTTATAAATGACCAAAACGTGATTCGCATTCCTTCGCACTCTGATTGGTTCAATTTCGCGCCCTTTTTCAACCAATAACGGGGAAAAAAAACGAAAGCCAATCGCCAATTCTACTTTACTCGAAATTCCCTTAACACCACGCCCTTACAATACTAAGTGCTTTTAAGAACGTCCCTGTGCAACAGATACGAAACTGAGAAGACAGACTTTCAGTTCAAGATGTAGCAACTTCTTTGTGTTTTGCAACATGCCTTGAGTAACAAATTTCAAAACGATGACTTAGTGATTTTGTGTTTATTACCTGGAAATTTCAATAACTTTAATAGTGCTGCCTTGAGCAAACCATGAAAGAAAAGTCCGGTCAGACCTCGAAATTCTCGCAATGTACGAAAAAAAGCGAATACAGTAAACATCCACATATAAGAACCTAGAATTTAAGAACCTGTTGGGCTAAAAATTTTAGACCTTCCCCCCCCCCCCCCCCCACCTTACAGAAGACCCAGTTTACCCAAGGAAATTAAACAGATTCTTATTTTAGAAAATGACCTTGAGATTTTAAGCGTCTGGAACAAATTTTAAACTGCAGAGATCTTGTTGACAAATTGTGTTTCCATTGTTATGATTGAAATAGAAAGGTATCAGCATCCTCATCAAAGGAAATCAGTCATACCACATTATGTATCATAGAGTATATATCTTTTGTGAAAATAAGAACCAATTTAAGAACCTAGATAGCCTAAAAACTACTCTAAATACCATTCTTATAAGAACCTATTTAGCCTTACTTGGAAAAATCTAGATTCTTACATGTGGGTGTTTACTGTACCTGAAGTTGGTCGGTCACGTCTACTTAACAACCAAGTGGAACCACCAGGCTGTTTGTAGCGTTCTATGGGTACATCGAGTAAATAATAGACAGTTTAAGCCGGTACGCGACCTACGTTTTTGAGCCACCGACGGAAACCAAATGAACAGAGAAAGAGAAAGAGAAAGATCTGATCTGCTAATCGCCCTTTCTCGCAGTCGAAGACTGAATTACTAAGGGCGCAGCTCAACGAGGTCGGGCCGAAGGAGCTGTGCTGCCGGCTAGGCGCTCGGCCCCTGACCACGACCCATGTATGACCTCGGAGCACAGCACCACAGCCTGATGGATGAACCACATCCACCACATTTCACATGCCAGGACGGTACCTAGTC
Source organism: Montipora capricornis (assembly GCF_036669925.1). NCBI lineage: Eukaryota > Metazoa > Cnidaria > Anthozoa > Scleractinia > Acroporidae > Montipora > Montipora capricornis. The sequence continues at coordinate 20,287,234 of NC_090894.1, read as the reverse complement.
TCTGGCAGTCTTTGAGAGTGAAAAGATACTTGCAATTTTAGTGGTTGTGTTGAGACTTGTTGAAAAGGAAAACGGCTCACGGTTGCCGTCCGGCGGCTTAAAAAAAATTCCCTAAGCTACTCACACCGTTTTCCGCTTAAATAACTACGACTCGCGGCAAAGCCGATCTAAAACAACCTGGAGTAGTAGATGCATTTAAACCTAGTCATTCTTTTTATCCGCCACCGGCTCTGACGTGGGTGTGGTGGTACCATTTTCAATCGCCTTTGTTTCCTTCGGCTCTTGTTCAGCTGCAGCAACATTCTCTACAGTTTCACCGCTTGTACCAAATTCATTTACACGTTTAGGATCAATGGGATAAATCCATCGCTGATACAAGGCAATGAAAAAGACGATGTCTGCAATAACAAAATTACAAAACCACTTAAAAACAGCTCTTCAAGCCAATGAATCCACCCATTCCAATAAAATGTGGCCATAATGCCCTTTAAGATAGATCCTGTGTCAACTTTTAAATATAGAAATATTTTGCGGCGCACAATAACTTCAAGGATGCGGCATGCTACAAAAAATGATGCACAGTCATTGTTACAAAATAAGTTTCACTCAAAGGAAACAAAAACTAGGGGTGCATTCTTTAGGGAATATCCTGGCTATTCTCATTCCGGATCAGGAATAACAGAATACACGGAATATCAATTCTCAAAAGAACGCAAATTATGAAAACGGAATATTTTTGGCGAAATGACCTGGGAACTTTTGTCTGGGCATGCGCCAGTTGAGTTGGCATGGCAACTGAAAAAGGAACACGAACACGAAATGTTGAAATATGACCGTTAAGTACAGGTTTATGGCGGTTTCCTTGATTTTTCGGTTTGCTTCATTTGCTTAAAACTGTAAGGGGGAAGATGACGAAGAATTTTTTGTACTTGTAAGTGCTTTGTGCAGTGGAAATGCGTTCCAATACGCTCTTCATCTTGATGTTGACTTTACTGGAAAAAGGTTCGTGGTTTTTGTACAAACCAATTAATGCCAACCTCATTTCTTTTGACCAGGCAAGGGCACTTTTTTTGAATAACACAAACTGACAGTTCTTTTTGTTCTAGCACCGGTAAAGAAACAGAACAGCTCTAGGCCAGCACACCCGCATCTACGGTCGAAACTTTGGGTCGCTAATTCCATTCAATTTTCAATCTTCAAGCCGCCGGTAGGCGACCGGCCGACCGCGTATCATTTCCCGCCAAAACTTTCCCAAAAGAACGCATATTCTGCCTATTCCGAGTGAACCATATTCCGGTCATTCAGTTCATTCTGCTTTCGGGAACAGAATAAACGGAATAGGTCCCAAAAGAACACGAATACCATCTATTCCGTGTATTCCTATTCTGGAATTGTACCAAAAGAAAGCGCCCTAGGTTTAACACCATCGTTAAGTTAAACTCACTTTGCAGGACACCTACGCGAAATTTTAAAAATGTCGTTTTGCCTTGGCGGCGGAAAACAATTCAAAAGTTGGTACACCAAACTATTGCATGGACAAAGAAAAAAAACAAAATGTTATTTCGAAAAGAAACGTTGTTTCTTATCTGAAATGGAGGGGAGAAAAAAAAGTTTATTATTTTAACACAGTTGACGTTTCGAGTACCACGAATTTCTTTACGGTGCTCAATAGGCCTTTTTCGATATATTAAAATTCAGCTAAAAGGAGAGGTTTAGAGGACAAAGTCAAAGGAAAGTGGATGATATGCAAATATTTTTTACATTCATTCCAACCTGTTTCTATTGATTTTGTCCTACTGCCTCGCTATCAAGCTGAAAATGTGATATTTCGAAAATGGCATATGTTAAAGCGCACCTAAACTCGAATTTTTTTTTGTTCCTGATATAAATCTCCCCATCCAAAGCAACCATGTATCACCATTGTTACCAGAATTTCGCTTTTTCTCTGCAGTGCAAGCCACATAAACTTGGCATTAAGACCCACGACCGTGGTGTGAGAGGCATGGGTCTATTCTCGATCTTACGTCACAAGCTGCTTTAAAAGAATAGGCCATTTCCGAGTTCATGTTTGCCTCCTCTTCAAAGCGAGTCTAAGTGCGAAGTTTTTCATGATAATTAGTTTGCTTTCATATGTAAAGTAGAACTAATTACCATCACAAAACATTTGGCACTTACATTCGCTTTGAAAAGGAGGCAGACGTGAACTCGGAAATGGCCTATTTTTATTTAAAGTACTTTGTGACGTAAAATCGAGACTAGATCCATGCTCCTCAGATCACGGTCGTGGGTCCAAATTACTGCTAGTTTGGATAACTTTGCGCGTCTTGCCCGGCATTTTGAGGTAAGGATCGTTAACATGTTTGCTTTTGGGAGAAAGATCAACATTTGAGACTAAAAAAATTGACTTCAGGTCCTCTTTAACATATCAACTCAGTTGATAAACTCATTTTGGGGTTCCACTTCCCACCGATGCAGCACCAGTTTCTATAGGAACTAAATAATGGTAATTACTGAGTGGAGTGCAATTTGGTCTGAAATCATACGTGTGATTTGAAATCACAAGTATGATTTCAGACCAAAATTGCACTCCACGCAGTTCAATTACCACTTTATTATATCCATTTACAAATCACACAATTATTTAATGGTCCTAAAATAAAGGATTTTAGTCAGTACCAATATTTCATTGACCCAGGTGAGAACAAAAGTTTGATAGGTTACCTTAAACAAGCCTTGAAATCTGATTGGTTGTTTTGTTTCAGTCTTCTTTTCTCATTGGCTGCGGAAATGGTGTGATTTAGAGCAAATAAAATATTGCGATTTGGAACTCAATAAATCGCACTGCCGAGAGCCACTCAGATTGCAAGGATCACCTGTGATTTCTAAATGGATGTAATAGACCCCTTTATCCAATGAAAAAACACCTGACTAACAATGAAGTGTGATAACTTCGCCTTGTAAATTTAGGAAATAGAATCCAGCAAAGTTAAGCAAATCTCTGCCAATTAAATTATCTACAACCTCAGAGATATCAAAATTGTTATTGTTAATATTTCTATTTGTACTTACCATCTCTAAAACAACCAAGCCTGTAAAGAGTTGGCATTTTGATGACGAAAGCAAAGAGGTCATCAATAAATGTGTTGAGTGCTTTGTATGTCATCATGCGCCACGGCAAATGAGCCACTGATTTCATTTTATAATTGATAAACAGCTGCGGAGTCATCATGATGAATCCTACAAAACATGGTGGAAAAATGAGGAATACTGAAGCAAGGAGCCAAAAGTGACACTGACAATATAATCACTGACGTTCTTTTGCACGGCCCCACACAGTGCATGAGAACTTACCAAATGTTAAAAGAAATCCATAGAGCATGCTAAGAATCCAAGAGTACCAGCCCTTGTGTTCAACATACATCAGTGAATATACAGCATAGCATATTAACAACGGAAACAGAGCCCATGACAAATATTTAAATGCCATCTACAAAGAGAGAAAGAAATCATGATTTAAACAATGGCGTTTATAGTTGTTTTCATGTAAAAAAAAAATTTAACCCAAAAGACTATGGACCACCTTAGAATAATGTTTCAAGATCTTTTTTGTCCTTTAATTGTTTTTTCTTAAAGTTGTGCCGCAGGAAGCATCAGATGGGTGACATTTGGTTAAAAGAGCAAACATTTCTTTTTAAATGATACTGTCCACATTTTACCAGTTTGTTGTCAAACTATGTAACCCTGTATATGTTGTAAAAGGTGGTTTGTAACTAAACTTGAGCAAAACCATTGCTCTAGAATGCAAAACAGGCTACCTGGGTTGATTTCTTTTGCTCATTAATACTCTTGCTCAATCTTCCTATTTTTTAATAACTCTCAATACGTACGTTGGCCGACCCATTGCGGCTTGTCCATTATGCATCGACCAACTCGTCGGTCAATGAGTTAGTTGGATTGGATACATACATTACTATTACCAGTAAGCCCTGCCAAAATAATTCACAATTATTCCACGAGGGCACGCTGGATACGAAGTGATAGATAACCGTTGAGGCATGTTAGCGCCGAGTTGGTTATAATCATTTTATATCCAGCAAGCCCAAGTGGAAAAATTATTGTTTTATCAAACACTCCATGGTGTTCCCGAGGGCAATATTGTCCACTAAAGCACCGATTTCTGCCTTGGTCTTTACCAGTCCAAAACGGCTTTTGTCTGCCATTTTTTCTCAGAGTTGCAAAAATGTTTCAGCTCCCTTTATTGCTGATGCATTCCTTGACCATATTAGGTCCAGCAGGTATATAAACTGATAGCCTTTGTTTGGCAAGCCAATGAAAATGCTGGAAATCTGATATCCATGGTTGAGTTTTTAATAAAATTTTATCATTATTATCATTATTTACCACTTAAATTCTAAAGAACTATTGGGCTGGTTTTAATTCCAAAAAGCAGAAAGAAGACATGATCAAGTGAAGAACAGAAAGTCACCTCACCATATCATATTGCTTCGTTTCTGATTCTGCATAGGTTTCTTTGTCAGTGATGGAAATTCTTGGTATAATACCAAACCAAAGGTTTTCTCTATCCAGCTACAAAATCAACAAGGATAAATATTAAAATAATATCAATGAAAGGTCAATACAATTTTGGGAGCAGGAGCAGAGTACCGGTAGTGATGAAAGTCCCTGCCTCTTGCCAATGTAGCCATGTGGTTTTTGTACCCTGGAGGTGACATACCAGGTGAGGGCAGCATAATTATTTAAATGGCAAAGGAAAAATGTAATTCAAGACGTACATTTGAACTGTGGGAATGAAACAAGTTAAGTTCTGAGATCATTGCAATTACGAACGTTACTTTTAGCAGTAACAAAAGGAAAGCCTGAAAAATTTGGGCTTGAACGGATCCATGACCTCTGCGACACCCGTACAGTGCTCTACTAATTACTGGATTGCCAGTATGGCAAACCCAGTAGGAATCTGCGTTTATTTCGTCGTTTTTTTATTTTTTTCCGCGTCGGTAAAAGTCTTGCCTGTCACTCCCCTGCTAAGTGGTGGCTTTGTGCATAGAGCCTTCTGCGCATATTTCCTTAGTATTGAGAGGGTAGTGGGAAATGCGTAGATTTCTCTGGTGGACACAGTAGAACGATTAACTCATGTAACGCGAATGGCGTTTTAGTGGATCTTTGAACAAAATATACCCTTATGAAGCTCATGAATGGCAGGTCAATTGGATATACAGGCGGTGGAATCTTAAAAGCGACGAGTAATGGACTTCGACAACAATCTATCGCCCGTCGAGCCGAAATCAAAGTGAGCTGTATTTACCTGAAGTATATGGTAGTTTGACACAATTGAGTTTCTTGCCTTCACGCACGCAATGAAATAGGAAGAGGTTCTCGCCTCTAAGAGCAAATATGTTGTTTGTTTCAATAAATTTTTCGCTGGAAAAGGATTCTGTGGTATTTTCTGCCTTTGTGAATTATAATATCATGTTGTGTATTGAATTTCCGAGCTTAAGGTTGAAATGTGATATGGGAGAAGTTTTTTAGTATTGCTCTGTAAGCAGGAAGGGTTCACAGGCCTGTTGGAAGCGTGCTTGAGTTTCAACAAAATGAGCCCCAAAATCAGTGAAAATTGTGACGCAGATGAATAATAAAGTAGCTGCCATTTCCAAAATGATGAAATTACCTGGTGATAAATAACGTTGAACGCGTCTTGGAGAGTAAATTTTGACTTTGCATAAACAAGAGTTGGGCGGACTTCGCTCATTTCATTGTCAAACTTTATAACACTTGACAGAAAAAGAAACTTACAAAAACCCGGTATCTTGCCATCATTTGACACAGATGCTTCACTGTTTGGCGAGTAAACATGCCGCGGTAACTTAATTACGGCGCCCAATGAATTCCGGCCATGTCACTTTCGATTCGGCGATTTATTTGAACGTAGTAAAAATCTCCCAAAATGTTTGTCGCTGATCGTAACTTTTTATAGTCTATATTCACGGTTCAAAATTAATGTTGTTTGCATGTCGTAAATATGTTATTCTCGATCGACCGTCCTGGAGACTTCCTTCTGCTCTTTCTAAAAACTGTGTATCAATAGTTATTTACTTTTGCATCAATATTTGTTTTTGCATAAAGCAAGCTAACAAGATCTGTACCTTGCTGAGTTCACATTTGTTAGCGTTAACAGTATTTTCGGTCCGATGCTTCTGTTTTATGAGGGGTATATTGTTTTGGTCTCCCATCCAAACACTAACCCCGCCGAACAGGGCTTAACTTCAGTGAACTTCGGCATTAAAAAGCTGTCTGATGCTCAGTGGGCACGCTTAAACTTGTGGTGAAAAGAAGCTTATCAACATGTCAGCCCAGAAGCCAATGTTTCTCACTTCCCATTTATTTTCTTCAATCTTTCTGGGTTCAGTACTTTGCTAGTAACCAGATGTCTTCTCAGACTATTTAACCTAAGACTTCTACCATGGCACTACAATGATAGACAATACCAAAACAATATCGTGCACTGTTAGAGCTACATATTGCGCAAGGCCAGATCTGTTTCATCGTACGAACATGTGAGGACCTGTGAGCCAAAGGGCCTCTTCTGGTATGACTTCTTAATGACCTTGAAAAAAATTGTTTGGAACGGTGCACGTACCACAGGCAACCCAGTGTACCCTCACGGAGGGTCTAGTTGAGCTATCGAGCCAACTGGGGGCTGATCATTTTTTTTTGTGAGTACGTAACTGAACCAGTCGATGATATGGCAAAGGAACAATGTATTAATTAATGACATACGTTTGAACAGCAGGAATGAAACAAATTAAGTTTTGAGATCGAGTTATGAACGCTAAGATGCTTTTTGCAAAATATTGTGATTTGTCAGTGTCTCGCAGATCAATTATTTGCCTCAACCTTTGGCTTCGGCAAATAATTGATCTGCTCGCTACTAACAAATCACGATATTTTGCTCAACCTCGTCCAATAATTCTTAATTATTCAATCAAGTCTTTCTAGAAGTGAAATGCTCCAAAAGATATCATGCTTCTGTCCTTTCCTGTTGCCTTCTATAAAACTATTTCCCGACAATGAACAGCCTTTAAATACAATTATGACTTGGGAAAACAGTCTTGTTCAAAACTGCCTGAAATTAAATTTAAATAACTGGCCCAAATTAAATTTAAAGAATAATTAGTAAATAATTATTGCCAAACTCACCTTAATATTTACAGCCTTGTTGATCTTCCAAATCTCAATTAAGAGTCCAATAAAACAACTGATTATGATAACAGTGTTGGTCTCATTATCCATGACATACAGAAGAACAATGACAGACTGGAACACATTGAAAAATACAGATCGCACAGACAAGCCTTCCAGAGTCTTGCGGCTTCGCCAAAATTGTATGTCTAAAGAGAAACCAAAAGAGAGCAAACTTGAGCATGACACCATTGATTTTTATGTTCACAACAAAACAACCAACTTTATTAATTTGCCTAATTCCTTATGGGAAAGGAATGTTTAGTCCAGACAAGTTGACAGCAAGAAATTTGCCAGAAGGGTTAAACTGTTGGGCCATGAAAAACTACTGAAGGGGAGTCTAACAATGGGCAAGAGCTTGCAGGGAGCAAGAGGTGAAATGCGTAACAAGATTCACATGTACCAGCCTCAAATTGTCCTGCTGATTGCCTCCTTCTGATTGGACGCAGTTAAACAATTATCGTTCAAAAATAACGGTGTCCAGTCAGAAAGAGGCAATCAGAAGGACCGTTTGAGGCTGGCAAGCATGAATCTTGTCACACACTTCCACTGCTCCAAAGGTATGGAATTTTGATTTTTTTCGATGGCTATTTCTGGGTCGTTGGGATGAATTTTCAAGCAATAAGTACAAGAAGAAGCGTGAATCTTTTGGCCATTCTCCTGTGAAGTTTGAAAGTGGAGCGATGCGATTTTCTGGAAAAAATCGCCCCAGTGCTGGAGCCGTTCAAAAGATACCTTCCACCCTCGTCCCTCTTTTAAGAGGCACAGTAAACAGCAAACTATAAATCTTCAAAATCGCTCAAAATACCACAGTACACTGCAGGTAAGGTAATTCAATGTTTATTTAACATTGGTCCGTGCACATATTTATTGATATCTCTACAGAAGAAGCAAATGGTGAATCCAGTACATTTATTTAAAAAATTACAAATGGTTACACAAACAGATTGTGTGGGCTCCCTGTGATATCCATGGTAACTATGAGAAGTCACAGTACCAGTGGACTGGTCTGTAGAACCCTTACCAAAGAGGATGGGATTGAGGAGATAAATTAAATTAATTAATACAGAACAACTCTATGTTAAAACTCACCATTCTTGAAAGCCAAAAATTCAAAAACAGTGTGTACAAGAGTAACAATCATGGTTACGCCCAACAAATAAGGGTTAGTCTCCACCAAAGTCCTCTGAATCGAAAAAGGAAAGAACATATCAATTTTTGTGAAAATGAGGGAATTAAATTATTATTGTTATATTCAAGCCAATTCCACAAAGTTATCACTTTGGTATTTGTTTTTGACACTCAATTGAAAACCATTCTAAAACTGGCATGAGATTTTTAAACTAATCAGCAAGCTTAATGATTCCAAGTTCAAGTGAGGCCTACCGGTAACACTACTGTCAAGTTTTTTATTCCCAATTATTCCATCAGAGATCAACCCTAGTATTGGAATTGGGCCCACACAAGGACAGACCAGGGTGGGATTTGAACCCACGACCTTCGGATTAGATCAATGCTGCTCTACCGACTGAGCTACAAGGCCAGAACGGGAGCCAGCCGTGGGTATGTGAGATATTATTCACAAGGACAAATTCGCCTGATTTAGTTATTTTACTTTAACCACTTCATAACACATCACTTGTAATGATTTCCTCTCAAGATGTGGAAAGGTAATTTTTCTCAACTTCATCAACAACTGAGTCCTTCCCAGAGCTTCACTTATCAAGACTGGCACTTATTCTAATTCCCAGTTTTGAGAACCGTGCAAAACATTTCAGTCAATAACTGTGGAAGTTGATGCAAAAACCCAGTAGCTTAAAAATTGTTCATCCCCACACACACAACTTGACCTACATGTAATTATCCACTTCAGCTACCTTAATAGAGTCTTGTTCCTCTTCTGTTTGCTCTGGTTCATCCCCAAGAACAGAAAACCATTTTTGCCTAACTCTCTGAGACTCATACATTTGCCATTTAAACAGTGATATTGGACTGTATGTCAGATGCAGATCAAGCATCCTGCATGCCAAAAAAGAAAACAACCTCTTTAAAGAAAGGTTGGGAAATTGACAAAAAGGGATTACTAGTTTTCCCTCACCATGACTACCTGTTTTTAGTTTGTTTGTCCGTTTGTTTAACTAAAACAAAAGAACATGCTTGCATGGGAATTGAACTTGATTCCTGGTGGAAAGGTTGAGATACCAACATACCTGCAGACCTCATCAGACCAAAAATTAAACGGATACGTACATTATCTCGACAAGTAACATCATGCATTTTCCCAGTTCAATTTCACAGTCAGGTATTAATTAATTAAATAAGGTTAGGAAGAAACATACATGTATCTATAGATCACAAAATCAAAGTAAACCCTTAAATTTGGTGGACTGTACTGCAGAACAGTCACAGCAAATTCTGTACCACACAAACTACTTTGAGATACTGTACATAGTATAATAAAGATCCTGTGACTTTATGCACTTTTAATTAAATTCACTTTTTCCAAGTAACTGATTTGATTGGTTTGAACTAATAATGCATACAAATGATAAGACAGATTGTGTGACTGGGCCTAACGGGCCATAATAAATTTTAAGGGCCACCTCAACCCTTCAAGTCTGCTTGTATTCAAATAAATTTGTTTTCACTTGAATAAAAAAACCGCCATTGATTATTTAGACATTTCTATTACCCAAGTTGGTTTTTCTTCACTACACGTGAACCCATGGCTACTGGCCATTAATCTTTCCCACAACTGGCCCACAAATAAAATTGACATCTAGCTTCACACAAATAACTCATCTAAGTGTAAAAGAGTTGAAAAAGCCTGGATCATGAGTCATGTCAGAAAGAAATGGACTTACTTGGTTTTTCATTGATGGGCATGTATTCGCTTGCCAAGTTCCAGTAGCTGTTCAGGTACAACACTGGGAAGTACTATGCAGTCATATTCTCACATGTAATGACTATGTCAATAAAAACGCCATAACAAATGACACAGAATCACTGCCTTAAATCAGATGTTAAAGACACCTACCCATTGGAGACCACTAATAAGTCTATGTGTTTATTTATAACAACAAATAATGATTGGGACAGGATGCAGGTTTTCATAATGACTCTGAGAATTGCGTTCACCAAATAATGGATGCAAATAAACATTTAAAAAAA
>NC_090894.1:20231388-20266388 GCF_036669925.1 Montipora capricornis | reverse complement strand
TCATTCCCAAAAAGAATTATGGGTAATTGTGTCATTCCACGAACCGGAAATTTATCCGATTCTCATTTCATATATTTCTTAGAAGTATCGGGGCATCCAGTCCCGCCAGCAAAGTACAGCATCCATTTAAATCAGTTCTAGCTTTCAAAACTTGCCCAAATTGTATCGGTAGGTCTTGAAATTCAACCACAGAAAGTCCAAACTGAAAGAGACAACTTTACTCGTTAACCGCCATGTTTACAACGAAGCATTTTAGGTGTCCCAGTCTGCATGAAACCATCTCTCACTCTGTTTTCTTTCAAAGGCTTTCCTTTACCCACATTCGAGCTTAATGATGCCAGCCTGGGGGCTTATGGCCAGAAAAATAACAAAATAATAAACCCACCAGATTAGAACTCGCAACCTTACTTTCTCTCACGAGATGCCCAAACCTGAGCCCACATTGCCCCAAAACCGCAGATGTTTCAATGAGAACCTCTTCTACAGCGAAGCCAGGTGCAGCAGAAAATAATCGCCAAAAAAAGTGCCAAAAAATAGCAGGCAGTTGGGACTCAGAGTGTTAAAATCCTCTGAGCCTAAATAAATCATGATTTTTGTGTGTAAGCCTCGTTCGCGTGGGTGCTGCCATCAAGGGGTAAGGCTCAGTTATTGCTGAAACATTATTCAAAACTTCCACATCAAGCCATATCGGTATAAAGAAGCACAGTACCTAAAAGCAAAACATTGACCCTACTTCGGAACGCGTCGTACGGTTGCTTGTAGTCTCAGTTAATATGCATTTCTTTCAAAGGTCGGCTCTTAATTTGCTAGTAATGCAAGAACAAACCACAAGTCATTTAAGTCTAAAACAATGAGTGACGGAACCGGTCGTACTCAATACAACCGAAAACAGTATAAATTAAAAGGTGTGTTTGTAGTAATCTCGGAATATTAAAAGTGCGTTTGACAGTCGCTTTTGGAATAAAAGGAGGGTACGAGCATGTCCTTCTTGAGGTACGATGAGATAGTTTTAATAAGCGCCGCGAGTATTGTGACTCGTGACAGAAATGAAATACTTTGCCCAATCATAAATAAGTGCGCTCTGTTTGATATTTTGTTTTCCTTTTCCCCATTTTTCGAGGGTAACACGTAACAGTGACAGCAAACTTGACACTGAGTGAACTTGTGGCCTTCAGCGCACACTTTTTACACCCTTCCTTCGTCAATGCTCCGTTTTAAATTTACGAGTATTCAAAGCAACAGCTACAAGGATCAGACGTAGACGTCGATCCAACTAGCGACCACTAGCTATAGCTCACAAGGGCTTGCACTAGAACCCACTGAGCTACGCTTGTCTCCATAAAGAAGGTAAGTTGTGGTCAAAGTAACTACGCGGAGTTTCTGAGGAAATGAGGGAACGATACAAAGTAATTCGCCTCCTTTGGACTCTATTTTACAGACAGCAAGGTTTCAGTGTAGCAAGTGCAAAAGGCACTCGAGGGGCCTGGCAGTTTACTCGGATATTGAGCTATGGCAAAACAAATCACGGCAAGAACACGGTCTTCTTGTCCCGTGTGATTTGGTACACTCTGTCATCTTTGATCTGGATACTGCGGGGCTAGCAGCTAGATGCCCATGCAATCAGAAAGAAGGGAAAGGCAAAAGGGCACTTTACGACAAAGTGGGCAAACTGGGTGTGCTCACTTGACGGACACAAAAAAACTTATGGGTTACCAGAACTGCACACTTCCGTTTTTAGTAAACTGCTCGTCGTAAATTTCTCTGGTTAAGAATGTGGGTTGCCAACTCTGATCCCAAAATTGTTGGGAGATGGTGTCGCAGATGATATTGAATACCTGTATGACAGTAGGATCATGCCTTCTATTTTGAGTCTGTACAAAGGTACTGAATCAGCTATTGTTACAACGATGCGTGCCAGGACCTCGAGTTCCTTTTGACCTGTGTCTTGCACTTCCTCCACTGAATTAAACCTCATGTACTTTGACAGCCTCATAAGTTCTACCATCTCTCACTTTGTCTAGCCCAGTTTCCCGCCAATGAAAATACTATTTACCAAGTGGTATTCGGGCAAGACCTTAAACTGCGCGAACCTAAACAACCTCTAATTAACCAACAATGCATGGTGTATGATCATCAACGTGATCTGAGCGATGCAGATTATGTCGATTACACTAGCCGGCATTTGGAATAACGTATTGATGAAAACTTTTTTTCAGCAATCGGCAAGCACTAAAGAAGGACCATGGAATTAAAATTGTCGGCGACCTTACAAGTAACTTTTCTGTCATAAAGAACTAAATGCAACGGAAGCCTAGACAGTCTAATTAATGTGCTGTTTCGTTTGTTGTGATTGCAACACTACATGTTTTGATATTATTCTTTAACATTCAACAGAGATTTGCGATAACTTTGAGGCAGAGCAAGTGAGAATATTGGAATTTCCATACACGATAGAGGAAAGACTACAGAGTTACGTTTAGGAATTCCAGTGGGCCCAAGATTGAGCATTTTGGAAGATGTTGAAAAACTAGCTTCGCATCTTATTTAATGTTTAATTTAACGGCTTTTACATAACTGAAATTCACTTTTTCAGTTTGCTAGTTGTGTATTTTTTTCCCGTTCAAGCAAAGCAATTCAGCACATTCGCCATTCTCTCGTTTTCTCATTGTGCATTGACCAGTGGAATTAAACCTGCAGCACAACCTCATTAGTACTTTTTATCTTAGAAAGGGTAAATAAAGGTTGTAAGCAGGAGTATTTATATTTTTGCTACATTTAACAATTATTCCATTCGTGCTTGTTGGATATGAGATGGTAAATAGCCAACTCGACGCCGGCGGCGGCTCCGCGCCTCGTTGGTTATAAGCGCGAGTCTCATATCCAACAAGTGCGAATGGAATAATGTTTTACTAAATTTCATCAAATTTTGAAAGTGTCAGATGCTTTGTCCTGGCAAAACTTGACTCATCAGTTTCCATATTAGGTCATACGGTATATGAGCTGATAACCGAGATTGAGTGAACCAATCATAAAGCTACATGCAGTAGAAACTTCATATCCGAGGTCGAAAATTTAATAAAGACTTTTATACCTTGCACTCAACTTTAAACTTAAGTTGTATTGAATTAAGCTTGTTTTTAGTTGCAATTTAGCCCAACAAGAGCTTTTCATTTAAAGTAAAGGTACCACGAAACTTTAGTTACCGTCCCCAAATTTTACGACACTTATGGCGCCTACCTTCTTCTCAACGCACGGCCAGTTTTTTGTCGAAAACATGTTTCTTTAGTCGTTTGTGCGTTTCCGCTTAAAAGCGCGTTTAAACTATTTTAACATTTGGGGAAATGATAAAAGCAAAAACAAACGTTTGCAGATGGCGTTCAAACGGTTTCAACATCGCGTTAACCATGAAGTCAACATTTCGATCGGAAGGAACTAGAAAAAAGACACCAGAATCCCGTTTAGAATATATGTTACACATCGTTATATCATTTTGTCGATCGTAGAGTGCCGACAGAACGTTGGCCTGATGTTAGCCTGAGTGTTCTCTACAATTGTTGACCGGATTATTCAATTGACCTCTCGGAATTCCACCGTTTCCTAGAACAAAGGAAATGTTGAATCGATGTTGATAAATTTGACTTCAGCTTGCGTTTAATCCAACATTTTAAACATATTCTTCACAATTTCTATGACGTTGAACGATGTCTGGATATGCTCCCCATATTTTTTTAATAAATTTAAAGGGTTGAATGCTTGGCTGTTCAGATAGTTGAAACCGTCTCTATAGATTAGTTAACCATAATAGCAGATTTTTATTAGAAATCAATTCTCTGTCAAAAACGATCACACATTTTAATCGTGTCTTTTTAGTCATACGATATATATCTATTTACTAAATATATAATACAATCCTCGCCAAAAATTCTTGAAACACCCCTTTCCACTGGACAGTGTTGAGACAACATTTTACTGCTTGACTACCTACACCAACATTGAAAAAGGGATGGGGACAAAAATGGTGCAAGAATGTTCGAAGTGTTTCAAGGTTTTTGTCGAAGATTGTAACTTACTTTCTAGTACGAATAAACGTTAAAAAGTAAAAGCAAAGTACAGACGGTTACTTTTATCGCAAAATGTGCAATAAAGAAAGAGAAAGTTGACCTAATGCGTTGTACTACGTGCTGTACTTGTAGCCCACTACGTTCATATTCATCAGTGTAAATAAGATACATTTGTGTTACACTGTAGTGCCTACACGTGCTATTCTGTGCCATTCTACTTTAATGCGCGCTATGCCATTCCCTTCTATCGAATTCCATTGACATCACTTCCTGTGGGAACCATTGTCATAAACAGGTCCTTATATCCAACAATAGCGAGGTTAAGCAAGAGGCGTTTCTGAGCGACGGACGTTAAACCGTAAGTAAACATTTTGAATGGCCGGGCAGTCGTCTCTTCCAGATTTTTAAACTAATCGTTTATAAGGGTAGAAAGATACCTAACAGGGCAAATGTGGGAGTCAAAAACAGCTCAATTCCGGTTGCCTTATGTTGCTTAAAACGTTTCGTGTTTAAGCTCTCTAATGACCTCTTCATATTGAGATGCTCTCTTTTCTTCCCACTGGGAAGAAACCGCAACCGCAACAATTATTGTTCGCTTAGGTATTCGCAACAATTATTGTTGTTATGTAACCGCAACAATTATTGTTCGCTCTGTAACAATTGTAAGGTATATTAAATCGGATAATCGGAAATGGAAAGTGTAATGATCTCGCACAACGATTTGAAAAATTCCGATTACAAGCCCGTCTCTCAAGCAAGCAAAATTTAACCTTAGCAGTCGAAAAATATATGTTGGCCAGTCCTGTGTGAAGTGTTGTAAGACTCTTGCCTTCCTAACTTGGTTTAGGTGTCCACAGATACGATGGAACCTGGTCTCTTGCGTTCAAGACGTACTTTGAGTGAAATCCTGCGGAATAGAACAGTAAATTAGTAATCTAATTACTCGGCATTTATGAACCCGTCAAGTATACGCTAGATATACTTAACGTGAGGGATATGGGTGGGTAACTGTGCAATTTGATGATATTACAACAGTATTTGACCATTACAAAGGAATGAAGGGGTGGATATTTCACTTTTGTGTTTCGTGCAACGAGGTGAAAAAAATGGAATCGGTTGGAATGGAATCAAATAACGGAATCAGTTACCCTTGGCAGCAAAAAACAAGTGCGTGCAAAACATATCTATTGACTACCGAGACATTAATTTTTTTTAAATAATATCTAAACCGCACATGACAACCTTGAGCAAGCGCCACGAACCCATCTCTACCTGCAGACACAGGAGAAAATACAATCAAATTGCCAGAAACTTATAGACAATGCTTGCTCTTTCTTTCTGTCATGATTTTGGTTACGCTCTGAAATAGACACTTTCTTTGGCGCCTCCTGAGTCCACAACATTGTGATGACGAATATCGTTGTCGATAAGAGTACAGACAACGTTGATTGGTTAAGTTTTAATTACTTACGTGTAATCGTCATTGTGGTAACCAATATCGTCAGCACTCTTTACACGGTCCATTTCCAAGCGCAATGTATCGTTCTTTTCCTCATCACGAACCGACCTTTCACTGTGTACCTTTTGAGACCTAACAAAAACAAAATTCTCTTCTTTTTTTTTTAATTTTTATAGAAGGTCCAATAGGTAGCTTTTAAATGATACCTTAAAGTCATCATGTTAATTCGTTCCCGTCGAGCAACTAGGGGAGGATAAAGATCACAACACTGATAAAATGATTGACCATGAATAAAATTTGTAGAAATGGCGCTAAACGTTAATAGAGAAAATGACAAAAAAAAAAAACCTCAAATTTATCCTTATGTAAAAAAGAATTAACCAAAAAAGTGGTACACATTGTTTGGCCTTGAGATTGCTGCTGTCGCTGTGCTTTCGGCTGCTTTCTGAAGTTACGACATGGTTTTATTTTAATACTCTAAGGAAATTTAAAGGTTTCTCAAAAACGTCTAGTAAAGACACATCAAAATGTTTTACATAACGAGTGAGAGAGCTTGTCAGACCGCTTACCGTTTTTTCCCTCTGCACAGGCACCAAACAATGAAGCTGACGATAATGACAAACACAAGAGTACCAACAACACCACCAATTATAGCATATAGCATGGTATTGGGGTCCTCCTCTTCTACTGGTACAGTTGGTGTTTCTGTTGAGGTCTTTGTTGTTGGTGATGTTCTTGGTGATATTGTTGTCGCTGATGTTGGTTCTGATGCTGATGCTGTTGTGGCTGTGTCTTCAATGAGTTGTTGTACATTTGAGATGGTTGCATTGAGAGCAAAGGAGATTTCCGCCACAGAAGACTTCACAATTGTCACCACAACATTCTTGTTTATCACGGAGCTTGATGATCCGAGAGGAGTCTGTAAGTAAAATGCTATGACGGCCAAAAGAGGAACTTGAGAAACCTGTTTTGGGTAACCAGGCAAGAGATGTACTTGATCCTCGGTGAATATGAGGTTGTTTAATGATCGCCGCTTGCGTTTAGAGCTTTACAAAGACAAAGAAATAGAACTGCATGAATTGATCAATGAACTACTCTTATTGCAGAATACGTCCAAGGTATATAAGTATTTTCTCGTGTAATGTGGTATCAATAAGAACGGGTAAATATTTCAAAGCAACAAAATTGTAGTCTGAACAATTTACAAGTGCTTATTTATGCCAAATTACAAGAGAACAATCATGAAAAAAAGGAAGACAGAAACCAAGCGAAATTTTGACAGCGCACTTTAATTTGCATTTAACTGATAGGTTGAAATAGACTACAACGTTTGTCAAATTCAAAATTTTCATTAAACTGTAACCTTGGAAACGCGTTCAATTGTCATTTTGCATTCCTAGCTGTTACAAATTTGCACCCGTATTGCATGAGAAATGCACTCTTTTTTTAGCCGATCAGATCTGAGGATTTTTTTCATGTATATTATTGGGCTCTTGCCCAGTTGGTGCTCCCTTATTGAAAGGCCGTCTGCTAGGTTACTCATTCAGTCTATTATGAGCAATCTGTCAGTCAACCTCATTGTCAGTCAGTCAATCAATCAATCAATCAATAATCAAATAAATCAATCATCAATCAGTCAGTCAGTCAGTCAAGAGCAAGCCAGCTAAACGGCCTGTCAAAAATAGACGAGCTAAAGTACGGTTTCATTTTCCCAGTGAATGCAATTTTGTTTACTTAATTTCGTTACCTGCTTGATATGCAATTACCATCATTGGCGCAGACTCTGGTGGCTGCCTGTGCAACCGATTGTTTGAATGCGTCCTCCTTTGGTTTGTTCCACTATAACAAGCGAAAAAACACATTAATCCGCTTATTCACGCTACTTATAGATTAAAAACATAACGGAAAATTCGCAGTTGACGTTAGCGCCATTGCCAAATGTACGATCTGCGACGGTCGCGCGACGTCATTCAAATTGCGAATTAACGTTGTTCAAACCTTTTCCCTCTTATTTAATTCAGCTTCTGAAAACTAGCCAATCTATTTTGAAAAACAAAAAACTAGGAGGAGAGGTGCTAAAACTGAACAAATATTATTAAAATTTTTCTTTCGGTGCTCATGTCGCAGATTCGCAGAGAACGGGAGAGATATGCACCAATGTTAAAAACGTATGCGTCGAGCCAATGTTCAGGTGGCTTTTAGTCGACGTCGATATGGTAGATCCTACCTCAGACGTGTTGAGTCCCTGAATGTCAATGTTTACAGACTCTATTCTTTCCTCTTCTGATGGTTGCTTTGGCTCCGGAGCAGGTGGTGGTGGAGGTGGTGCCTCGCCTTTATCGAGTCCTTCAGAGACAAAGGAACACTCACTGTATCAGCGCTGCAAAAACTATTTCTAAATGATACTATTTGTAAGTTGCAGTAATGAGCTTGCTACAATTCCAAATGACTCAAATTATCTGCATGAGGCAATATTTGCAATGTTAAATTTATGAAGTAAATTGTCCACCTTTTAGAAAAACTTAAGGGTGGTGCAGAGAAGTACGTTGATTATCCAAATGCTTCGCAAAACAAACAGGAACAACAAGAACCTAACTTCAATCAAGTGACAGAAATAAAGTACGTTGTATCATTTTTTAAAGACAAGAACAGAGGGTTTAAGTTGTTGATGCTGAATTATTCTTACCTTGACACTTGTTGTCTATCCAATACAATCCTTCTTCGCAAATACATTTATATGATCCATAGGTGTTCTCGCACTTCTGTGATTCATCTTGACATTGGAAAGTGAAATCCAAGCACTCATCAATATCTTGAAAATAAGAAACATACAAAGAAAGATTGGAATTGGAGAAAATGCTTTGAAACAACAACAATAACACCGTGAACATTGTGACAGAACATGCAAATTATCCGTCATTGAGAATGTTAAAACGGTGCGAATTGATCTCGGTGCCCATTTCAAGAAAACAAGTTCCATTTTTGTCTGTGCAGCTCCACTTATGCGTGATAAAAGGTGCGTCACACACCATTAATCAGTAAGATTCGCAGGCCTTCGTATAGCACACGATTTTCTAAGTGAAGTTCATCGTAAAGAAATGTAGAAACACCGGGCTTGAACAGTACTCAAACCCCTGATCGCGCAATTGGAATGCACTGCTCAAATGTCTGAGCTATGAGGCCATCTGGGATTCAATAAGTGAGTTTCAAATATATAATCCTGAAAGGAATAGTAAGTTTTCAATTGAGTGTCGTAAAAAAAATCCCAAAGTAATTGCTTCGACCCAGCACAGCAGATTAAAACAGCGCACTGAACGAATCCGGGAATTCGTAGCAATTCCATGTAACTTGCTCAAAGCGCGAGAAAAATCGCGGGTGCAAGTCGCGATTGGTTTTGGTTTTCCTTCTCTTAGGTTGATAAACGAGCGCGAGATTTTTAAACCAATCGATAAGCATAACAATTGCAACTGCGAAATTACTTTCGACAGTCATTTAAAAGCTGCTCAATTATGTGACCTCGAAAACTTACCATTGCAAGTCTGTCCATTGCTGTCGAGTCTAAATCCTGTCACACAAGAGCAGGTGTAACTTCCATTCGTGTTTGAACAGTTTTGACCGCATGGCGGCTGGCTGGACGCACATTCGTCAATGTCTTGTAAAATGGAAAAAAAAGAACCTTCCAGTTAGAATCAACATAGATGGAATCAATGAAAGGAGACTCATTCCATATTTGTTTTTGTTGCAATTCGTAAAATCAATTTGGTTGGAATACCTGAGCATGTTCTCCCATCTTGATTTAATGAAAAACCAGCATAGCAAGAGCATTTCTCTTGTCCGTCAGATTGGTAGCAGACATGTAGGCAGCCAGGTTGATTATCTTGACAAGGATTCGAGGCTGTAGGAAGAGTATACAATTGTCACAGTTTCTTATATATATATAAAGGGTCATCTTATGCCTAGGATTACAGAACAAAGTGATAAACGCGCTTTATAGAAGACAACACAAAATTACCTTTTCATTTTAAACACGAATTAGCTATTTCGAACAATTAAGGTTAGAACTGGGGCTACTGTTGGGACAGGGCGAGTATCGTATTTATGAGCAAGCCAGGCTAAGGTAGGGTAAAGGGACACTTTGTAACGTAACTGTTTGTGCCACCTTTTCTGGACACGTTACATATTAAGTCAAGACAAAGGTTAGGGGACATTTCGTGACGTTTAAAACTAATAATAATAATAATAATAATGATAATAATAATAACAATAATAACAATAATAAGGTTTTTATTACAATTTCTACAAGCAGCAAAACGTGCGGGTATTACAACAGTTTTTAAACTAATAAGAAAGGAAACTGTATAGATGCATAAAAATAACAACGAGGTCACCTTTAACTATCTACGAATTAAACAAATATGAACAACAAACGCTCGGTACATATATTTGGAAGTATAAAATGATGGCCACGATCCCGCAAGTCCCTTCACCGGCTCTGTTGTGGAAGAAGGTCACACCGAACGTGCCGGGATCTACGGACACGATAGGGTCCCAAAGTGGTCTATCTCTAGAATGTGTATAATCACTCACAGTTAAAAAGGTACTTCCATACATAAAAAATCTTTTGTTAAATTTATCAATCCTGCTAAGATGTTTGGTGTCAAAGGGCGTTTTGAAAAAAAAAAATGCTAAAAGGTAAGATTTTTCATATAACTGATAGCTAAGGAGGGTAAAAACCACCGCGAATTACAACTCACGTATGCAATTCTTTGGGTCTTCGGGATCCACCTCGAAGTCTGCATGGCATTTGCAGTTGTAACTGCCGTTTGTGTTCTCGCAAATTTGCATACAATCACTGATAGACTGGCATTCGTCCACATCTAAATATCAAAGGAAGGTTTGCTGTAAAATATGCTGAAAGATATATGACGTGCTGAGGACCGGTTTTCCATGGGTAATAATCAGTTGAGCAACACAAAATTGATACCTCACGAGTTTCTGATTTAAGATTATCTTGTCATAAAACAATTAAAAAGTTCACAGAATTTGAAGGTAAAGTTTAACCTTTTGACGGGGTCAAGTCCATTTCCCGGCCGGATCTTTTCTTTTTCCAAGCATTAAGGAAGTACTGCACGATGCATTTAGGTGGAATGCTTGGTTAACGAAAGTTAAATCAGGGATCCCCCGTTCTAGGGGGAGGGGGGTGTAAGTTTAAAAAAAATCACCGTGATGGAGAGGGTCAAAACAGTGGATTGGTGATTCAACAAATGTGACAAAATTTGTGGATAAGAACATTCAGAGGTTCCCACTTGGCCATGCGTCAGTTACTACCTTCACAGGACTTTTCGTCAAAGTTAAGGAAGTATCCAGAATTACAAGTGCAAACAGATGATCCAGGGGTGTTCACGCAGTTGTGGTCACAGCCGCCATTATTGTTGTCACATTCGTCTATGTCTAAAAAGGTTTTAAAAAAAGAAGCAGCAGTCAACTGGGGAATTTCGGATTCACTTCTGGCATCACGTTTGACTATCCCACTTCACATGAAATAAGTTTTCTCGTTGAAATGTTTTCGCCTCAAATACTTGAATGACAAGATCCTTTCACGACTAACTTTAACACAAAAGTCATGTCCTCACTAACGACTCAACCACAAGCTCAAGCAACATAAGCACAGACTCAGTAGAGTCTTGATCAGTAGAACCTTTCCTTAGGACAAAAGACAATTGACAACAAGTCATTGCGCCTGCGTATGTTTCTCTTACTTATGCTTGAGTCGTAAGTGAGAAGCAGACTTAATTATGATGTCATAATGGAGGTAACACGTAATTAAAGAGCAACGATGATCTAATCCGACGGACGTCGGTCCAATTCCATCTCTGGTCGGAGATTTCTCCTTTTCCTTTGATGGTCCAACTCCAAACGAGGGGAAACGCTTAGAAATGGAGCCCTTCCGAGACACTTTTCGCGTGAGACTGCGGTAGAGGATTCAGGCCAACATGTGATTCATGGAAGTTCTATTTAACGATGGGATTTCCCTGAAAATGCCGAACATAAATTATTCAATTGCTGACACGGAAGCTAAGCGAAAAAACAATCTTGCTACCAGTTTTAAAACTGACCTACAAACTTACTGGAACCGTCGAGGGCAAGTCATTATTGCTTTCGGTGTTAAATTCGATAAAGACGACTGCATACAACTGAACACATTTGATCATTCGGGAATATTAAATTGACACTAGTTGCAAAATCGTCTATTTTTTAAGCTCTTACGCAGAGCAATTGGAGAGGTCGAGGAAGATACGCTTAAGCCTCTTAAACTCGGTTCCCTTAAATCTACAATGGCATTTGGTAAAGAACTTGAAATCAAAGGTATCCCATACCTGAGCATTCTGCTCCATCTCCAGAGTATCCACTTGGACATGGTCCACATGTGTACCCAGATGCGTTTGCAGGTGGCGGTGAATCAATGCAACTTACTCCTGGAAAACATGGTTGGAAATTTTCCTCACATGCATCAAGGTCCGCCTCACAAAAGGAGCCTGTATAACCATTCAGACAGTTGCAAAAAAGAATAGTGAATTTTTCTGTATTGTTATTGAGATTGCTGTCATCGCTAGACTCTTGAACGCATATCCCTTGGTTTTGACATGCGCAGACATTAATGATTGGGCTGTGAACTGTATTTGCAGTTCCATCGGACACGATAAATTCAACCTCGATCTGAAAAAAAAAAACAACAACAGCGTTTTAATCATTTCCAATGGATTGCTGTCAATTCTAGCCAAGAGACTACGAGGAAAGAGGGCAAACGCGTGCTCCCCATGATAATAGGCCGTTTGCAAGATTCAGTCACATGTCACTCTTCGACGCCATGCTGGGACGCAAGCTCACCGTGGAATATTAGTTTGTTTCAAAGCCAAAAGCACTTCCCCCCCACTCCCCCCACCCCCCCCAAAAAGATTAGTGCTCGAAACGAATTTTCACTTTAAAATCGACCCAGAGTGCAACCGCCACGAAGGTTATTTTTATATTACCTATAATTCTCTAAGCCGTGTGGTCCACTTTTACACTACCTTGCCAATAAGGCGTCCTCCTTGAAATATTCTTCTACTGATGACACACAACTTATTCTAGATCCATAAATTAATAGGGTATTCAAGCATGACATCCTTTTTATTTTTCTAACCAAATCTTATCTATAGAGCGTTTTCACATAACGTCACGGCGGCCATGTTGGTGTTCCAAAACAAAAAAGTGGCGGCCATGATGGTGTACCAAACTAATCCTCCGGGAATTGAACTCTATTTTTATGCATATACTTTCTTTTCTTTCTGTAATCCAATATGGCTGCTGGTCACGTGAGTTAAAACGCTCTATAGACTTTTTGCATATACAGCGGCCATTTCAATTTCTATTGTTTCAAATAGCTATTATGGGATGCCCAGGGGGCAAATACATATTAATTTGCCCCCTGAGCATCCCATAATGTCTTTCGAAACACTAGAAATCAAAATGGCCACCGTATCTGCAAAAAGGTCTATTCTAATCAAGTGTAACCCTTTTTAACCACTTGCAATGAATTATTTTCAACTCTTAAGGCCCGTTTTAAACGTCGCATTTCACATGTGCCGAGTCTAATGCAAATCGATTTGTTGCGTTGTCAGCTCATCTTTTACCTGAGCAGTTGTCACACTCCAGGAAATAGTGATAGAGGTTTGGTTTGTTGACGTTGTATGTCCAGCTGGGAGGTTTCCAGCGACGGAAAAAATCAAGGAATCATTGTTGGGATCTTGCGCGGTGATAGTTATTGTTGCTGATGTGTTCACCGTCACATTAACTTCTGTTGACCCCACCAAGATCTCAGGAGGAAAGTTTGCTACAAGAGAAAAGTTAAAAAAGAACATTAATCTATGGACTTGGTGTACTTGGTAAACGTTTGCTTATCTAATGGAAATAATGACATCTACCATCCCTTCTTAGGAAAAAAGAGAAAATATAAGTTTCTCACCCAAAGCTTGAGATTCACTTTCTATCTGCACAGACACTTCTTTTGTACTCGCTCCAACTGAAACGTCTCCAGTCGATGCTATGTCAAACAAACAGTTTACATCT
The DNA here is from genome assembly GCF_036669925.1 of Montipora capricornis. NCBI lineage: Eukaryota > Metazoa > Cnidaria > Anthozoa > Scleractinia > Acroporidae > Montipora > Montipora capricornis. Next base: position 20,252,759 of record NC_090894.1, on the reverse strand, counting down.
CCCTGGCATGCCAGCTCCGCTGCCGTTCTCAGCTCGTCGCTGCCAAAATCAATTGGCTCGTCCAAGAAGATAGGGACAAAGGAAGCATTTGAAAAAGTGCTGGTGTTTTCCCCGGGGTTGTATGTAAACAAACTAATATTATCTGTAAGTTGCCCTATAAACAAAAACCAAGATTGGGTAGACTCGATACAAGTACAATGCTTACTGCCTTTAATTTACTGACTTTTGATTCACCATGATGTGCTGCAAGATTCGTATTTGAGTACTTTCGTTCTATCGAGCTCTCCAAAACAGCCTTATTTTGGACATGAGATGTAAGACTCATCTTCCTTGTATAATTTAATAAATAAATTGGAAAAACCAGAGACATGATGATTGCTCATTTTTCGCACTTGACGAAGATACCCTCCTTATCAAAATATCAAAATAAAAAGTGTGTGTCATCGAACACAGTAGACCACTTTCGAAAATACCATAATATACATAATATACTTACACTTTAATCCAAAGTTGAAATGAATTTGTCGGCCGGTAGCATTGGACGGGAGGATGGCTCCATCGGGTTTTAAAAAGTCGTCTTGTTGGTCTCCGTTCCAGGATCCCAGAAGCCCTTTGGTTTGGCCCTGGAATGACGAAGGGGTGGCAAAGACTATAGAAAGCGAGTCTTGAATTTCAGTCACTGTCACAGATATTCCAGAGGGGAATGTGACCAAGAAAGAGTTGTTCTGTGGACGCGACACAGCCACGGAATCGTTGAGAAGAAAACTGACATTTGTTAAACTGTGGAATTCTTGGAATATTTGACCGTTAATTAGCACCTCCAATCCACCTGAAAAAATTAACCATGTTAAGTGGAGAATAGTTACAAGCTGGAAGACAGGAATCACTTTGAATATAATTGAAGTCCAGTGTTGGAATAAGGCGCCAGCAACAGATTAAAATACGGCGACGAAATTGGAAAATGGCAAAGCTCCAGAGCTAACTCTCTAGAATGATAACATGATATAAGTTCCTTTGGTATAGAATCCTAAAAGGGCGACCAATCTTTCATCGCCCAAACTCTCGTTGGAGATAGACGCCTATCTGAAAACGATAGCTAATAAAAACGTTTTCGTCGCAGTTCATAATTGCGGAAACTTTGTAACTTTTATCGAACAAAGAGTGGATCTCATCATAAGCAATTCTAGACATATCTACCAAGACCTACTGTTAGAACACTTCATGTATTTCTAACCTTCTTCCATGAGAGTGCATTGCAATGTGCTTGTGTTCTCTTCTTTTGCTACTGCTGCAGCGAACACAGTTGCCGTCCCTCCACCCTTGGCAAGTTTTGTCCGTGCTTGCAGTTGGAAGAAACTTTTTTTGACGTCTATTATGACGTACTCACCAAGTCCATTAAAGGTATAGTTTTTGCCATCCAGCGTGACAAGATGGGGGTCACCAAATACAGGAGCTGAAAACATCGATAATTATTATATGGCAATTTTCAGGCTAAATGGAGCACTCTGGTTAACGGTCGGGATTTTATAATACAAACCATTACTATGGAACACTCCGGCGGTACGTTCCTTAGTTTTTCTCTCTCCCGGGAAATTCAAGTTGAGGCGGCAACACAAAAAGTTTGAAAAGTGGAATTCAATTTTTTTATCACAACAGTACGTCAAATTTTAATGCCACGTCAATGTGAGTATTAACAGCTTTAAAAATGTGACGCCTACGCCCTATAAACGTAATTTGAAATTCATATCATTTTCGTGATTTTATACTGTTTGTCGTCGATGTTAGCGCATAACTGGATTGATTTGAACGATGTCAAACAGCTACAGATCCGTAGTTTGTTCTCATGTTTCCATCAAAACTCAAATTTAGTAACTTAGCGTTGTCGTTTGCATAGGAAGGGAAAGAAATTTCCTTTAATGGATCCGATTCGTAAAGCATGGTCTGTATAAGGAAACTACTTTGTGGCTTTGCCGTCGTCGTCGGCATTGCTGAAGCTTTCAAAGCAACCACCAACTTGAGAAAAATGGGAGGTATTGTTTTTTTGTAAATTCCACTGAAACATGAAAGAAAAAACAAGTTCCAATGTGAGGTGGTACCACTCCCCGGTTGACAGATTGTTCTCTACAAAAATATGCAATGAATTAAAAAAAAAAAAAAACCGTTTTACTAATGGAATTTTCTGTTTAGCATCAATGAAACCTCTTACCACGTTGAGGTGGGACATAAGCCCTGCATCCTTTAGAAGGCCGTTTTTCGTAATATTTCTTACAACTTTCTACTCTTCGTCTCGATGTAAGACAACAATAACCAAAGGCTTCCAGGTCATGTTTTCGGTGCTTTTCTGGAAATCTCAGCTTGTGGTACCGATCTAGGGTGCCCGCTTGTGGCAAGTCAAGGATCAGGGCACCACGTCTTTCAGCGTCTTTGTAGTAACAGCATCTTCTCCCACGTTCATTGACGGGTTGAACAGTATAAAAACATTCAGTGAAGGGAAAATATGGCTCCACCCATGTGTATCTGTTGTCGATAAATGCTTGGAGAACGGTGCAAGGACAGGGATCTGGCCTGTCAATCAGACTCCCCCTCACTGGATCTGGCTGATTATTGTACCAGAGTGAACAATTGAAATCACTGTCTTCAATACCGCTGGAATTCTCAATGCGCAGGATCCACCTTCCTGGTATACCGACATTTCCAATTGCATTGTCGATGCCCTCTGCTCGGAGAGTTGCTGACCTAAAGACATTATAGTTAAAATGTTAGGAGTTTTGGTCTCCCTGTGCTCTTCCTGTTGCAATGATTTAAACATATATGATCTCATATAATAATTGTTTTAAGGACTGGAAACAAGGCGCACGCTTTTGAATCATTAATAAGCTTCAGACATGAATTCAGTACCTCCAATGAAAAGGTAAAAGAGGACTGAAACCAACATGCAGGCTCGTGCGACTTGACAACAACAACAAAACAATACCTAGAAAGAGTCCTTAATTTAATTGTGGTGAATGACTTCCATATTAAGTAAATAGTGTTTGCTGTTTCTGGCAAAGAAAGAGTCCTTAATTTAATTGTGGTGAATGACTTCCATATTAAGTAAATAGTGTTTGCTGTTTCTGGTATACAATTTTCTACCTTCAAAGAGAAACATATTTTATCTTCTAAACTAAGTGAACATTCATAAATCCGTACCTGTCTTATTATAATGATATGCAGTATCTGTGCCAACAAGTCCCTGACACTACACATCGCCCCAAAATCCCCTCTTGTTGCCTTCCTTAGTCGTTACAATTTGTCATACCTTATAATTATGAGAAGGCAAGAAGAATAAGAACTATCCATTCCACAAAATGTCCCATTTAACCGGCTCAATAAGAGAAGATAGCTCGAGAAAGATAGCAAAAATATATCACTTTTTTGTTCAAAGGAAAAGTACCCTTATCACAGACTTGGGAATTTTTTTTAAATCTCACTTTCATTGTCGTCAATGCGCAATCCGACAGACTTTATTTTTACCTTGGTAAATTAAGGTAATGATTTTTTGAGCCTCCAGAGTTGAATCCAATAACAGGAAGACTGATAAAAGCTGAAGAGGCTGAAAAATATTCGTACAAGGACCTATAAATCAGAATAAGAGAGAGTAAGAGCGCAGTTTAGTGATTACGCCAGTTGAAGTCTTTTCAAGCAAATTCGGATGGCTTGGACTAGCCTCCGAGATGCTGCGACAACCCTTCCCTCTATCCAGACAAAAATGCCTTTGGCTATCAGGGTTGCAGGGCTAACCTTTTCTCGGGAAAAAGAAGCCCAAAATTGAGCCCCTTGGCGTAAAATAGAAAAATTAACCGTTTAGAAACGACTTTCTCATTTCACAAAAACCAAGCTGGAGCACTAAGAGTTCTGGACTACTTCTAGATGTTCCAACACTCAGCAAAGAAGTCCCTAATGCGAAGGTTCTCTTTTGATTGAGGGCACTATGAATCAAAGCAAATCACATGCCGAAATATAAAGTAGATCAAATCAAATGTTGGTTTTTGATGAGAGGGGAAAACCGGAGTACAGGAGAAAAAAAACCTCTTGGGGCAGAGGAAAGAGCCAAAAAACTCAACCCACACATGATGAATAGGAGGCGAGCGCTCTACCCACTGCATGCGCATGCGCCAGCCCCGCTTCCCAACACAATCCGGTCTTCTAGATCTTACAACCAAAATCCCTTAAGAGACAGGTAGGCTTTTGATAAATAAACGTGGCTGGAGTCTTAACTACGACGTCTACGATGTTAAGCTGTTTCTACCGGTAATAACCAAAAACAAAGGAACAGTTAAAAAGACTTACACGCTTGTTGGCACTGAAAATTGTATCCCGTTATGAGGGTAGTTAAACATTACAAAAGTAAAGATGTTATCGGTAACGAGGACGGCCTGGAATGTGTTGGTCTAAAATTAAGGAATAAAGAAAATAATGCGTTAAAAATGTGAGAGCATGCGGCCATGCAGTTTTTCTATATTGCAGGTCAGTTCACTAGGCCAGGATTACTTTTGTTTCTTCTGTTTTATCTACTTTATCTTGTAAGTTTCATTCTTATGCTTCTTTTCTAAGGTGGCTATATATGAGCAAGGGCCATATAGTTAAAGTCTTATTTATTCTTTTGTGGATTATCCTTGTTTTCGTGTGGCAGGGGTTTTGCTTTGGCCTCTGGTGGGGCGGCCCTGTCACTCGTTCCTCCCTATGGGCTGTGGCGGGTGTGCCTTCACCTTTGCTGGGATCATGTCGTCTATATTTGGGTATTTCTTAGGTTACCATGCTGATTTTACGTACACGGTCTAGCCCAATAGGGTTTGGCCAAAATCACCCGCAAACTTCAATATCCTTAGAAGTTGGAACGGTCTGAGAATTGATTAAGGTTCAGATAGAACTCTTGAACATAAATAAATAAAGTTATACATTTTCGTAATAAGAGGAACACATTTAAATCGGTTCCCAATAACCTGTACAAGGATGGGTTACGTTTTTGCAAACGTTGGCCGTGTAGCACTTATATTTCAACAGACTCAACTTAGGTAATGTGGAGTGCTCATTTTCTACCCATATCAACCATGTGAGCGTTAACCCTACTAAAGCTCACCATTTCATTAGTAGGGCTAACGCTCACATTGTTTATATGGGTAGAAAACTAGCACTTCACGTTACTCTCTAATAGTTAAGTCTGTTCGAATAACTTGGTTGGTCATGTAATTTCCTAAAGCTTAAATGGAGTAGATCCCTTGTGGCTAAAAACAAGTGCCACCCTTTACAGGAAGAGGAAAACGAATGCAATCAGCTCACCAATTTTTCCGCGATGGGATTCAATTGCAAATGACGAAGTTTCACCCATGTTACGACCAGCACCCAGGTCGCATTAAACGTTTTCCCCTCCGGTAGTGAGGAGCTGGATTTGCTCTGCAACACATCAGAAGTTGCGTTTTTCAACATTTCGGCATCATTAGGTCCTGTGTAGATGTGATAGAACACTTTAGATGGTCCGTTAATGAATGATCGACCAAGATCTGTTCGTGTCCAATAGGGTGCAATCATTGAACTAAAACGCAGCCAATATCTTTGTCCGAAGTTGTAAGGTCTCTGATTAAACCTGTCTATTTCAAACTGGATGGTTCCATACGGACAAATCTATCATGAAAGAAAAGAAAATGGAAAACTTTTAACAACGTCTGCAGTTTACATTCTTAAAACGAATTTAAAAAATGTTCCTCTTTTTCACATTGACACCATGAAGCTCTGGTGCAAACATGCTCGTTCCCGTGACTCTACCAATTTTATAACTTCTTGTCTTACTATTTCATGCCTCTCACTGACAGAGTTCCTCCAAAATGGTGCAAGTTTTCCTAACAGCACCGAGCGGCTTTCTCCAGTCCCCTGGGCAAACTGTGTGCGGCCTCATTCGGGAATTTTCTCATAATAATAATTTTTCTAATAATTTCACAAGGAAAACGCGCACGAGAGGCCTTACGGGTAATACGATAAAACTGCTTGCAACCCACGTCTGGCTTTGTTTGGCTCCATTATCAATCACAAACGCGGGCAACCTGGTTAACGCTTTCCTGTGATCAATTGTGTCTCACTGGTATAATAATAAAATTAAGAACCTAGTGATTTCTGGTATAAATATCTAGATTGAGGCTAATATAACACTTACATAAAGCTCCCTGAACCTTGTTGAAAAGAACCTTATTCCACCGCCAGGTACATTAATTCTAGGACATCTGTTCGTAAAAGACAATTCGGTATCCCCGGCTGATTCACCGTAAGGGTACATCCGAATAACAGGAGCTGTAAACAAACGAAAAAAAGTGAAATCATGGTACTTAGCTGCGAATGTAAGTCTGGTGTTTCAATTTACTGACATTACTAGCACTAAGTACTAATTAAGGATTAGTTAGGTACATTCGATTTCTGTTTTGTCATCGACTACGCATTTGAAAGTGGTTGTATACTTTAGGGAGACTCGTTTTCTACCCTTTTTTGGGATTTGTTCAGTAACGAAGATATCACACTATAAGTATTCTGACTGTTGTCTTCTTGTTAAAAAGCTTATTCAAAAAGCAATTATGAAATACCACATCAGTAGCCTTTCTTCAGCGGCTTTCTAGATCTTGTGAAATGTTATCAAACCGAAACGTAAAGTTTCATATGCATTAACTAAAATCAAAATGTTTCATGATTGAACACAGTTTATATACGAAAACTGAAGCTTTCCCCGACAACTGATCAACGAAATTTTGTTGAGTGTTTTATGAACAAACAAACAAAAATGACCATCTTCTCGGAAAACTTAAATTTGATAAGTTTCTCGTAATTGAACTCGCCTAAAAGTTCGTCAAATTGTTAGATTTTACGAAATACCACTCGACGCACCGGCCTATTAATTCCGAATTGTGCTAAAGATGGCTCAATTTTCGTTCCCATTGATCCCAGTTTCGGTGCGGCAATTCAAATAATATCAGCAATACATAAATTTACTAACGTGGAGTGGGGGAAATGCCCTCCGGTGACGTCGTCGGGAGTGCTAGGAGAAAAAAAAACGGTTTGCATATGTATTATCATCAGAAGTATCATCATCATTATTAAGATATGATAGACGCTTCTGAGCGCTACCTTAATGAAAGATCACTTAAGGTCAAATGAGTAACATATTTATCATTGAGGGCTATTGCTTTGCTTTATCACTTTTGATACCTCCTGTGGAAGTTGGAAGTCAAAAGTTTCCATGTATACTACTACCACAACAACTGAGCTCTTCCCATATGGACTCTCCATCACTTATTCCTGACTCTAACCATTAGGACAAAGCGCCAAACAATGGCTACGTTGGAGCTAAAAAGAAATGCATTGGAACTGTTTTGCCTATTGCGGAAGAGTACAGACTTTTTCAGCCCTGTTTCGTGGAACGAGCTCCTGTAGAGGTTTAACTTCTACTGACAGTACCTCCTGTTGTGACAAAATGAATGGTGTTACTTCCATAGACCTTTCCAGTTGAAGTATAGCACAATACCCATGCAGTATAGTTTGTCAAAGGCAGAAGTGATACCAGTGACGTTTGGTTCTGTTGCAGTGTTCGTTTAAAACTCCACAATGGTTTGCGAACTTGCGTCTTTTTGTAAAGAACAACACATCCTTGAATTTGGTCTTCAACAACGGAAGCTGACCAACTCAGTTGAGCGTCGTGACCGGAAACAGAGATAAATGAAATATCTGGCAAGAGAAAGAAAAGTTAAGGAAAATAATCCCAAGTGAGCGGCCTTGCATAAACGACATTTCAACAGAGCGGTTTTTTCAAAGAAAACTCTGGTTAAATTCACACATAAGTCGTCACGGTTCACGCTATTGTGATGATAGGCTTGTCATTGTGATGCCCTATCCAACCCTTAGTGGGCATACCAGCAGCCCATTCCAGTTTTACTTCCCTTTCCTGGGGGCAAAATTGTAAATGGTTTGAACCCAGCAGTCATATCATAATTAAGTAAAGTACGATCGTCCGGGTGAGTGTGGGACTGTTTGAGATGACATTGACTGACGTTTCGACAACCTGAGCGGACCGGACGATCGTACTTTACTTAATTATTTCCTGGCTTTGTTAGTTATTAATTTACAGACCTGAGTATACAAAGAAAATTTGGAGGAATGGTTACTGTACGAAGAAACAGAAAAATCAAATGTCTAACCCCCGAATTACAGTTGAGTTTTCCTGTTAACACAAAACAGCAGAGCAAGATGCTCATGCAAAATGGTGACGCTGGGATGGATCAATGTGTTCTTAACAACATTGCTTCTCAGCAACATACTCGCCGGGTAATGCAGTTCGTAAAGGCAGAACTTTTGTATTTTGACTTGCAGCAAGCATAAAATAATTTTGCATTGTATTGCAACGCATGGTGATGATATAGCAGCTCTAGTATACTAAATAAAGCACCGAACTCTTGGTGATTGGCGCTATAATAATCAGCGGAAACTGGACAAGACTCATCGATAGAACTTGCTCGGTCGGCCAAATAATGATTGGTCGATAGAGCTGACTTACGTTTGACTTACGATTCTCAGCTCTTCAGCCGATCAGACGCCAAACCAAAAAGGATTCGATTATGTTGCAAGCACTGACATGATTTTCCCACACCATTGCTCAGGGTCTCCAAACAAGAGACACGAAAACGAGTTTTGGTTTTCCCCCGCTTATAGCGTCGGTTGCATGCATTTCCCTCATTTCCCTCAGAAATTCATTTTCAAAACATAAGTAAACTAAAACAACATCGTTCAGTACTCACTTATCTTTGAAAAGTCGTGCAAAGCGAAGAAAGTTGAATTAAATTCTCGTTCGTGGATACCAATGCCAGTAAAAAAACCCATATAAAGGGGACGAGCGAAGTTTCCCCAGGAGACAAAAGCAAACGGCTGAACCTTTCCACAAAATGGACCAGCTAAAATGACTGTCGGGTTTATGGTTGCCCATCCAAGATAATCATCTTGCCAGTATCTGCAAGAAACAAAGGTAAGGCAGTAAAGTGAGGAAGGAGTTGTAAAACATCTTTTTGGGGGTAATCCCCCAGCTATTCCAGACTGCTACCTGTAGCTTCTTTTTTTAATCAGGGCTAGGCACATTGTTTCCCTTGTATCATCTATTGTTTCTTTTTCCAATCACAGACCTCGTCTGCAAAGCTTTACTGGAAGTTTTGTTGTTCATAGTGCAACTTCTAGTTTTTTTCCGGAAACAATTTGAAATTCACTTTTGGTGCAGGTTTTCGTATCTCATGAAGACATGTAACACCTAACTATTGCAAATGAGCCCAACAAAAAAGGAGGCTACAGCAAGCCTTTTATTGGTTCGTCCGATCACCGAAGGATACCAAGGGATTAAAGAAATTAATAATTTTGAATTCCCAATGGTCATTTTCCACGTATGAACAGCAATGCTGACCAGGAAAAATAATTTTCGAACCTCGCATTCCTAAGTAAACCCGTCAACAAATTTCCGACTCACGTGCAGTTTGGTGCTCCTTCCACCCTTCGATTGGTGAGTAAATCAACGACGTGAACCAATAGAAATCGTTGAACTGGAGGTGTGAAGGTCGGGTAAAATGCATTGAAACAATTCATTCCACCTGGAGTACTTCCTGGAAAACCAGGACTGGTAACAACACCCATTTGACTGATAGCTGTGGCCTGGCATCCTATGATGTGTTTAAGAAAAACACAATGTTGAAAATGCAGTTATAGTACGCTCTGAAGTAGCATTAATAGTAGTAGAAGCACCACGATCAATAGCATCAGTTGCAAAAAACAGTAGCAGCAAATTCGAAAGCAGTAATATCGAGTTGCAACAGCAGCAGTGAGCCGCAGTAACAGCCGCGGTGACCATTGCAGCCGCAGCAGCAGTGAGCAGAAGTAGTAGCAGAAACAGTCAAACATAAAGGGTGAGAAAACTAGTTGCTTGGCGACGGGCGCAAGAACAACTGAAAAATCAGAGTCTCAGGCAGGATTCAAACCTACGACCTCCGTAAAATCGATCAGTGTTGCGGTGGTCGTAGTTTTGAATCCTGCCTCCCAGTACTCTGATTTTTCAATTGCTCTTTCGCCCGTCGTCCAGTCAAGTAGTTCCCCATCCTTCTCACAAGCGCATTACACCTTAAAAATCTATAGCTGCATGCAGTCAAACATCAATTCAAGGTGAAGACTCGAAAAGGAACAAGGTTGTAAGCTGATAAACGGAGGTTTGTAAGTAAAGCATGCTGTGAATTTAACCATGCGGGAAAGGGTGTCCGGTCGCATGGTAATCAGTCACCGTAACGGAACTTCAATGACATCTAAAGATGGGGAATTAATGAGCTCCATTAATTAAGAAAATAATATTACTATCCTAATGTCAATTTAACAAGCTTTAAGACTAAATGTTCATCTAGGCATTCACTAAACACGAGATGTATTTATATTATTTTATTATTTCCTTTTTTAATGTCTTACCTAGTCTTTCTCGAGGCCAACTCATTGGTCCTATTCCACCTTTTGTAAACCCCGCTACTCTAATTTCATAGGGTGCAGGGACGTTCGCAATATCAATGGTTGTTTCATGGACGTTCGGCCCGACTGTTAATGAGGAAAATTTGTCATCGCCATCGACGCGATAATACACTTTGTATCCGAGTAACTTGCCCTCGACTCTGTGACTCGGAATGGCCCGCCACTTGACGTAGATTTTCAAGGTGTTGTTTAGATAAACTTCTAGGTCTATCGATTCAGGAGGCTCCAGTGGAACTGAAAAAAAGGACACGAGAGGTAAGTATGTGAATAAAAAAGACAAGCACTAGATCTTTATGATGAAAACTGTAGTAAGATGAAAACAACTGAGGAGTAATTGAGCGAGTAATTTCAAAATAGTAAACTGAAAGGGGACGTTGGTTGCCGAGCGCTGGATGACGACAGAACTCTCCGCCGCCACCACGTTAAAACACTTTGATAAGTGTGGATCCAAGCAGTTTGTCGTTTGCTTTGTGCTTCATAACCGGTCAATGTGTACAAATATCTAGGGCTTAATGATATATGCTTTGGCATGAGCCTATTCCCATCCACTCCCGTCGGAGATTTTTCTCTTTCCTAGTGTATAGAGCTAAAAATTTCCCTTTAAAGATAAATCTCCATTTTCAAAAGAGACTAAGAGAACAGCAAGAGGTGTAGTGGCACATCTACAACCGGTAGCCTCGCAGCTCTTACAAGGTCTCACCTGATTGGAGACCACCCTTGAGGTTTAACAAAAGAGCAAATAACAGAAACAATGGCCCTTTTTGGGGGGGGCTAAGGTAACAGAAACAATGGTTCTTTTGTTTTAGGCCTAGGGTCCATTGTTTCTGTTATTTGTTCTTTTGTTAAACCTCAAGGGTGGTCTCCAATCAGGTGAGACCTTGTAAGAGCTGCGAGGTGACCCTCTACAACTACACCCCTCCCTATTACCCATGGCGTACCACAGGGTGCCATACTGTCACCACTTTTGTTTTGTATCTACATCAGTGATCTTCCACTCGCACCACAAGTATGCAATCTCGAGTCATACATAGATGACTCTAAGATTTCCATTTTTTTTTTCAATCAAAGATGCCGAATCTGCAAAAACGCGTTCTTGAAGAAGATCTACTAATCAACCCTGAAATGACCAGTTCCTTATGGTTGGGACACAACAGCTTCTGCGTGGGCTCCGTAACGAAATCGTGATCTCTGAGATCACACCTGTCTCCAGCTCCCCAAGGATCTAGGAATAATTCTAGACAATAACCTGACAAATGACCAACACATCCATCAATTTACTTTATCGTGCACGGCCAAACTTTGTCAAATAAACACACTACGCATAATCATTTCCGCTCTAGTCCTACGTAAATTGCTATATTGCTCTACAGTTTGGTCAAATGCAACTGCCACAAACATCAAGAAGCTTCAAGCTACTCGGAACTTTGCGTGCAGAATCATCACGAAAATCAAGAAATTCGAGCTTAGAACACCTGCGTTACGCAAGATCAAATGGCTAACTTCACTACAGAGACACTGTAATGACGTTTAGGTGCATGAACTGTCTGGCCCCCCACACATTTGTGTGAGTCTCTCCGAAAGCGCAAGTCTATTCACTACCATAAAACTAGAAATAGAAACAATCCCTTGCTATTCCTCCAAGTAAAACAACGTCATGTCAGCGACGTTTCCTTCATAGAGCGGTCAACATTTCGAACAATTTAGATTTAACATCATTCATTTAGAAAAAGTTGAAAATGCACATGCCCGAGAATTATTTTAATGAACGCTTTTCAAAACTTTACTAATTTATTATTATCATCATTATAAATTATTATTATTGTTATTATCATTATCATTATCATTATCATTATCATTATCATTGTCATTACTAGTAGTAGTAGTAGTAGTAGTAGTAGTAGTAGTAGTAGTAGTAGTAGTAGTAGTAGTAGTAGTAGTAGTGGTAGTAGTAGTAGTAGTAGTAGTACGGACCTTAAGCACGGACGACGACGATGACTACGAGAACGTTGTCTAAAAATATTATTTCCCGTTACAGTAATAATTTTGCGATTACTCCAAGTCCTTCGGCATGGAGAATATGAGTCCACTTTCCAAGAATAAAATTAGTGAGAACGGTGTGGATATTTAGATTGAAAATTGAAAATTCGTTGTCAGGTGCTCTCGTCCTCCACATGACCTCAAATTTGATCATTTCACGTCGTTGTCAAGACGAGAATGGCAACGAAATGTATCAAAATGTAAAACGCACGTGCAGGGCGTGCAGAACTATTGTTTTTGCTAATGAAAGCTATTGTTTTGTGGTATTCTCGTAGCCGTCTTCGTCGTCCTTGCTTAAGTTCCCTAATAGTAGTAGTAGATACCCATAACCAAAATTGAAAGCTAACCGGTCTAAAATGGGTGTTAGACTTTACGACATGTAGATCAAAAGTAGTCAAAAGTAGGTCAAAAGTAGTGTATAGAGCAAACTGCTGGGATTGCAATGATTTCTACATAGGGAAAACGAAACGCCGATTACGTGACAGAAAAACAGAACATTTTAAAGCTCTAACTACAAATTGTCACGAATCTGCAATTGCTGATCATGTTTTCTTAACCAACCATAGAATTAAGTGGGATCATTTTGAAATATTAGCAACTGGTCGATCAGACATGCATTGCAAAATTAAAGAGTCTCTGTTGATCCGTGATCTTAAGCCAGCCTTAAATGAAAACGTTGGCAGTGAGAAACTTTATCTCTACTATTAGGATATTCTTGTCGTTTTATGTCAATAAAAAATTTCGTTAGTTCCCAGTCCGTACAGTTGTATTTTTGAATTTAAATTTATCTGCAACTGAATAATAATCACTTCTGATGATGTATGTTGTAACATACGAAACGTTAAGTTTATAAAAGTTATGCATTTCCAGCAAATGTTTGTAACCGCTGTTTGCGTTTTATTCCTACTGGGTGCTTTGAATTAAACACTCTTGACGAAATACTTGAATACGGCGCAAGGGAATATTTCGTTGGTGACCTTGTAATCTATGTACATAGTGTAACTGTCACGAGATGTACAATGTCCTTCTCGTCTATCCCTTATTGGAAACCAATATTTACAAATATTGCTTTTGTTATTCAAATGTTCCAACCACAAAAACAAAAGACCCTGTTTTGACAGCCAATGAGACTCTGGTTGACACGTTAATTAATGACAGGTGACGTCAACGATATCTTTCCTATAGCATTAACCTAAGAAAAATCGTGTGGGAACGGGCGTAAAATAAGTATAAACACAATAATAAGCACAAGCGCAAGAAAAGCAAATTTTCCTTTCCAAATACTCATCTCACAAGTGGGAACTGGCGTGAGTTAAGCTAAGCACAAGCACGACGATTCCCACGCCATCTTAAATCTTACCGACAGAGCTGAAAAAGGGCAGAGAACCTACCCCATGCAACTAGCTCTCTTGATGATCCAATTGCTAGGGCCGCTAATAGCCAAGTGGGTTTTAGAATTTTCTTGCAATTACAATACGGAACGATTTTACCGTATATTTGATTGACAAGTGAAAACCAATTAAAATAAGTGTTTTCGACTTTTTCCTCGTCACTACTTAAACAGGCTTAAAATCAATTGCGTGTAGCTCGAAATAAAATGAAACTGGTCGATTGGACGAGAAGCAGTTTTTGTTATGAGCACGCGCATTTAGAGAAAAAAACTCGACCAACAAACGTGTATGCGTCATTACACTAGAACAAAACACCATGTGGTGAATCATCTAGGGCTCATGATTTTTCGGTAGATGTTCAATTTTTTTTGGCAATGGGGTTTGCAGTCTATCCCCAATATTCTCAGAAAAGGGGAGGTGTGGGACTGGGGTGGAGTGGGTTGGGTGGGATATTAAAATGTTGTTTCTCATCGGTTCTAATTACAATCAAGTGGTTCTTACTTCCTTCAACCGTTGTCACATAGACTTTCTGACTTTTCCTCAGGCTGACCTCTCCTGTTTGATTGTTGTTAACTAAGGCAACAATCTCTACAGTGTAATTTGTGCCAGTGTGCAACCGTCCTACATCTTCTCTATCACTATACTTGTCGACATTAAAGACAGTTGAACCAGCTTTTCCACTGGTCGGCGTACAGACCACTGCATAGATTACAAGTTGGTAGGGATGATCAGGTGAGTAATGAGTCCATGCTACATTTATGCTTCTCCTTTTTACGTCAGAAATGTTCACATTGGTCCAGTCTGCCACAACTGTAGCTGAAATTGAAAAATATGGTGGGCGATAGGTTTTGGCGCATGGTCATTAGCAATTTTAAGACAGGCACAAAAAAAAACCTTTTCAAAGATTTTGGGGCTTCTTCTCTTAAATTTGCAAGGGAATCTCAAACGTTGGGGAACCAGGGATGGCCAAGAATTAATCCATAGATTCAAGAGAAATTTTATGCTCTGTTTATAGAGACCATTTGAATGAGAACATGGTGGCATATTCCCTTCCCTTCCGCTTGATACACTTTGCAAAGTCGGCATGCCATTATTTTAGTTATTTTCCAATGTTATGTCACCTTCTATTCGGACCATTTCATCAAAGTCTAATCAGAAAGGAACTTTACAAGTATGATAAAGGAAAGGAAAGGAATTTATTTAAGTGACTGTGCAATCTTTTAGTGCTGGGCACTAATTGGGGACACTGTAAACTATATCAACAAATTAACGCAAATCAATCAAATGTTGATTTTTGAGGAGAGAGGAAAACTGGAGTATCCAGGGAAAAACCTCGCGGAGCAGAGGAAAGAACCAACCCATATATGACCCGAGTCTGGGAATGGAACCCGGGCCACATTGTTAGGAGGCGAGTGTGATCCGACATGATAATACAGAATACAAAATAAAGCACTACATGCATATATTTTTTTTCTTGAAGATAGTCTAAAACTTTCACATTTACCTTCCGAAAAAGATTCATCCAGCACGTAGTAAAACAGCTCAAAGCCCTTTCCCGACCCCTCAAAGTAGCGATCACTGTAGTAAATCAGTGGAACCTTTGGTGCTTGGGCAAGAGCAAAAGCTTCCCCGCTTACACCGCAATGTCGGTCTGGCGGAATACCACTGCCATCTCCAATAGCAACATAAGCATTACTGAAAGAGTAAGATAATGGCAATACATATGAAAAGAGTCACTAAGAAAGACAAAAAAAAGACAGAGTCCATTTTATCTAAACCGTTGAAATTCACATATCTCGCGGGGCAGATTAGGTGTTTAGCTCTATGGTGAATCATTTTCTACTATATTTAATGGCCTCCGTAGAAGTCAACTAATAGATTTTACTCTGCATAGCGCCAGACGAGTTTACTCGTCAATGACAATCCCCTTGGGAGCGAGAGTTGAAGTCCATTCCAGGTCTGATGACCAGCTAAAGGGAAACCGATTAAGAAGAAATTTTCAGTGTTTAAAAAAAATCGCACGGGCGAACTGCATTTGGCTTCAGTACCTGAGATTTCGAAATCTGTTAACATAGCCTCACTATCTACACCTGACTAAAACACGTTCCCCAGTCTTAAGAGTTCTTGAACCTTAAAGATTGAGATTTAGCTACAAAGTGTTTTTTCTTACGGTGCATGAACTCTTTTAACGACTAACGGATAAACCCAACTTTTGAATTATTTTCGTTTTGAAGCTAAATGTTTTAACTGTTTTACAACGAAAGGCAAACTCCATGGAAACTCATACTTTTAGCATTAAATTTAAAAGAATATTGAATGGTGTGAATACTCCGTGTTCAAATGAGAAATCAGTTATGAACCATCGAATCCATAATAATAAAATAAGTAAACTGAATGGTAGAAATAACTGTAAAAATACTGTAAATACTGCGTTGATACTGGATGACGCATTTCATACATTTTAATCGTGTCTGCATACATCCTCAGTGGTTTTTATAGGCTTAGAGTAAACATTCTACATAAAAACGAGCATGCGTCCTTGATTTTGTATTTGAAAGTATCGCGATATTTTGCGCGTTATATGTTGCTAGTTTCTATCGATTTGCTACTTATCGCAACGCTTGCGCAAAGATGAATCTCTCCTTCAATAAACGTTAAGCTAGTCACTCACAGTACTTGAGTGGCTCATATTTCCGGGGAATTTTCAGTTTCCGAAATACTTTGAAAAGTAAAAACTTTGGAATCAATCACTCATAATAAATATGCATTTCGAAGAGTATAACAATTAACAGCCAATGACGTCAACCCGTAACTGACAGTCGACAAATAACACCACGACCTCGCTGACCAATGAGATCAACGACCAGAGAATTTATACCTTCTACTGACGTTACACAAATCACTTTACTCTGGATGACCTCCGATCAGGTTTTTGAAACGTCAGCCAATGTCACTAAAAACAGTGCTTCTCAGGACCACACCCAACGCGACCATCGTGCTTCACTTAGTTATGATGGGACAGTTTGTGACATCTAATAAAATTGTCGCGCATCTCTTTGCGAGCAAGTGTCGATACTTACCGGCACTCATGGGAATACGGAATATCGTAATGGTGTACCCAGATAAAGACTGTCTTTTCCATTGCGGGAATATACCAGACACAGTCACCATATTCCATTCTTTCAGGGTATCCACGACTTTGAAGGAAACCGGAACTATTGCTTAACGTTGAACCACATTCTGAAGTATAAGTATACAGATTTGACCAATTAAAAGTGGCAACCATCTTTACCACTGGTCCATCTTCAGCTATGGGTTTTCCACTGGCTATCCCATGTAGCTGATTGACAGCACAACTATATATATGTATCTTATAAAGTAAAACATGTAATATTGTAAAATCACTTAATTCTCCGTAACTATATTTAGTAAGTTAAATTAGATGACTAAATCTTTGACTGTATTGCAGGTATCTTGTAAATTTCGTCGTGAATCGACCGTAATATCCGTTGTCATTGTGTATGAGTAAACACCGAATGAATGTTTTGGTAAAAAAATAAATCTAACCACTTGTTCACCTTCAGCTCAGGATTTTCCACTGGCTATCCCATCTAGCTTATTCACAATGCCAACTTATCGATATGAATCTTGTAATATTGTAAAAGCACTAAATTCTGCATAACTATTTAGTGCGTTAGATGACTAAATGTTTGAATATATTGAAGGTATCTTGTAAATTTCGTCACGATTTGATTATAATACCCGTTGTCGTTGTGTATTGATATGAGTAAACGCTGAACAAATTTTCCAGGCCTCCTTGCCACATATGCAATTGTAAACCACTTTACTTGTTCTCTTTTTTGAGTATTCAAATTTCTTCAAAACATTCTAAATAAATATATGAATTTTTTTCCCCGATTTCTTCCCTTGCCACAACAGTCCACAAATCCCGCCCAGTTTATTTAACAGGGGAGCTAATCTCTGAAATCGCGCGAGTAGAGCACCATAGTTAAGGACGGTGCCTACTAATTCAAAGATAATTTTGCTCCGGTTTATGATTGTGCAAGAAATGTAGATCTTAATGTTACTGAAATCCAAAAATAAAAGTGGGGGTAATCACACATTTACAAAGATAATTCATGAATAATGTTTGTAAAAAGCTTTAGAATACAAAGCAATGTATGGCGTTCCTTCTCAAATTGAAGGTTAATTATCTTCCAAGAGTGCTTACTCAGATCTACTTTCTCTGGATAGTTTTAAACCGCGCAAAAATATCCCTGCATTAGTAAGCATCACCGATAGGAAACCCGAGTATCTCGAGATGCACAGAACGTATGCGCAATAAAAATAATATAAAAAATATGGTAACCCATCGATGCGAGAACTTTTGGTTTTAGCTATGACGTCATCGATTATCCGTCCGTCCGTCCATACGTCGGTAAGTCCATGTATGCCAATGTGACCAGTATCACACTGGTTTACAGCATACATCTTTGATATTAGACTTCCATGTTATGGTCAATTGACACCTGTCAAAACAAGGTATCTGCTGACCAGTATCACTTGGCCATATCGCTGGCTCAGGTTTAGAACCCATCGAGGTTAGCACTTTTTTTGCTAAGTTGACCGCTCAACAGGTACTGGTTTTCTAATGGATCGCAGCCTCAAGTCAGGTTACTTACTCGACGCGACTACAGGGCCATACTACGTCAACTAAATCTCTTAACAGTCAGCGCTTTTCGTGTTCATTTGTAAATAGTGCTCCGTTAGGATGTAGTATTATACATTTACTTGATAATGTCACAGAAAATCCTCGGGAACTTACTTGTTCTTATCCAGCGTTCATTTCTTTGGGTCCCTTCGCCGACGGCGGTGAATGCTGCGACCCACACCAAGAATTCTGTCTCAGATGGTAGATCAGTGATGTTGTATTCTGTTACATTAGGACCAACAGTTATTGATTTATAAAATGGTTGGTAACCACCGTAATGGTAAGCACGAGTAATATGTATCCTGTATCCACGAAGAATTCCACCTATCTCAGTTTTCTGTAACTCGTGCCATCTGATCCAAATAGTGCTGTAGTCGATTGACTCGGCATCATAAATGTAAGGGTTCCTTGAAGGTACTGAACCATGAAAAAAGAGGGAAATAAAATAACGAGTAAAATTAGTCTTTTTTTAACGTTTTAGAGTTTACTGCTGGAGATTCGAAATTCAACATTCAGTCACGTACAAACTTTTTCAATCCCTGAGTAGTCCCTAAGTATCACAAACACGTCCTCCGCCTTGGTGGTATAAGAAAAAGGCTAAAATGTTTGGAAATCATCCGAAATGGGCCTCAAACTAATTGGAATAGATGAAGACGATGAATTCTGGTTTGGTTGTCGAAAATTAGTAACATTTTTCACAATTTTGCTCACAAAAAGAAACGACGACTTTCTTTCTTATAAATCCCGATGGAGTATTTGTGTTCCCATGATCAATGTCTATGTTGTTTAAACTTGATCCAACGAAGAGGCGTTCCTTAATAGGCCAGTTTCAAAAATACCATAATGATCTTTGTTTGCCCTCTAAAATTTTGCATAAGCAGTGTTTTCTACTTGGGACCATTGCATGTAAGTCCCAAGAGAAACTGGCGTATAGAGTTTAATTCCTTGAGGACTGGTTCAAAACAGCAACATTGCAGTACTTTCTTTGGTGAGGGACAAAAACTGGCATGGGTTGCTTTGACGTATGTAAAAATGCTCTATTTCTATATATGTATATTGTTGCGGTCTGATTTCTCTGGAGGTGTGGTATGACTGTCTTTCACTTTTAAAGGTTCTCAAGGAGCATGTTATTGCGCCTTTCATTAATTTGCAGGCTCTGAGGTGAGTTCTCTACATCGCAGTATCGTTTTTCACTACGGTCAATCAATGTAACGGAACGAGTTAATTAATAGACCACAAACCAGTGTTGTGATCGGCTTATTTCGATCCACTTGTCTGGGTTTCCGTTTTAAACGGTTCGCCACCTGTCGCGACAAATGAGATTGCCGGCAGTGAAGAACGAAATATTTGACTGGAATTCAGATGAAAGAATCTCGTTGTTAGCAAAAGGCGAAATAAAAGTTGTAGGAAAAAAGGTGACACAGCTTCAATTTGGACAAGATGTACTCCATTATGCGTTTTTTTCTTATTATGTTAAAGAAGCTAAAAAGAGCGCTGCTGACGGATAAAACGGTACCGAAATTTATTCTATAAAGCCAATAGTGCTAAAGGCACTGCCAGATTTTACAAGTAATAACTGCAGATTAATTTTGCATTATAATATGACCACCATTATAATACAGTACTTAAGGTGAAGAATTTTAACGGACTTTTTTTACAAAGTTATATTATGCAAAAGAACCTCGCTCCTAAACTCACTTCCTTCCTTAGTTTGAAATCCCACCCAATCAGTGCTTCCACGTCTTCCGTCGCTCAATATGGCAATTATCCTACCGGTGTAATTTGTGACGGCCTCCAGTCCCTCAAGAAGCATTTGCCTTCCTGAATGTGGTAATGGTATAAAATGGAATATCTTGGTGGGATGCTTTCCTCCGATTAAAAGATACTCCTCAACAATGGAGCCGCTGAGGAAACTGCTAGGAGGCTCGGACCATGTCATTAAGGCTGACGCATTAGTAACATTGAAATGAACGTCTGTCCAGGTATGAAGGGTTTGACCTGCAGGGATAGAAAAAAAATAAAATTTTGCTAAGAAAACAGAGAAGGACTAGTCAAGTTATAACAACGAGGTCAACTCTAATTCAAACGCGGGCGTTTGCAAACACTAGAAGAACGCCATATTATCCAAAAAGGACGGTGGTTTTACATTTGTGATATTTATCTCAAGACAAGAATAGTTTTTTTTTTAAATTAGAAGCAATAATAATATAAAAATCAGGGCCAATTTTGAGTACGAAGTGTGAATTCTTGCAAAACACTTCTCTAACTTGATTTGGTGCTTTGTTTAACTTGTCTTGTTACTAGAATATTAAATTGAAACTTTTAAAAGTGAGTGTTTCCAGAAGCACTTCGGGTAATAAAATTGAAAATCTTGAAGCTGCCACGTTGATTCAACATGATAAAGGACAGTCTCTAAAATAGCCACTGAATTCTCCGCTCATTTGTATAACCCAGAAGATTCTCATTTACTGACGGCCCATGCCTACCGTTAAAGAAAAGAAGTTGGAGTTATTACACGTGCACAAAAAAGTCGTAGTAGATTACCAAACACGGTATCTGCAGGCGAGGCCTTGAAATTCGCCAGAAATTTTGTGCCATTGCTTTCACGAAACTCTTCGCTGTAAAAGTGATACTTGAAGCCCCAAGCTTCTACATCCGCATTCTTAGCCATT
>NC_090894.1:20203888-20228888 GCF_036669925.1 Montipora capricornis | reverse complement strand
AAAGATGCAAACTAAAATGCAAAAATATTGAGCATTTTCTTCTACCAATATTTATTTATGGAAGTGCCAAACAGCATGATGACAAAAGAGAGGATGACGAGCAAACTTTGACAGAATTAAGTTCAGCTCATCGCCACTCATCGCCGTTCGCAAGCAAAATGTCAGTTAGTACAAACCGGTTACATTAAACGAATTAAATTGTTCTTGTTTGGCCATATAATAAACATCTTATTAACCGAGCTAGGTCGGTTAATAAGAACTAATTACAGATGAGAAATTTGAAAGGCTGCTATGCATGCAGAATTTTTTCACACAGTTAAGATTGAAATCGAACACTAACTTACCACTTTCTTCTGTCTCTACAACGAGTGTGTTGCTTTTATAAATATCATTATTGATATCCACAAGAAAGACAGTGGCTAAGAACTCTGAAAACGCAGGTAGTCCACGCACGATCTCAAATGTCTGCGATGAGTTGGCCGCTATGCTCAGAAAGTTCATTGGTTCATTTGGATTGCCATCTTGAGAAACTGCCCTTGGTGTCTGATTCAGAGATATTATGAAGAATGAAGCAACCAAGTCAACAGGGACCCAACTCCAATCTATTGTGAGACTTGATGCAGTCTTGTTCGATAACGTGATATCCCAGGATGTCGGCGGAGAAACAGCTATAAACAAATTGAAAGCAAATTGGAAAGAAATGGCGCACATGCGCATTTTCATTTTGACACTCAAGTTAAAACCGGAAACGGAAAATGAAAGGCTACATTTTAGAATAGCATCAAGGGCTGAGCGCACTTTCTTCTGGCGATAGATTACTAATTCACAATTATTTTTCAAAAGGTATGTAAAGGCACTCTGACATATCATATCTTAAGGTTAGAAAAAACATTTTTCTTCAATTGACGATCCAACTTAGATGAAACTCAATTGACCTCTTTAGCTTCTACAAAACAAAACGAGAAGCTAAAGGGGTCAATTGCCCATGGCAAAGAACTCAAAAGACGTAAAATGAACGCTTCTCGATCCCAAATGGCGATGTTAAAATTACGGTCAGTGTTTTCTGGTCATGAACTTGTTATTACAAATTCTGTGTCATGCTGTTAACCTCTTTATTCGTCCTTTATGTCACTTGTAGCTGTAAAGCCGTTAAACAAAATAGTTTGGGTAGTTTTTCATTTAAACCAACTGAAAGGGTATGGTGAATGTGTGATTCAGAATTTAAGAGTTATTTGTTAAAACTTATTCACTCCCACAAACCTGAATCAAGACCCCCTTTCAATACAATAAATTGAGTCCTCATGAAGCTTCCCTGATGTTGAATACGGATCTCGCTGGTAATGCTGTTGGAATGTCCGAAGGGTGCTACTACCAATTCACCCTGCAAATGTGAGCATTCTTGGAAATTTGCGAATTCCTGATCATCGGAGAAAACTCGAACATATTCGTGGCTAGAAATTAATAAGAATAGTCTTTATTAGAGGCCAATTGAATGTCCTCTTTTAGCCTTTCCCTTGATTCACAGGCTTTGTCTAATGGGCAAATTATAATGGTAAGTTTTGCGCTTATAGTGAGGCTGACCGAAACAAAGCCGTCTCTCAAACTGGGAGCAATAGAGTGTAGTATCATAAAAGGGAAGGGTATAACCAAAGGGTTCGGTAAAAATGTCTAAAACGATAACAAAAAGATATCCGAGAAAGTTGCAGCTGCAGTTGATTCTAGCTTAAACCGAAACGTGACAACAAAGCAGAGACAAGGATATAGGGAGAAAAGGTGTACGAAATTAATGCATGATCAATGTAAAATAATTACTATTGAATGTATAACCCCTGCTATTGATTGGCCCTTACCATGGGCAGCAATTAACTGTGGAAGTTTACATTTCTCTCGTTAAATCGAAAAAATGTCAAGTAAAAAACCCGATAGACCTGGAATGGGTAACAAATCGCGAGGTGAAGTGATACAGGCCCCAATGAGATTTGGATGAAATCAAGGTCTAACCCAACCTCTCTTTCATTTAAATACCTGGTTAATAAGCACCATGTAAAGGTGAAACCTTCCTAGTGTTGTGACGATGGTTGTTTAATTAATCTCGCTTTCGGGACTACATCGGATGTAATGGCGGATACAGCTAGTCTTACCCGCAGTAATACAATCGCAAATCTTGAACAGAAATCAGCAGAACAGCATTTGTCAAGCCCACGTTGTTTATTTCCCAGGAGCAAAATTGATCGTTCCAGTCTAACTTTGCTATGTTCACGCTTCCAAATGACTGATTAAAAGTACCTCCACAACCTAAAAAAAAATAACATAATTCCTAGCCGTCTTCTCAAATGATGTCAATTTTCTCTCTTAGATATCCGGGCATGTGTTTTTTGACTTAAGCTTTAAACACAATGCGTTATCACGAACTATGTATGATTAATTTTAAGTGCCCCTAACCCCAAATGTCATCTTTTTTTTTTTTTTTTTGAAAAAGAGTGAATATTCAATTTGGTGAAGATTAAAAAAAACGTAAAGTAAATGCATCAAATCACCTGCAAATCTGTGAAGGTTTGATGTTGTGATGTTCTGGTTTACGGTAGTTTGAAAGGAGGTCTGAAACCTAATTTGTAACGTCATCTGGGCAAGCCAGGCTTCGCTTTTTAGTGAACCTGAGTCGAAGCTCGTGCGATCAACTGGAGTTTATCTGAAGTTTCTGGTCTTAAAATCTCTTTAATTTGACCTTCAGGAACAGAAATAAATTAAAAGCAGCAAAACATGTCATCAAGCAATACAGATTCGGATAATTCCATCGAGTCCGAGGACTCTGCGGGATATTTGTTCTCTCCCGGAGTACGAAATCGAAGAATATTTTAATATGCTGATGATTTGGGACTTTGCAAATGACGCCGGTGACATCAAGTAATATGGCGAACGAAGTCTGGATAGCTATGACCTGGCTTATGCTGATGAGCCGATGGTTGGTGAAGGCTGGTTAAAATTACGTAAAAAGGAGCTAAGAGAAAATGAAACAGTCGAGCTGAATGTTGCAGGAAATTCGCAACAACACGCTTATCAGGCATATTTTCTTCAGTTGCTCTGTGCGAAAATCTCTTTCCCCGGCTGACGCGGCGGTAAACCAAAGAGGCGCGTATTTTCAAAATTTTGAAAATTCAAACAAAATTGAGGATATAACACATAACTGTAATTTTTTCACCAACGTTATCAGGAACAAAACAATATTTTAAAGGCTAACAAAAAAATAGAGGTTTACTGGAATACATGTAGGTACAAATTGGTACCCTTTATCTTCACGGAATCAATGAACGCATCTCTTTGCTCCAGTTTATTCTTCTTCTTTTTTTTTTCTCGTGACTATGCTCCCACCGATGGCGTTGCTTCACTATAGGATGTAAAAACCTTTGATAACCAACAATCCCCTTAATTCGTTCTGACGAACTGCTAACGCTGTATATTTTTTCAATCTCCACACTTTTGTAAAATTAATTTTATCAACTTTATTGAGAAAACTAAATTTCCACGCTTCCAACGCCGGCCAACCAATCCTAACAACTAACAAAATCGACATCCGACAAAGAAAACACATTTAAACATTTAACAACACGTACCTATCACTAATGATTGCCAATGCGATTTCGGACCTTCTTCGAAAGTAAAAGCTGAGATCCAGACCTCGTACTCTGCCAGCGGATATAGATCGCGTATAATCACTTGCGTTTCTGAGGGACCAGCCGTCACGTGATACTCATCACCCCAATAATGCCTTTGCCGGTAATACACCTTGTATCCTAAGAGCTCTCCATTGTCGCATTCCTGAGGAAGAGGATCCCATCGAACCAAGAGATTCGTTGATTGGACTGTCTCTAACCGAATATTTGGAGGAGGGCATCCAGGAGCTTAAAGAAAAACAAACGGCTTGTTTTGTTAATAAACAAAAAAAAAACAGTCAGAATGCATGCATACATAATTCTACAGCAAACCAATCAGTAAGATTTACCCCTGAATAGATGATACCAAACGATATTTTCAGATAACATAATCATAAAAAGTACCATCGTTCAGGTGAGTGTAGTCCCTAGTAGTATGTTTAGGACGTCATCGACTGACTTTTCGACAACCTGAGCGGAAGTCATCTTCAGTCAAGTGATTTGTGTACCGTCAGTAGATGGTATAAACACTCTGGTTATAGAAGCCAGCGTGATTCCTTCAACTTGAAAAGAAAACGCCTCAATTCTTGTTTCAGTTGAAAACTTCCTATCATTGATAATATTAAATCAAAGCTCTCAATGCTCGATACCCTTGATTGGGCGTTGCACACGATGTACCCTATATTAGCTGTTACTGGTCTACAGCAATAAGTACATGTGCAAGTAATGTAGGAGTCTGGTTAGACAATATAAATAACAGCAACAATGTCGACGAAACATTTCAACAATTATGAAGCAAACAAACAACTTACCTCCTGGTTGAGTCCTCACGGTAAGATTCTGGCTCGAATAAGTGATATTACTTGCGTTCTGACTCGTAAATGCCACCACCTTGAATACATACACCCGATTTGGAGATAGCCTTGTGATATGGATGTTTCTCTGCCATTTGTCCACTCCGACAAACACAAACAGATCTCTGCTTGGTTCTGTAATCATTATTGCCATATTTTCGACCGAGTCCATGTTCACTGGCAATTCGTCCCAGTATATTTGAACAGAAGAAGATTCTAAATCACCGTAAGACATCGTCCAGTAAGGTAACGGAGTTTCTGTTATGACACAAATGGCAATGATCATCAGGTGAAGAAAACTAATATTCCTCTCAAGGCTTATTTCATAAAAGAAAATGTAACTGAGTTTCATTCTATAAATAAAGAAGCGGCACAAGAAGAATGAAACTTCTGGGAGGGATGTCGGGGATGCCTAGTGAAAGGAGATCGCAAGTGTACTTGGAGCCCATCGCGAGAGGCGCAAGCTAGACCCCAACAACTGCCCCCTTCTCCCCTCCCCCGTGCCCTATTCTGATCAACCATTTTGGTAGATTGTGTTAAAGACATGTAGGTAAGATAGGTAAAATAGGTTGAAAACGCACAACATTTCTGCGGGCTTCGAAAAGGTGGGCGCGGGCGTACTCTCCGAACATTTTAACAGGCCTGGAGGATCCTTTTAGTAGCTGCCGCGTTTTCAGCTAGAGAAAGTTGATCCCTTTTGGGTATGACCTTATTTTAATTTAAACACCTACCAGGGAAATCGTTTTGCTCGGCGACATACCACGCTTCAAACCCTTGGCCCTCCCAGTGTTTGTTTGCAATGAAACTGACATCGACTTCGTTGCCTCGAACGAGAACGTAGACTTCATCCATATGGTCACAGAAAAAGACTTCATTTTGGTTTGGTCCTTCTTTAATTCCAACTCTGTCATTTGAGCTAAAAAAACATCGAGATAAACAATGAATAATGGAGGTACTAATGAGGATGACTTATCACGTGAATAACTTGAAATGTCGCCCGAAAAAGAACAGTTACAAATCACTACAATAGGAAAACAGCATCTCCTGAATCAATAGCATTATTTGTGCATTTAATTTTATTAAGTATTATATTGAAATGTTGCTAAGTACTATCTACACTAAGTTACATAACGTTACGCATTTACAAAAGCTAGAGACATCACTCATATCACCTGATGTGCTGGTACTAAACGCCAAATCACTAGGATTGGCAAACAATATTCGGTGAAAGTCATTACTTTCTTTTGTCGGCCTTACCTACAGTAAGAGAATTCATAATTATGAAATGACAGGCTAAATTCCCGGAAAAAGATCCATATGGATGAAGTTGGTTCCGTTGGTCTGATAGACCAACTGCACTCCTGAATTCCACCGTATCTGCATGGGTAGCCAGGACTTTGAATTGTGCCACTGGTGTCTGTCAAGATGACTTGTCCAACACAACCTTGAAAGGGAAGGATTAACTAAATTAACCGCAGGTCATTAGCCTGTTAGCCCGAGCTTGTCATTCCCAAAACGGCTTGTTCGAAATATATTTGTTATTTCCCTCGACCTCGTGTTCACTTCATTTCGAATTCTTGGTTTTGAGCCCTTGCTATCAAGCACGATCATTTTCTCTCCCTATAGCATTTGGAAAAACACGTTTTTTTCGCAAATACATGTAACAGCTTAGTTATTGTTATTCTTGAAGATGCAGTTTCCGAAACAAGAACTGCAATAAAAGCACATTAGTTAATGTCCAGAGACACACTTTGCGCGAGGCACGCTTAACTCGGGACAGCACTGAGAGAGACCCACTTTTTAATTCCGTCAACTTCCTATAGAAACCAATTGGGTGAGATTTTGCGTTAGGGCTATTTTTAGGTTCGGCTCATCGTAAATATTTCAATTTTCTGCTCGAGAAGTAGTATTCATAGAGGGACTGTTTTTCTGAGTACAAGTGATGCTCATGGCGCTTAAATCAAAATCAGCGTGCATACTATTCCACGCATTTCTGGGAATATTAAACAAACTAACTTGTAAAAAAATGTCTTTTTTCATAATGTCCAATCCCTGCTGCAGTGAATCCAGCAATGCGCAGATCGTACTTTTTGCCTGGAAGAAGACTATTGATGGTGTAGCTGGTTACGGATGAACTGACGTTTATTCGGACTTCCGGGGATTCGTACGAGTGTTCGCAACCAGCACGGTACCATATCGTGTAACCAATAACTAGGCCATTGCGATGTTCTTCGGGGATGCTTTCCCATGTGAGCTTCGCAGAATCGGGTGAGACAACCTCATAATGAAAATTCCTCGGAGGATGAGTAGGATCTAAAAGACAACATAAAATGAAATGTGCTCAAGGCCGCTCACTATGACAATGCTACAGCCTGCATAAATAATAACACTTTTCTGGGTTTATGCTTTCAAGCACCTCGAAAAGACCAGAGTTTCAATCTGTTAAAAGAAAGCTCCGCAAACGTCGGTACGCATCAAAAAGGTAAAGCCTGGTTTTCACTAACGACACAAGCACAGGCATAAGTAGCTTATGCTACTAAAAACGAACGTCGACATAAGTATCAAAATCAACTACGGCCTCCGTAATTTTGTTGAAATGTTCAGACGCGGGGAATCTGGAACGAGTGTTTTAATTGGCCAGGCGTAACAAATTTCCTTGTGTTTATGCCGCATTTCCTTTTCACACGACGCAAGCGGACGTAAGCATAGGCGAAAGAACAAGGAAAAGGAAAAAACTAATCCTTGTACTTGTGGTTGTGCTTATGCTTGGTGATTCTATCTTAAAAACCCTCCAGGGACGGAAAATCTCGAGATCTGCAAAAGTCAAAGTTTCCTCGTTTCCTGGATGCACTTCTATGGACATGAGAGATCATATCAAACCAATGTTACGAAAAAAACCTGATGCGTTTTCACGGTGAAATAAGTGCTCTTATGCTTGCACATGTGCTTGCGTCGCTGGTGAAAACCAGGCTTAAGGGATCCAAAAATCCCATTTTGCCTAGAAACAGCAAGCCGTATTCCAAACAAGAACCGACAATTTTCATGCGCTGACAATCGGAGGGAACTCGTAACTATGAAAATCTCGGCCTTCATCGGCATTTGACAGAAATTTGCCTGTGGCTAAGTAAAACAACATATTTTTAATTCTGAAATTTCCGGGGCAGCCAACGTGCCATTTTTTTTTCAAAATCAGCAAAATATATCTTGGCCATAACATAAAACAAAATTAGCCTTTTTGGAGCAATTTTCTCTACCTGCTGGGAAATTTTTATCTGTTCCGCACTCCCAACAGAATCAGACCAGATTTTTTTTTTGCCAGCAGGGCAGGGCGGAAGTTTCAGAACCAGCAAGCATAAAAACAACAATTGACTGCATCGTACAACAAACTCCAAAATGGGCGTGGCAAAAGGCTTCGGATTTAACCTACAGTGGGGGGGGGGGAGGGGGGGAGGGACAGGTTCAAATGACTCGCAACAACAACAATCGTTTTCCCAGCAACTTTTATTTCAATACTTCTTCTTCCAGCCAGCAAATACATCTCCTGCCCCCATTTGTACAGCTTCAGCTAAAAAATTACGATCGAAATTGCCAGTCATGCGACTAAAGGTGGAAAATTGGACTGATTCATGTTACTTTATTCATAAGGGTTTCATCATTCGACAAATTTATCTTTGATCTATTTTCAGTGTGTTATTCATTAAAGTTAATTCAATAAATGAATACTTACAACCCTCAGCAGTTTCAACTTGAACAGTTTGACTTTTAGAGATGTCGTGTGCTGTGTCCACCAGATAAACAGTCGCTGTGAACTCTGAATACACTGGGAGACCTTTTACTTCAGCAGAGGTATAATTTGAATGAACCATATGAAGAAACACTCTTGGTCTATAGTAATTGTAGTGGCCATAGTAATCGTATGGCGGAATTGGGGGCATAGTTTGGTTTAAAGATATTATGAAAAACGCAGTGTTCAGATTTGGCAAACCACTCCAATCAATAGTCACACTTTTTGAACTAGCGGTCTGTCCAGTGATGCTCCAAGAACTCGAATAATCTAAAGCTGCAATGAGGTGAAATAAATCAGTTAAGAGGGTATATCGTCATTTTTCGCGTACTTTGCAGAATTAATACTATAGCAAATGGTTAAGCTATATCATTTAAATCATAACTTCTTTATTTTCAGTTAAGATTATAAATGAAAGGATTCCCCTTGGGCTTACAAGTGAGCAGTTGAAAATTTCTTTTCCAATCATGAAAACGTTGTTGAACACCAATATTTTTTTCCATCCTTGCTCTAGTTTCTCTCTGCCCATAAGTTTAAGTTATCATGTTTTTGTGAAAATATTTAAATGGCTGACTTGACAATCTTGATTCAGATTATTCACTTGCAGTAAAAAGAAACTCCCCCTCCCAGACCCTCATATTGAAATTCAGGCAAACGATGAAAACCAGCGAGAGGATCCTGAGGAGGAATCAGCAAAAAGCGTTAAAGTTAATGTTAATGTCATTTCAATTTATTTAAAATTCCTGGATTTCAACACTCTCTTCTCCGTTTCAAAATACCGAGTTTTAACGTTCAAAGGTTTAGCTTTTTTCTCGTCCGCCAGAACAGTGGAATTGTTCCCGCCTATCCCTGTAACGACACTCTTTTGTTCTAAAGCTTACCAGAGTCAAGGCCTTTTCCTGCTTCCAAGATGGCAAATTCAGATCTCAGGATGCTCCCTTCATGATACATTTTGACTTTGGTGGTCAAAAAGCTTGAGTCACCAAACGGTACCTCCACCAATTCACCAATAACTCGGTGGTCATAGTAATAATATTGCTTTTCGCATCCATTGTAACCAAATAGTTCTGAGCCATTACTTGAGAAAAATCTAGCATATTCGCTGAAATAGATATTAAT
This sequence comes from Montipora capricornis, assembly GCF_036669925.1. Classification (NCBI taxonomy): domain Eukaryota; kingdom Metazoa; phylum Cnidaria; class Anthozoa; order Scleractinia; family Acroporidae; genus Montipora; species Montipora capricornis. Next base: position 20,219,481 of record NC_090894.1, on the reverse strand, counting down.
GGCATATGAGCGCACAATTTTTTGTGAGTCTGGGAGGGAAGAGTATGAGTGGAATTTGGAGGGTGGAGAGCATGCTTAAAGGATTCTTATTTACTTCGCGTATCGTGCCACATTCTTGGTTTAAGTACAGCAAACTTTTTGTAATAACGAAGAGGGTACCTACGTTATGGAACGTGTTTCTCAGCCTTGGAACTGGCAGTACCACACTATTTTAGCAATAAAAACCTTTGCAGACTTAGGTCGCGTTAGTGTGAATGGAGTTCGGAAAATGAAGCAATATAAAGATAGATTGAAGAGGAACTGAGTTTGTAAAACTTAGTCAGCTTAGTCGAAGTATAACTAGGATTGTCTATTCTGTTGACATAATTATTTATATCACTGAGTCAGACATTAGCTAACCTTCAGACGGATTTCCTGTGACTTTTAGCACAAGACAGTTGTCAACAAATTCACATTTTTAGTTTTTGTTTATGGTGATTTAACGGTACATGATATTTACCCGCAGGATCTAAAGTCAACCATCTGCACTGAGATCAGCAATACCGGGTTTATTAAGCCAGGATTGCTTATATTCCAGGAGCAGTGGATTTCTCCCCAGTCGTACATTACAAGTTTAGCCTGCCCAAACAGCTCATTGACGCTACCTCCACAACCTGCAAGTTTGAATGCGAAAGAGAGGAAATGTGATCATGTTTTCCTTGTACATTTCAATGGTTTCTGAAGGGTAAGGATATCATTAATCTCTAGTTGTCCGTCGTTATGCAGGTATTATTCGATTCAAGAAATAGCAGGAACTCGTCTTCTAAAAATCTGAAAAGTAGGGAATTGAAGTGGCCGTATTTTTATCAAAAAAAAAAAATATATATATATATATATTAAGATCTCTGTAAATAAATATAATCATTTGACCCGTTTGGAAAAAATGCTTTTCGTTGATTCCAAGGACTGCAATAAACACATTGATATGACTGGCTGTCAGAATTAACATAAATTATAAAAAGAAATAGTTTTATTTACCAACGATAATCCGCTGCCACTCCGAACGAGGTCCCATAAACAGAGTAAACCCTGCCACTGATACTTCGTATTCCTTTCCACTATCCAGATTTTTCAAAATAACTTTGGTTATCGACGCGCTTGTGTTGACACTCTGTCCCAAGTACTCGTGATAATAATGATAATGGTAAGGTACGTGGTAGTGTTTGTCCCTGTAGTACACTGTGTAGCCTCGCAGAAGACCGTTTGTAACTTCCTCGGAAAGTGCATCCCACTCTATTATGATGCTGCCAGGAGTATCGGCATTTTTCACGCGCACATTTTCGGGTGCAAGACCTGGAGCTAAATGCAAACAGAATGGTACACAGGCCATGTAAGCGATATGAAACTCTAATCTAGCGGTATACGAATGAAATGAAGGTCACAATATGTGTCAGTCATTAAATCACTTAGCGTGGTTAGCTAGGATAGGTTTCAAAGAGTTATTGCCCGTGGGTTTGGAGATTGCGTACGTAATGGACAAGTAGACCGTAGAGTACCTTTCCCTTTTCTAGTGAAATCTACAGGTTACACGCCCATCCGCACGTTGAAGTGTCGAATTTCTGCATTAATGTGCTTTGTCCAGAAATGTGTTTCCATGGTTGGTCATGAAAAAGTGTTGCTGCCCTACACTTTGTGCCATTGTTCGCCAGCGAGATTTCGCCGACCGGGACGAACGTCACTGAATCAATTTGTTCGAGGTTGGTTTTTATCGATGCCAAAGCACATTTTTAATGTTTTAACTGCTAAGAATGAGTTAACTCATACTCACGACTTCCTTAGCAATGCCCTTCATTTGAGAAAATTGGCTCTTTGTCGTGATCAGACAATTTAGAGGCAACCCGGCAGCAGTGCATTATTCTTTCACTGCAATACTTCACAAAAAATAAGACGTGAAGCAGAATGGCAAATGGAGTACCGGTAAAAAAACTTCTGGTATCTGCAATGAGATGACTTCTAATGCTTACCTCCTTCTGGTGTAGTTATAGAGACGTTTGTACTCGAATAACTATCATTGCCGCTTTCTGTAACGGCGATAATCTCAACCACGAAGACACGGTCTGGCCTAAGGTGTCGTTCTAAATGATAGAATCTTTCATAACCTCCTTCCAGTGGAAGATAAACGGAAACACCTGTCTTAACTTCCGTGTACTTCACAGCGAAATGATCTACGGAGATACCAAGCGGAAACACTGACCAAGACAGGTCTGCTGATGTATTAGTTCTGTTGACGGAGAGAAGCCATTGGGACAAGTGTATTTCTGTAAAAGGCAATGAGAAATGTTAAAATCAGCATAACATTCACCTTCGATTCTTTTTTACTGCTGGTCCTTATGAGGCGTTTCCAAGCGGACTATGGCGCAGCCAGAAATAAGAGCAGCTTATAATTGTAAAAGATCTTTAAACCGCGGTTTAGGTGATGTTACTGAATTTTTCAGCATGATCTCAACACTGATTGGGTGAATGGATGGCATGGAACAGTGTATAAGCAATGACTGTTGGAAAAAATTGTCATTGGTGTTAAGCTAGGAACAATCTCTATTCATCATGAAATGACCAAGCTTGAATATAGTGTTAATTTTCATCTTCGTGGTGAAAACTGTTCTTTGTTAATCTAAGCCACTCCCCGAAAGTACCTCGGTCGAATATAGAGAAAAGACGATTGGATCTAGAATTTACGGTAATCACAGAGATGATCTTGAAGCATCAAATTACCTGTTGGCTTGTCATTTAAGCCAAAATACCACGCTTTGAATCCATCACCTCGACCCCACTCATATGATCCTCTTGTAAAAAACCTGATGTAGACTTGACTGTCTGGAATAAGGAGTGAAACGTCTCCAAGGTGTCCGCACAGCAAGGTACCGTGCTTACTTTCTTTTGTTGAGATACTTACAAAATCGTTAGACCTATAAAAAATATTATATATATTCAGACATTTCAAGAAAGGTAAAAGGTAAAGTCTTTTTACGAGCCAAGTGGCCCAATATGCCGGAGCTTATTGCCGGTTTCCATAGCATGAAGCGACTTAGGAGTATTTCTACTCCCCACTGGATAGGGTGCTAGTCGATCTCAGGGATACCCCGAGCATTAAATTCGCCGGTACCCATTTATGCACCTGGACCACTCGCTCCGGAGTCGAGTGAACTAACCATGAGGCCACCGCGCCTCCCACACATTTCAAGAAAGTTGTCCCATTAATTATCCACTTACCAAAAGAGTTGATGAACTAATGTTCAATAAAATGTTCGAGTGTCTTACCACCAAAAACAATGAAGTTGTGACTATGACCAATCACAGCACGTGCACGTGTTTGCAGGGTGATGGACAAATCGAAATCCTAAGCTTGAAAAACTAGCGTAAATTTATTTTAGCCAATTAAAAAGCACCTAAATATAATTCATGTAATCATTTGATAAAAATAGTAATAATAATACTAATAATAATAATAACTGCGTAGTTTCCGTAACAAAATGATCAACTGCGCAGCTCATAGACGTAGATCTAAAATAGAATAAAAAGGTGCAATGAAAAACACTATAATTAACTTAAACAACTATAATAAAATTAATCAATCATATGCAATGAGCATAAAATGAACGCATATTTACGGACTTAATAGTATATCTATGTAAAAAAAGGGAACTTAAAAATAATTAATAAATTCTTAAAACTGAGTCAAGAGTTTTTGCCATTCTTATGTGTGATTAACTCACTCCACACTTTTCGGCATTTACTCACCAACACTGATGATAACTCCAGTCATAATGCAGACGAAAATCAGAAAATTGAATCCAGATTGCGCCAGTTGAATCATTCGGTCTAATATGCCATTGGCAGCGCTGTATTCCTCCATATTGACAGGGGTAGTCAGGTGTGAGTATTGTGCCATTAGATTCTGTCAACATACCCTGTCCAGCACAGCCTAAATGCAAGCAAAAGGCCAGATTTCTTACTTATCATTTCATTCTTCACTCATTTTTGTTCGTTATTCAGTTTTTCATACATTCCCTCAACGATCGACATGCACACTGCAGGTTTTCACTTCGTTTTTAATGGCAGATTTTTCGACAATGGAATTGAAAGTTGACCGGCTGCGTAAAGAAGTGTTAAGCGTTAGCCCTTCCCTCTGACTTTGTTTACTTTTTTTTGCCATCCTCACAGTCCTCCCCTGAAAACTCACAACTTGACCATTTATAATGTTAAATGTACCAGCATCCTGGAGAGGGACATTGCATATGAAGGGCGGGAGTGTTTCGAATTAAACCCGTAAAGGATATCAATCTGGGTGTGGCACAGGCTTTTCTTTTAACCGCAAAAAGAAACCATATAAAATGTTCTTTTCGCGTGTAATCCTTTCTGAGATCTTCAAGGCTACATATGAAGAGGTTTTCTTCAGAACACCCTAAGTGATACCAAAATCCGAAATTTACAGCCCTCGCGGCGAGAAGATGAGCATCCCCGCCACTTTGATATGCGAGTCTTTCCCGCGGGCCAACATCGAACGAGTAATCAATCTGAATTAACAGTTTCACTTACTTGTCCAGACATGTTTATCAGAGCTTTGCGGACCGATTCCTCTTGAAGTGAATGCAGCGATTCTAATTCGGTATCCAAATCCTGGAAGTAGTTCGTTCAGTGTGTAATTTTTACGTGGAGCGCTGACATTAACCACTCCGGAATTCCAAGAAGGATTTTCACAAAGTCTTTCATAAAAGATACTGTAGCCCACAATGATACCGCTTCTATGTTTCTCTGAAATCGGTTCCCAATAGAGTTGCACACTGCCATTCAATGATAAGTTGTATTTCTCAATCCAAGGGGCCTCGCTAGGAACTATTAGGAGAGACGTAGACAAAGGACAAAAGTAACAAGGGGGTTACATACTGCAGCAATAATTGGGAAAACCTTTTTTAGTGGCGCTGCAGTTTTTACCCAAGTAAGTATGGATCCATTAAAGGGCCGGAGAATTTAGAATTCCAGAGCGAAACTTTGAAAACTATTGTAGGTTCTGGTGAGGGATGACCGCGACAGTTTTTGTTTTTTGTTTTTTTAACTGGGTATTCAATCATCTCGTTTTGTGATACTAGTTGCTGTTTTGCATGAAGGTTAAGAAGTCGTATGACAGTGAAATACATTGTGACAACTCCAAATAAGAATAATCATAGCCTGGGTAGCTGGCGGGATATTTTATCGCAGGATTATTTAAACACGCGCGAGTGCGATGGTTTTGGCCGTGCCGTTGGGCCGCGACTGGCATGCGGCCGCTAGAATTTTTTAAATTCCGCCTGCTACAATTCCTGGATATTTTGAATAGTACGTCCACCTGCGCACGGTTAATTTGGATTGGAGAAGAGAAGATAACCTGCCAATCAAATCATCCTCTCTTGAATCAAGATAGTGTATGAGGTCATCTTTTCTGGATCAAATATATCTCATATCCATGTCCCAGGAGAAATAGCGTTTGTTATTTTGTAGAATCAAGGAAAACTTGGAACTCAGCACCTCGCTTACTTCCGAACGTAGTGGCCAGCCCAAATATTTCCCGAAAGTTTGTATCTTGAAATATCAAATTTTCCCCAGTTCTCCAGTTTTTCCGAAACAGGTTCAAGATTATTGACATAAACAGTAGTGCCATCGAACATACACTTCCTAGTTCTTCTGGTTTGCACTTCCTGGTTTTGCTTTGTTTCCACGGTGCTCTTTCCACGAAGCTTCGCCGAAACAAACTGGTACAATTCCATTGCATTGCCGATTTGTCTTTCGCAGCTTTTACATGATCGTTCGGATATTGATGTTCAAATCATTGCGCTAAAAAAAGGTTTTGTTAGCGTGTCCAGATTCCCTCCTGAAGTGGATGGCTTTTTATTGTTTTCACAAGGGTCAAATTACAACCCTCTCTCTCCTTGGTTGATTATCAAAGGTGACAAAAGTTGCGGCATTCAAAAATTGCAACAAATATGGCAGGCGGGATTTCACTCGCGGCCAAAACACAACGAAGCAACCATCGATTTACTCCGTGTGTTTAAATAATCCTGCAGGCTAGAATAATCATCGAAGTTGAGAGAAAAACTTAAGCAGATATAAAGTTAGTCTGCAAAAGTCCAGGCTTCAACGGGACTCGAACCCATGACTAAACGATCGGGCTGCACTGCTCCACAATTTGAGCTATCGCGGCAGCCAACTGGTAGCTACCCATTTCTGAACGGGAGATGATCCCTCTCGATTAGCGTTGCTATAATCCTCAGTTCAACCATATTTTACTATCATTCATTTATCACAAGGGATCTCGAAAATGACCAACTAACAAAGGTTCGAGTTCCATTCAAGAGTCTTTTTCAGGCTCCCTTTGCTGCTGCTTAAATTGCTTTCTAAACTGCAATGGTCATTGCCGCGTAGAAACAAAATATATTGCTTCATGCACAAAAAAAAAAAACAGTGGTATTGAAACAACTACCGAGCCCACCTACTTGCAGGCAGTTGCTGCGGAAACATTCCTTTCCTCATAATTTAACTCCCAAATAGGCAATCACGCACGCACAATAGCAACTGGCCCTGCAGATTGGCTATGACGAAGGAATGAGCCCGGAACTTCGTATGGTGCGTCACATATCGGACAACTTAATTCATTGGTCTTGTTTGGAACTGCTTTCGAATAATCATGGTATCTAAAAAAGCTAATTACATTATTTTGTTTTTTGCATTTTGTAACGAAATGCAGCATATTTACCTCCTTCAAGAGTCCTCACGAAAACGGCGGAGCTGTTGAAAGGCTTTCCCGAGTCATCCACAGCAATAACAATAACTTGAAAGTCTTGAAAAGAAGGCAATGGATGAATAGTCGCCGCGGTTGCGTTTGAAGGCAGAATTCTTCCAGAAATTTTATTATCCCAGTAGTGATATAAAGAAGTCCAATTCACGAAAACAATGTACGCTGCAACTGGCTGATTTGTTACATTGGTCAATAGTGGCCATTGGACATCAAAGCTACTCTCTGTTACGTTTGAAATATTTGGTCTCCAACCGCTAAGTAGCGAACCTGAAAACGAAAGTCAAAACCAAATCAGAGACAGCAAATGTCTACAAATCTTGGATCTTTAAAGTTAAAATTAACTGGGGTGTAAAAAAAAAAGAAACAAAAACAAATTGTTTTTGTCTCTTTTCATCACTCAATTCTAGTTTTACACCCATTAGAGAGAACAAGATCACCCCTGTCAGTTTTCTGCCAGAGGCATGTTTACCAGAGTAGGTTACATGTTTGGAGTGACAGGACTTACCGGCTTGGAGCCCTCCATTAACAGCTGCATACGAAGCAAGGAAAGGAGGCGAACCGAAATCTCCCCTTATCTTGACCATAAGGCTAATGTTTGATGAGGGGATTTCCTCAAGAATTGCACCATTTTCTATGGGCTCACAGCTGTGCCTATCTATCACATCTTTGCCATAATGTGTCCAGACTCTTATTTCAGGGTTTCTAAACGCAGAAAGAGAAATAAGACGTGTCATTTTTGTTAAAATATTGCTGCATCAAGTAATTACGTTTGTGCTCTAATTGCTGGAAAGTGAAACAAAAACAAACCACCTTCACACAAAATATATCATGACCTTCAGACAAGAACATGGTTAGGCATCAATTAATCAGTGATTTAATGCACTAGACTGGTTTACCTAAATCGTAGAAATGCTGCCCGAGGAGAAGGGAGATGCTCAATCATGCTTCCAGTAATTTACAGTCAAACCAAGTGAAGCGTACCCCTCAAGATTGCATTAATGAACTGATTATTTGAAACTTGAACCCGCTAGTCGTTTCAAGAATGCAATAATGAATTGATTATTCGAATATTGAACTCGCTCGTTCGATCCAAGAATACGGCTAACGGGTTCCGTTTCCGAAAAATCGATTCAGTATTGCATTCTAGAAAAGACTAGTAGGTTTGAAACCTACTAGTCGCAACAGTGAATTGATTCTTCGAAAACGGAAGCCGTTAGCGAATTTAGCCGTATTCTTGGATCGAGCGAGCGAGTTCAATATTCGAATAATCAATTCATTATTGCATTCTTGAAACGACTAGCGGGTTCAAGTTTCAAATAATCACTTCATTAATGCAATCTTAAGGGGTACGCTTCACTTGGTTTGACTGTAACGACGGTTCGTGCGTGGAATTGAAGGGAGATTTAAATGGGTTTTACACAACGTGAACCCGCAAACTTTTCCGCATTGTGGAGAGGATACGAGCATGCACTTCTTGAGATGGTTTTAATTAATAAGCGCCGATTACTATGATTCATGTACCTGATTGAAACTGCAGTATATACTTTGCCCTTGAGTAGACTCTTAATCGTAAGTAAGTGCAATCCGTGTTTGATTTAAAAAGGTAAGTTGTGTTAAAAATAACTACGCATCGTTTCCAAGGAAACGCTACAACCTAAAATAGTCACCTGAGAGGACACTGATGTGGTTACTAGTAAAATACGAAACCCAGAAAGCTTGAAGAAAGTAAAAGGGAATCTATTAATCACACTTGAAGTTTCAGCGCGAATGCCTGTGGTAATTAATTCTTCTTTTCGTGTGACTTATAAACGGATAAAAAAAGCATCACAGAAGCGAAAATGAACCAGAAGACTAAAGGTAAAAAAAAGAGCAGGCCGCAAGCTTCTGTTCTAATTCCCTGCCAGCAGAGGTCTCTGTCCTTTCTGCGTTGCATCAGCCCAGTGAAAGCGAAAGAAAAGAGATGAACTTTAACTAATCTTCTGTGTACAAGATCTTACCGCGCATAACCACAATTCCGATCCTTGCGGATTTCACCGCAATCCCTTGCATTTTGAAGGAAAATGCTTCTCCCGATTAGAGAGCTGCCTCGTTCTTTCGCTTCATGATCACCCACTGCGGCAGCAAAAAGGGGAAATCTCAAAAACGAAGAAAGAAATTCCTTACCCACAGTAATACTCAGCTTCATAGTATGGAAAATTAAGAAGAATGTGATCTGCCAACTGACTGACTATGGTCCATTCACACTGAACTTCATGTGGCTTGGGGCCTCTTGTAAACTCCAAATGACCCGATATGTCTGTTTTGTGCCTACCACACGCTGAAAACCGGAGAGAACAAAGCAATACAGAGATAAGGCCACAATGTTTTTCTCATTCTCATCCTGGCGGAAGAACAAAAAACGGAATTAACTAAACACATTCTTTTTACCACCTGCGCATGCGTGGCGGCAATCACTTAAAGTGAAAGACACGTAAAAATTATTTTCAGCCAGTATTTGTGCTTTTCCTTTTATTCCACCGATTACGTCACAACAGAAAGCGAGGACGTCACAAAACAACAGGCTCAATTTGCAAACAGAGTGGTAACGGACTGTTCTTCTGCATTGCATTTTAGTACATTTCCGCGTAACGTAACAGGGAACGTGTCGTAGCTTGTGTCTTATGTTGTCTCTTTCACCTATGTTAGTTAATAAGTGATTTCAATATTATGCTACATATAGAGGTCTTAAAATTCCGCAACTTTGCAGCAGAAGACGAGTCCGTAGTACTAGTTTGCCCTGGCATCGGTGAACATGGCCTGAACCGTAGGACCGAGAAAGAGATCAGTCTGACATTAACTTTTCTTACTCATTCACCATAATTTTTACATCTAAGCAATAGAGCACGTTTTCCATGTTTCCATAGCCTCATCTAAACACGAGGGGGAGTTGGGAGAATTCGAGACAGTTACGTTTCTTGGGAGCAAAAATTTTTTGCAGTTTCAAGAAGTCTTATTTCCCCCAAAGCAAAGGAGGAATAACGACGTAATTCGTGTTAGTCCCATGAAGTTTCGAACTGTGTTTGAATTAATTAAGCGCTCAGCTCGTTTAAAAGTCAACAATGTGTTCCCTATTTACTATTACAATGATCTAGCATGGTGTTTACGACGAACGGCAAACGTCAGTTAAAATAGAAGTTAGAATATTAAGCGAATTTTTATACTTTGTTGCAAGCAGCAGGCTACCGTTAGCCTCTTTTCGCAAACGCATGCGCATTTCCAAATTTGACTATTTACGTACTTATTAAGCACGCTAGAAGTCTGGCAAGCACAAGAGGTGGAAGTGATCTTTACGCTTCTAAGTACTTCATTTTTTAAAGAAAACTGAAATTGTAAACCACGATTTGTTTTTCACACTGGGTAAGTCGCACACAATTCACTCGGGAACAGATGGCCAGAGCGTATTCTGGTTTCATCTTCGGGGTAAGGAGTCTTGCCTACTGACAACTGCCTCAATGTGCCGCCACTGTTCTTTAAATTAATTATATTTTAACAAAATATTTCTGCGGAAAATGAGAGGTTTTGGTTCACCTATGTCATCAGCGGTGGCGCAGGCAACAGATGTTAAAACTGAATTTATCTGATAACTTTAAATTACTTCTACCAAGTTTACCTGCATAAGCCATTTCCCCGCAAACAACTCCCACTGTGTTATTAGCGCTGCAATATCCATGCCACGGTTTTTGGCAATCGAGAAGGGAGCTTTCTATCCAATCACAGTCGAAATGGGTGCTGATGTAAGTCAAATTGCCATCGCCAAACTCAGATTTATGGAATTCCCTTGACGGTCCGCCCAGATTGAGTTGACGACAAGCTGTCTGGAAGGCTTGACCATGAAATTGACCAGAACAGAATTTCCACCACGTGTTATTGGAGTAGATTTCTATTCGCCCCTGATTGAAAGCACCGCCATCAACCAGTCTTATATCACCTTTTTGGAAAAAAGAAGGTATGCCCCTTAATTAGAAGGGCTCAAAACCTATCGTTTCCTCTGTACAAAAAGTGTACAAGAATACCACGAGATACAAAAGTCACTAGGGAACAGGGTAAACAACGGCAAATGGCTAAAGTAAACTGAATCTCAAACAGTGCGTACACCTACCCTCCGAAGGACTAGCTGTCACAAAGGTTGTCACTATGAAAAGACAAAGAAAGAAATAATAAGAATTAGATGATGATATCGACGACGGTGATCAGTCATGATGATAATCATAATAATAACGAGATGCTTCCGTGAAGCATACACTGGGTTGCCTGTGGTACGTGTTACAGAAAATCAGAAGGCATTGAATTGTGTGGTATTGAACTACAGCATTCCGGTCTCTGAAGAATAACAAATAAAAGAGAAGCGAGAAACATTGGCTTCTGGGCTGACATGTTGATAATTTTCGAGTTCCCTCACAACTTCTTTTCACCACAAGCGTGCCCTCTGAGCATATGACAGCTTTGTAATACCAAAGTTCACTGAAGTTACGCCCTGTTCAGCGGGGTTAGTGTTTGGATGGGAGACCAAAACAATATCCTCCTCATGAAACAGAAGCATCGGACCGAAAATACTATGAACGCTAACAAATGCGAACTCAGCAAGGTACAAAACAAGAACATCACTCTAAAAGCTTATTTTACGCAAAAAGTAGGTTCTGGAGGTAATTTTGAGAGTGGAAATCAAGGTTACGCGGCAGACGGCAAATACAAACTCACGATTTAATTCAGTTAACACACCAGAAGACGCTAACCTCATTTTGACAAGAAAATGCTTTACTATTGCCATAAAAAACTATCCAGTTAAGCTCGCATATCATAAAACATGATGAATTCATAAAGGCCACCTTTTCAGCAAACAATTTTTTGAAACAAACAACATATTTGCTATTAGAGGCAAAAACCCCTTCTATTTCATTACGTGGGTGAAGAGAAGAAACTCAATCGTGTCAAATATTCGCAATATTGCAACAAACTAAATTTCAGGATCAAACCGTTTCCATGAAGAACCCTTTCCTTGAATAATGAAGCACAAAATACACGACAAGCTTTCTTTCAAATAATTCTTGGCTGTTACATTTCCAATTATTTTTTTTTACCTGAAGACTGTGCAGAGTTGATCACAGACCCACGTAAGGTGTTCGATTCGTTCAATCGTTCTCTGTCTTCGTTGAACCCATAAGTTACCAGAGAATTTTCCATTTGGTTTTAGTGTTCTACATAACAGCACACTTGGTTAAATATTATTTTAGAAATACAGCTCACTTTGATTTCGGCTCGACGGGCGATAGATTGTTGTCAAAGTCCATTACTCGTCGCTTTTGAGATTCCAGGTGTTGGTTTTCACCGCCTGCCTAGTTTATCCAACTGACTTTCCATTATTGAGCTTCATAAGGGTATATTTTATTCAAAGATCCACTAAAACGCCATTCGCATTACATGACTTTCGACGCCATTGCAGGCTAAGTTAATGATTCTCCTGTGTCCACCAGAGAAATCTACGCATTTCCACTACCCTCTCGATCCTAAGAAAATACGCGCAGAGGGCTCTATGCACAAAGACACCACTTACCAGGGAAGTGACAGGCAAGACTTTCACCGACACGGAAAATAAAAAAAGTAATAATAATCTACCCATTTTCTGACTGGGATTGCCATACGGCAACCCAGTAATAACCGCTGGACAATTTAAGCAATTGGCTCCAATTGTTGGTTTTCACTCACGTGATCAACAGCCATGTTTTTCAACGAAAACAAAAGAAGACGTTAGCATAATAATAGCTTTCAATTCCCGGAGGATCGGATTGCGACACCAACATGGCCGCCATTTCATTGTTTGAGGACACCAACATGGCGGCCGTGACGTCATGTGAAATCCAAGAATAGAAACCTGAACAATTCAAGTGTTTGCAACGGGATTCGAACCCACGACCCCCGCGACACCAGTGCCATGCTCTTCCAACTGAGCTGTGAAGCCACACAACGAAGACCAGGTCAATTTGTTCTGCTAATTTGTTTCCGTGAAGGACTCTATAAATGAAATGAATGTATATTTGAAGTGCGGATAGAGAGGTTTTCAATTGAGTGTCGAAAGTAATTAGCTAATTGCTTTGGTTTTGCATTACCTCACTCAGTGATTGGTTCAAAGTTCTCGCGCCACTTTTTCAACCAATCAGAAGTGAAACCAAAACCAATCGTGCCTCGCGCGTGCACATTTTCCCGCGCTTTGAGTTGGCTACGTGTTATTACTTCGAGTTTTGATTGGTTTATTGGATTGTATCCGTACTTTTTGATTGGCCAAAGTAATTACTTTGGTTTTGGTTTTACGACACTCGATTGAAACTCGCTCTATATAGACGAATGAGACAATTTCTTCTCGCCGTTAGCTGGACAATTCGTCTCTATCCTCAGTTCAAATATACATTCATTTCATTCAATAATAATAATAACGATATTAAAATTACGAAAGTTACGTAGATGATAACACGGGCTTCGTAACTTAAGTTTCTTAGCAAAGTCTGTATAAATTATTTGTGTATTTATTTTTTTTAGTTAATAGCCTAGAAATCAAGTGGTATTAATTTTAGATATTAAAGATAACTATGAAAGTAAAAACTTTGATTAAACAAAATACAACTGTCTTGACTAAGTGAAATCAATAGCATTCCTAAGATTTCATCTTGCTCACATCAGCAGGTATCAGACATAGTTTCAGTGATGCAAAATGGTTTGAAGAAATAGAGAAATTTGAATGTAGCTTAGAAAGTTAAAATTCAACGTTGTCTAAACGTTGGTTGAAACTTGACTTTGGAACGTTGGTTGAAAGTTACAATCCCAATGGCCAACGTACCATTCCTGTTGCTCCTAACAGATCTAACTGTGGGTGCATTCCAGGTTGCAGTGATGCTTGTTGCAACGCCTCGAAAATCGACGAGTGAAATCTTGCAAGAACACCGAATGATTGTACTTCACGATAAACAGGTTCTATCGTTGATCACATTTTACATTAAGCTTTGAAAACTCAGTCTTTTACCTTCCTATTTTATATATTTATTGATTCATTTATTTACTGCCTTAGCAGATATCTGTACGCCCATGTCCTTCATTTATCTAATTATTTATCCTCTGAATGTTACTCATCTTTGGACAAAGTTTTCAACAGTATAAATCAAACGATATCCTTGACGTTATCCTGCATAGGAGGCACTTTTTTGAAAAGGAGGGATTACGTTTTCAAAAGTTGGCCGTGTAGCACTTATACTTGAAAAACCTTAACTGATGAGAGTCTAATGTGAAGTGCTAAGTATCTACCCCATAAGAACCACGTGAGCGTTAGCCCTACTGATGGAAATGGAACCCACACAAGGAGAGAGAAAAATTTTGACTAAGGTGGGAATTAAACCCACGACCTTCGGGCTAGATCACCGCTGCTCTACCGACTGACCTACAAGGTCACGAACCGGCCCCTGCTCTGAAGGCAACCTGGACGTGACCTTGGAAATGTGGATTGCATGCTGTTAGCGTCAATAGAGAATAAAAGCTAATAAAGCAATCAACCACATGCTTTTGAAACCAACTCATCCTTGACTCTCTTTACGTGCTTTCGCATTCATGATCAATAGCAAATTCGTAAGTCGTCTTTTAAAAATGTGCCAACCTACCCAAATGAAATAAAAGACTGAAAATTCAGGTGTGAAGGGGATGAAAGCCCGCATTTTCCATTTCAAAACGTAAGAAACGTATTCGGCAATACCTTTTTTCGACTATTTCGTTCCAGTCAGCAGAATAAGAGGAATTTTTAGTCATCCGGCTGAGTGAAAAGCTTCTAACCGTAACGACAATGCACGTCAGAGATACATGTAGAGTATTTCAATTACCATTATTATTGTTATTTTTACCTAAACAGAAAATTGTCTTCCTTGAGAAGAAATTTGTTGTTATTGAGCCTGTATTTCATTGCTCCGAGAGTTTTGCAACGTGCACTGAGATAAAGGAACAGATCCGGATGCTTGACGGAAATGACAAGACAAGAAATGGAAACCCCGCCCCCGTAATATTTCCAAGCATGCGAGGTTCCATGCAGAGTTACTTAAATTAATAAAATTTTATACCTGACTGCTTTTTTAAACGCTTGATACGGGAAAGTGAAAGCGAACAAGTTGCACATTCGCGTTCCCGGCTTAAACAAGGAACCTGTTCGGCACTTTATGTAGCAACGTAAACCTAGAAACCTACAAAAAAATCAGTTAAAGGGAACCCCGGGTTTGACAACCTTTGTATGTCTTGGGGTTACGAGGGAGTGTAATGTCCTTTCTTCAATTCCTTCTACAGGATCGGTGTTTCCCTGTTTGCTTTTAACCAGTTCTCGCCATCCTTTTCAGTTAAAGCGATTTATATGTCTTTTACCTAAGAAGGTGTTAGGTGTTTACTGCAATACACAGCAAGCTTTAAGGGCAAAACCCTCCTTCAACACTGATACGGCATAAAAAATGAAGAGGTGGTCGTCATAAGAATCATTGCTTTTAACCCAAAATTTGTCCATAATAAGAATGCAATTATTAATCCAGACAGAAAAAATTGTTCATTACACATTCTGAAGACATTCGAATCCAGACAATATCTTAAAACGATTTCTCGACAATCGTGAAAAATCACTCACTAATTCATCATGGTCAACGAGAGGTAAAGTTAAGCCCTATTATCAATTTCTTGGCAAACTGTCTACTGATAAATCATGTTTACATCTGTGGGAATATTGAAAGGGAAG
>NC_090894.1:20193888-20196388 GCF_036669925.1 Montipora capricornis | reverse complement strand
TGCTTAAATAAGTAGCCCATATTAGCGCACAACACCCCTATATTACCGATAATGAGCGATACTCCTGTGGAGCCCGATGACCAATCACACCAAACTAACTTGACGTCTTAGCGTGACCTAACCGAAATTGTCTTTGTCTTTTTACAGAAAAGGTAGTCTAAAAATAGATCGTGCATGGGCTCCTAGTCTATAAAAATCGTCCTCTAGAAGTTTCATTTTACAAAAAAAGAAATTTAATATTCTCTAGCACCTCTGTGGTTTTACGCCATGGTGATTTTTGAAATTGAAATCATTCAGATCCGATGTTATACGCTTTAGTTGGATAGTTGATGTTAGGCTGCAAAGTTGTGATCAAGGCATCAGCTCAATATATATGTTCTAGCTTGATTGACTATGAAATTGTGTCTGTTAGTATACGGTAAGTTCATGATAAAAAGCACTGTAAGTAACGACAAGGAGTCAATAATCATCTAAAATTCACCTACTTAGAAAAAAAGCATATCCAACACAAGTTTCATATATCATTTTATCGTTCAACATAAGTTCATTGGATAATTACGCTGGAAACTGTTTTTTAATGCACTTGTTTGTTTCCGAAGCTCAAATGTTGTGGAACTTTTCATCGGAACTTGAAAATAATTCAATTTTTCTCTCCTATTCGAGTTAGAGAAAACTTTTCGGGGAACAGAAATAATCTCTAACACTCTTTTAGTTGACTCTTCTATATTCCACGACTGCACCTTTCGTAAGAACAACAGCAACAAGTAACAACTGACTCCCTTTGCATGGTATCGAAATGAATATATCAAATGTTCATTTTTTTAAACTGCGAAAATACCTGAGAGTTAGAGATCAGCGCAATTAATAAACAGTATTTCAAGAAGTTGCGACGAAAGCCTGAAAAGATTCCAGGCTTAAACAGGGCACGAACGCGTACGATTGCGCTGCAGTTGCTCCATTAACTGAGCTGTCAAGACATCTGGGAGCTTGTCTCTTGGGACTTTGAGTTACACACCGTATACTAACTGAGCGAATGATGAGAATATAGGAAATGTACATGAATTTGAACTGGAAAAAGTGAAATACATGACGGTTTGAGATCACTGATCGAACTTAAGCAGTCGCGAAGAACGCCTTAAAACATCAGTTCATGCTTGAATAAATTCATTCGAGCCCAGACTTGTATTCAGTCAATCTTTGCAACAAGTTCCTGCTTAACTTCGATGATCTTCAACTCTTTTTTATGAATCCCTTAGGGTTAAACAAAGCACGCTCACGCAGTGCCTACATTATCATGCAAGCAGCTTTTATAGATTCGATCTATGTGTTGTGCTGGATTGCCCAGCCCAGCACAAAATCACAAATATAATACCTACTACAAACACGTTACACTGAACAGTATTAAAGGCAACCTATCTCAGAACTAGACAGAAAAAAATTAACGTTCAAAGGCTGTTAAGTAACACGACGAGTACTAGGGGGGCAGTGAAAAAAGTCTGACGAGCTTAAATCACCGCCCAATCCATAAATTACCAAGAGTGTGCCACAGGGGTGTCTATTATAATGTAAAACACATTACCGAAAATAGAGAACAATTAGAAGTTGAACCTATACAAAGATTCTTTGGCAACACATCACATGATGCAATTTCAATACGCACTCTAAACCAAAAACCGAGTCATCGATATGGAATATCGAACACCTTTTTCATGCTACGTTCTTGGTAGGAGAAAAGTTTTATTAAGCTGATCTGTTACAGTAATATTACTAGCAGTGTAGTTTCAAAAAAATAACCCTAACCCTAACCCTAACCCTTATACTTCGAACACTAACCGGTGACTACCAAATCTTACTGATGACCATTCTACGCCGCATTGTTGTGTTTCTGTTTTAATGCATATATTAGGCTATAACTTTATTGTTTGGTATTGCAGAAGCCATAATTAAATATGAATATAACGATGAAAGCATCAGTGGTCACATGAAAAGTTGAAGTTTTGCAGTCTTCGAATTTTGTTTCAATGTAAAATATGGCCTGGCCTTTAGTTGGTTAATATCAGTTGAGTAGGCCATGATGTATCTTGTGATCTTTGTTTCAAGAAAGCGTTCTTTCGATTTTGTGACAAAAAAAACTTTTATTAAACGCTGAACGTGTGCGCTAACAATACAACTATCCTCTTTACATGATAACTAAAACTGGTTTGTGTGGTTTTGCTTGTAAAGTAAGTTTACATGTAATCCTGCCCTGTGAATAAAGGAAATAAATTTACAATTAAAATGAATCGGTAAGCATCTGTTCGCAATAATTTGATTCGATAAATTTGAGCAGAGTTAAGGTGGTGGCCAAAATCCGGGAAAGGCTTAGAAGCTATCTGACAAGTGATAAACGTAACAGTCTTTCAATGACCCAGTTTTCGTCAAGAGGCTAAACGTTTTTTAAACAATCAGTTATTCGAAGTACAATTTAAGAGCCTCTTGTTCATTTGATGGTGGCTCATAA
>NC_090894.1:20153888-20186388 GCF_036669925.1 Montipora capricornis | reverse complement strand
ATTCAGATCCGATTTTATACGCTTTAGTTGGATGGTTGATGGTAGGCTGCAAAGTTGGGATCTACACATCACCTCAATATACATGTTCTAGTTAGAATGACCATGAAATTGTGTCTGTTAGTATACGGTAAGTTCATGATGAAAAGCACTGTAAGTAACGACAAGGAGTCAATAATCATCTGCAATTCAACTATTTAGGAAAAAAGCATATGCAACATAAGTTCATTGGATAATTATGCTGGAAACTGTTCTTTAATGCACTTGTTTGTTTCTGAAGCTCAAATGTTGTGGAACTTGTCATGGGAACTTGAAAATAATTCAATTATTCTCTCCTATTCGTGTTAGAGAAAACTTTACGGGGAACAGAAATAATCTGGAACACTCTTTTAGTGAACTCTTCTATATTCCACGACTGCACCTTTCGTAAGAACAACAGCAACAAGTAACAACTGACTCCCTTTGCATGATATCGAAATGAATGTATCAAATGTTCATTTTTTTTAAACTGCTAAAATGCATGAGAGTTAATAAGCAGTAGCTCAAGAAGTTGCGACGAAAGCCTGAAAAGATTCCAAGCTTAAACGGGGCACGAACGCGTACGATTGCGTTGCAGTTGCTCCACCAACTGCGCTGACAAGACATCTGGGAGCTTGTCTCTTGGGACTTTGAGTTACATACCGTATACTAACTGAACGAAAGATGAGAATATAGGAAATGTACAAGAATTTGAACTGGAAAAAGTGAAATACATGACGGTTTGAGATCACTGATCGAACTTAAGCAGTCGCGAAGAACGCTTTAAAACATCAGTCCAGGCTTGAACACATTCATTCGAGCCCAGACTTGTATTCAGTCAATCTTTGCAACAAGTTGCTGCATAACTTCGATGATTTTCAATTCTTCTTTATGAATCCCTTGGTGTTAAACAAAGCACGCTCACGCAGTGCCTACATTATCATGCAAGCAGCTTTTATAGATTCGAACGATCTACTTCACTATGTGTTGTGCTGGATTGCCCAGCCCAGCACAAAATCACAATATAAAACCTACTACAAACACGTTACACTAAACAGTTTAAAAGGCAACCTATCTCAGAACTAGACAGAAAACAACGTTCAAAGATGGTTACGTCACAAAACGAGTACAAGGGGGACAGTAAAGTCTGACGAGCTTAAATCACCGCCCAATCCATAAATTACTGAGAGTGTGCCACAGGGGTGTCTATTGTAATGTAAAACACATTACCGAAAATAGAGAACAATTAGAAGTTGAACCTATACAAAGATTCTTTGGCAACACATCACATGATACAATTTCAATACGCACTCTAAACCAAAAACCGAGTCATCGATATGGAATATCGAACACCTTTTTCATGCTACGTTCTTGATAGAAGAAAATTTTTATTAATCTTATCTGTTACAGTAATAGTACTAGTAATAGTGTAGTTTCAAAAAATAACCCTAACCTAAAACAGTTATTTTAATCTAGTATCATTCGTATACCTGAAGTATCTTGTCGAAGTTCTTTCCATTTTTAACGTATTGCTAATATGGAATCTTGGACTAGGCCTTAAAATGTTTCACTTCAATTCACTTTGATAATTCATTGTGACCTATAATGAGCTATAATGAGCACAATATAACTTGCACAGCGCATTCGTAATTATACTCTTAAACTAGTCCCAGCCACGGCGGCTCTTGGTGTAAATCTATATTTTACAAATTTGTTGCTGTTTCTTAGGTGCAAAGCAGTCATTCTCTCTGTATTCGTATACCTGAAATATTTTGCCGATCTCAGTGCTTTCAACGCTGAACGCAATGCAAATTTGGAGGCTTCAACTAGCTTGAACCAGAGGGTTCAGTGCAATGCTATGAAGTGGCTCAAACCACTTTCATCACTTTCGACAAACCGTACTATTTGGAAGGATGGAATCTACCCAACGTTTTTTGGTAACGGCAAGGTTATGATACCATATGAAACGCCAACAATTCCTTAACAAGATGCACTCATTTAGGTGACGGGAAAGGTCACCACGGCAACAAAAGAGCCATCTAAATACACCCTATATTTGTCTTTAAACGCTTATAACCCTAACCCTAACCCTTATACTTCGAACACTAACCCGTTGACTACCAAATCTTATTGATGAAAAGTGACAAGCGGCCTAAATTGTAAGGTGCCGTTCTGAATCTACTTCGGATAATTGTTTAACTTTGAAGAGAGTTTTATCATAGCCTACTAACCACTTTCTAGGAATGAAAAGGGGGTTACCGAGAGCATTTTTGAGATTTAAGGCTTAGGAGACAAAACATAGGGCAATTTAAGATGGTTCTTTTTGAGGGTGCAGGGATGGCGCAGTGGTGAGAGCACTAGCCACCAATGTGGCCCGGGTTTGATTCCCAGAATCGGCGTCATATGTGGGTTGAGTTTGTTGGTTCTCTACTCTGCATCGAGAGGTTCTCTCCGGGTACTCCGGTTTCCCCTCTCCACAAAAACCAACATTTGACTTGATTTGCTTTCATAGTTAATTTCAGTTTACAGTGTCCCCAATTAGTGCTCCAGCGCTAGAACGACTGGACACTTAAATAAAGTTTCTTTCCTTTCCTTTTTCCATTTGATCTACCATGCAGCAAGAAAATTTTGCGGGAGTTTAACTTTGCGGATTGACGATTTTTGTGGTTTTCGCGACCAAACTTTTGCGGTTCGAGATGACTGAAATTTCTGCCACGTACATTTGTGAAACCGGCAGGAACCTAAGCACACGACTTACAGACTAAGAATGGCGATCTCAATAACAATATGATTGCTGAACACCTTTCAAGAACAACTATCAACCATAGTTGATAGAGGGGAATGGTTATGAAACCCGACAAATTTCTTTGTTGTAGGTTTTTGTTCTCTTTTTTGGCCTTGACCGTGCACAAAACACAATAGTTGTTTACTCCGTACTGAGGAACTAGCCAATAGAAACGTGTTGGTTACGTAATTCATGCATAGTGTATAAGCGCAAAACAAAAGATTGTGCACGGTCGTGGACGAGTCGCGAGGCGGACACCAGGGTCAGGATCTGACCCTCAGGCTCGGATTAGCTGATATTTTCAGAGGCACGCAAATCAAAATGATTGGTTCGTTAGATTGGTAATACCGATGGGACGCGTGATTGCTAAGTTGCCATTGGTCCCATTTGTAATTATCAATTTGACGCGTTTGACAGCTGGCGTTTGCAAGAAAGTGAGATTCAAGTCCAAGGTAACCAGGGGTTTTTCTCTTCTCGCCGCCTCGCGACTCGTCTTCGTCGCCTTCGGCTTCGTCGCCTCGCGACTTGTCTTCGTCAGCCTTCGAGGCTCTCTGGCGGCTCAAGAAAAAGCTCTGGGACCAGGGTACAAAACGTCAGTCCACGGTGCCAACAGTCCTGGTCTTCTCATGCAAAGGAACGTGAAACAGTTGATACTGATGTCGTTGTACTTGCTGTTTCGAACTTCCGTCGTTTGGGGACTAGTGAGATGTAGATTTCGTTTGGAGTTGGCAAGCAATATAGATATATTCCCATTCATGACATCGTCAGGGCTCTTGTACGTTTTCCACGCATTTACTGGCTGTGATCAGACATCAGCATTCTTAGGAAGAGGGAAGAATACCGCCTGGGCTACGTGGATGTCTTATGGAGAAGCCACAGCAGTTTTTAAATCCCTTAGCAAACAGCCTACTATGCAGGATGTCCAAGATGCTCTGCCTGTGCTTGAACGATTTGTAGTTTTGATGTATGACCGAGCAAGCCAGTGTCAGAGCGTCAATGATGCCAGGAAAGCTCTGTTCGCACAAAAGGGAAGGACGCTTGAGGACATTCCCCCTACTGCCGATGCATTATTACAACATGTGAAGAGAGTGGCCTACCAAGCAGGACATTGTTGGGGACAGTGTTTGGTTTGCATTTCAGAATTGCCCTCTCCTAGTGAATGGGGATGGACAAGGTCTGAGTCAGATGTTTGGCAGCCTTTGTGGTCCACCTTACCTGAAGCATCAAAAGTTTGCCAGGAGCTAGTGAAGTGTGGGTGTAAAGCCGAGAGAGGTTGTAAAGGACGGTGCAAATGTTTAAAAGCTGGAATGTCCTGTACTGCGCTTTGTAAATGTGGTGGTGAATGCGAAAGGGAGGATTAAGCTGTCCGACATTATGACAAGATTTTAAACAAGGCTTACTTACCTTAAATGGGTTTTTTATCATTACATTTGAAACAGTAGACTTCAAAAAAGAACTCGAGATAATGCTAAAATCCGTGACACAATAAATATTGCAATTCTTCTGTAAATTGTTCAATGATTACCAGGAGTTTAAGTGACAAACAATGCATTTAATTGCGTAGTTTCTCTCGGTACAACTATTGATTTACTGATAGAATGCACACGTGGTTGCACATTCTACGACAAGCTGCAAAACTGCCCTATCATCTACCCCCCTCCCACTTCAACCATGACAGTAGATGAAGCTCTCTAGATAGCTCTGGAGAACCCTAATCGCCAGAAAAATTCTAATTCTGCCCGACTTTTAGGAAGTGCATTGCATTTTTATTCACAAGAAAGCTAACACAAGCATACAGAGATCTATACGACAACCCCTACTATGTAACCCCTTATCCCCACCCTTTATAAAGTAATTCTAAGTGCCGGTGGAGACCTAAATAACATCTTAAGGACATAACGCCCTATTTATCTGAAAAATTCGGCATAACAGCAAACCCTCTTTCAAATAGAAGCAATTTTTTTATAAATTGCAATCACCCCACCCCCCTAAGTACAAAATTCCCCCCTGACTGGGGTCCGTAGCTAATATTGTTCAGCAGCCCAAGGACTATTATCATGCCAAATTTGGTGCTTTTACCCCTAAGTGCACAATTTTTTCACCATATGGCTTGACTATCAGGACTACTTTCATTCAGACGATCAAATCCCATCGAGATATCTATGTTAGAGACTACCGAATGTATCTATGCTCTGGTTGCTTTTTTCAAGCGAGAATCATGGTAATGTTCTTCTTCAAGTCCAAGTGTTTCTCAGTGGAGGCTCCGACTATGTCGCCTGACCAGTTCAGGTCTATTAAAAGCGGACTTTTTAATTTGACTGAAGGAAGTTAATTTTTGCGGCACTTTAATTTTCAGGATTTTTTTTTCTGCGGGAACTAACTTTGCTGATCGAGGCCAATCAGCATAATCCACAAAAAAAAGAACCCACAAACTTTTCGTGGGTACACGTTATAAGGTCACATTAATGAGTGCATCTTGTTGAGCAATCATTGGTGTTTTATTTGGTTTTATTTCCCGTTCACGGGACACAGTGTTGTAGAGTTTACCTATCTAATAGAAGATATTCCCTCGAAATTGTTGACACCAATTTGCACTTTAAGGGATCTTTGGATTGTCTCGTTTTCAAGATTTTCAAATCTAGAAGAAATCTGAAGCAATTTTTTGAAGGGAGATTATAAAAAGCAGTGGTGTGATTCCCTCCTGAACTTGACCTAGTAGCCGCTGTCACATAGAATTCTGAATTCCGAACTAAGCTTGTCGAAAAACTTTTTGTTTGCAGGTTCGTTCTATCAGTTTTCAGTCATGTCGCCTCTCCCAAGAAAAGGGTTTTTTTAAAAGCACGATCGAGTTTGAACATTTTTCTGGTCTTTTAATTAAAGAATAACAGTAAACCTTGAGTTACGTAGAAAATGAAAGGTTGTACTGATAAGTGCGGTTTTTTCTTTTTCATTATTTCCTTGATTTTAGGAGAATTATAACAGGAGTCTAGTTTCCAATCAGATCAAGTATCATGAATTGAAGCGATTAATGCGTTCACTTTATTAAGGCTTAAGGATAAGATAAAAAAACTTAATATTAACTCACACTGATTCTTTCTTCCGATAAACATGATTTCAAGACCCATGACTGTCTTGTTTTAGTTTTTGATTCTAATGTTATCTTTTGTTTTCATTTTGTAGTTGTAATTTTCATTCAGATGACGAATGCTGGCGAAAGTAAGTACTTACTCCAGATATCTCTCCAGCAATGTTACGATTTGCTATTACATGTATATAACTAAACTCAATAATGCACGAATTGTAGTTAGAGGACCAGATCGGACGTCTTCAGCCAAAAACGTTCAATACTTTACTATATAAAAAAATAGACCAGTACCGCGGTATAGACTTTAAACCACTTTAACCATTTGTTTTCCTTTCAGTAGACAAGATACTTTTATTTAAAAGTACTTTGTTTGAATGCATTTTATCCAATCATCCATGCTATACGGTCGAATAGAGATAGGTATAATGAGGGACTTAATAAAAAGTGATAGTATAAACGTTTTGGAAAGCGTTTGAAAAGGGATCAGGGTACAAAACGTAGGTGTAAATAAGCGTTGGAAAAAAAAATTCAACACCGTTTGAACGTTAGGGAGGACACGAGAGAAGGAAGGACAACAATAAGAATTTCAACAATTTGAAATGTTAAAAAGGTAAAGCGTAAAACTCAGTTCTTGTTCTGGATCACGCCTCACTCTAATGAAAACAAAAAATACCGGATTGCAAAGAGGCATTACATGTATTCCTATGTAAACTAGATGCTCCATGAGCGTAAATTGCGTACCCTGTGATGCGTGTTACACAAAAACAGAAGGCACTTACTTAATTGGAAAATATTGAACTGCAGCGTTCCGGTGATTTTTTTAAAGTCAGTGTTTAATACAATAATAGAGGGCTCTATAGCATTGTAACCCGCTGAAAAAATGATGGAAGTAGCCCAGCTGCATTCATCAATAGGGTCTCCTTCCCCTTCTGCTGGGAAAATGACATGCGTACTTTCCTTTTCTTTGTTATTATTTTCTACAGGGAACGCCACATTGCCTCCTTACACGCCGTTAGGATCATCCACAACACAACCCCCAATTGCGACTCCGGCATCCAGTAAGTATTTAACCTTTTACATTGGCCTTGGTTGTCTAATTGGCTAAGGAATTAATTTTTCCCAGCATTAAAGGTGTAGATAATGAAAATGTTGAGTTGTAAACCATCGTTACTGTCAGCGGGTTTAAGCTTAAAAAAAAAGAATGCCTAATATTAATTACAAATGAAAATGCGCAACGAAATGCGCTAACTCCTTGTTTTACACAGTTCAGTTTTGCAAGGAGATTACAAAGAAGTATTAGGGTTCGCTTTTTCCAAAAGGTCTGGATAGTAGCAGGGATAATGATATTTTAAGAAACAACACAACACTTTTTAAACTTAAAAACATGTTCGACAGAAACTTCTGTCATCTTCGGTTCATATTACAAAGTACAGAGTTGAATATATCGTGTGAACCAAAATGCTAATTAGCTGTAAGGAAAAATGACAATGTAAAAGATTACAAAGAAAGTTTGAAAGTGTGGTAGAAACTGCTGGTCGGCGAACTACCCGGCATTTTTCCAACCGCGTACGTGAGCACACTTTCAGTGATAGGACCTCGCACGTCTTCAAACATCTACGGAATTCTGAGCATTGCCGCACTTTGTGCTCTAATGACTGTTTTAGCATTCTAGATCACGCTTCTACCACCTTCCAACTTAAGATAAAAGAAACCATTCATATTCAATGAGAGAAACCTACACTTAATCATCGACTTTATCATGTTAATTTAAAAATTTCTTTGTAATCTTTTACATTGTCATGTTTCCTTACAACTAAATAGCATTTTCGTTCACACGATATATTCAACTCTGTACTTTGTAATTTAAACTGTATATGACAGAAGTTTCTCTCGAAACATGTTTTTAGGTTTAAAAAGTGTTGTGTTGGTTCGCTTTTTCCAACCAAAAAATTATTCTTAAACAAATATCCTGACCACAAAAAACCTTAAAATCTCCTTCCATCCCTTTTCGAAAAGCATTACGTCTTTTAATTAAGCCTGTGTCAAAGTCGCGGACATGTCAGAACTTGCAATTTTAGAAAAAAGGGGTGTCTTGTTTTCTTTTAATCAGTATTCATTCAATTTCATTCTTTGAGATTTAATTTCAGTGCCGCTCAATTTGAAACTTGTTCACGTTTAATGTTAGCTGTCCAGAGTAAAGTGGAAAAAAAAAAGAACAGAGAGAGAGAGCAACAGACATTAGTAGTATTTTACTCATCAATCTCACCATCCTTAAATTCTTCAGATTGTGCTTCTGTCCAAAACAACACCCTGAGAAGTCCTAGATATCCTAACAACTATCCAAGCTACCTGGATTGTGTTTATGAGGTCCCTATTCCTTTTGACCAGGAGTTGGTCATTTACTTCAACTTTTTTCACTTGGAAAGCCATCCGAATTGCGGGTAAGTACCAAAAGATTAGCCGCTTGGATTTGCCTTGCAAATAACTTCTCTGCTCTCCACTGCGTGGACGTAAAAATGCAGATCTTAACTCAGTGTGCTGATCTGACACAGTTTTGCTATGAATAAAGAGGAAACCTTAATGACTTGCGCATTGTCAGTTGGATGAAGGTAAACAATGACTTAAGGTCTTCACCTCTGTAATCGACTCTAGGGTCTTTACAAGATGTTAAGGCGCATGTCTGTAGGAAACATCAGCATCAATTTGTGCGGTGTACCGACTAGTAAAAATTTCGACCTCCTAACAGCTGATTTTCGCAACACCATTTGGTGACCCACAGGAGGTCTTCTTCCAAGAACTTAATAGCTTGCTCGTTACTTTTAATTGAGAAAGACCGTAATACTCTCAAAAGAATCATCCTGATAAGATTCAAGTCGACATTTTACGGGATTCTCATTAAATATCGTACAATTTTTAATCAGAACTTTTCGGCCTACTTGGAAATGAGTGTCATGTATTTTGGTTTATTCCTGTTTTGCCATTTTTATTATAGGTATGACTATTTAAGAATCGCCAACACTAGCAACCATACAATCGGAACATACTGCGGCCTTCAAACTGGACGAGGAGTGCTGATTACCGGCAGCGCTGCTGTGCTGTATTTTCATACGGACTTCAGTATTGAATATAGTGGATTTAACCTATCTTTCTCCTTTTATCCACGTAGTAAGTTCGTAGCAACATACACAGTCATGAAGTAATGCAGTGAAGTGAAGTGCAATGATGGGTATGGTAAAGTAGGGTAGCGTGGTAACAATGGTGTTATCGGTACTTACTGTGGTCAGCAACCTGGAAGAAGCGTGCTTTCTGACGACACGGTTGCTGTGCTGTTTTCTCATTGGTACTTGAGTGGTCAATACAGAGGATTTCCATTATCTTTCTCATTTCTTTCCACTTGGTGAACCCGTTTTGTATAAGTTTTAAACCATCGATATGAGAAGAGGCAGATTCATTGATTGATTGATTCATTAAATAATTGTTCAATCAGTGTTTAATACAATCACTGTGGGATCTATGGCATTCTAACCCGTAGAAGAAATGATGGTAGCACCCAGCTGCATTCATCAATAGGGTCTCCCTTACCTTCCGCTGGGAACATTACATGTGTATTTTCCTTTTCTTTGCTATTATTCTCTACAGGGAACGCCACATTGCCTCCTTACACGCCGTTAGGATCATTCACAACACAACCACCAATCACGACTGCAGAATCCAGTATGTATTTAACCTTTTACATTGGCCTTGGTTGTTTAACTAGCTAAGGCATTCCTTATTCCCAGCATTAAAGCTGTCGATTATGAAAAAACTGAGTTGTGAACCATCGTTAGTGCCAGCGGGTTTAAGCTTAAAAAAACAGAGTGCCTGATATTAATTACAAATGAAAATGCACAACGAAATACACTAACTAGCCCTCCTTGTTTTCCACAGTGCAGTTTTGCAAGGAGATTAGAAAAAAGTATTAGGGTTCGCTTTTCACAACGCAAAATATTCTAAAACAAATATCCTGACGACAAAGAATCCTAAAATCTCCTTCCATCTCTTTTCGAAAAGCATCACGTCTTTTAACCCTCTGTCAAAGTCGCGGACATGTCACACCTTGCAGTTGCAGAAAAAAAAGGGTGTCTTGTTTTCTTTTAACCAGCATTCATTCAATTTCGTTCTTTGAGATTTAATTTTAGTGCCGCTCAATTTGAAACTTGTTGATGTTGACTGTTCGGTGTCAAGAGTAAGGTGCTAAAAGAGGAGAAGAGAGAGAGAGAGAGCAACAAACATTAGTAGTATCTTAATCATTAATCTCATTATCCTTAAATTCTTCAGATTGTACTTCTGTCCAAAACAACGCCCTGAGAAGTCCTGGATATCCTAACAACTATCCAAGCTACCTGGATTGTGTTTATGAGGTCCCTATTCCTTTTGACCAGGAGTTGGTCATTTACTTCAACTTTTTTCACTTGGAATACCATCCGAATTGCGGGTAAGTACCAAAAGATTAGCCGCTTGCAATTGGATTTGCCTTGCAAATAAATTCTCTGGTCTCTACATATTAAAGTTGTATCTTCTGCATGGACGTAAAAATGCAGATCTTATTTCAGTGTGCTGATCTGACACAGTTTTGCTATGAATAAAGAGGAAACCTTAATGACTTGCGCATTGTCAGTTGGATGACAGTAAACAATGACTTAAGGTCTTCACCTCTGTTATCGACTCTAGGGTCTTTACAAGATGTTAAGGCGCATATCTGTAGGAAACATCAGCATCAATTTGTGCGGTGTACCGACTAGTAAAAAATTCGACCTCCTAACAGCTGATTTTCGCAACACCATTTGGTGACCCACAGGAGGTCTTCTTCCAAGAACTTAATAGCTTGCTCGTTACTTTTAATTGAGAAAGACCGTAATACTCTCAAAAGAATCATCCTGATAAGATTCAAGTCGACATTTTACGGGATTCTCATAAAATATCGTACAATTTTTAATCAGAACTTTTCGGCCTACTTGGAAATGAGTGTCATGTATTTTGGTTTATTCCTGTTTTGCCATTTTTATTATAGGTATGACTATTTAAGAATCGCCAACAGTAGCAACCATACAATCGGAACATACTGCGGCCTTCAAACTGGACGAGGAGTGCTGATTACCGGTAGCGCTGCTGTGCTGTATTTTCATACGGACTTCAGTATTGAATATAGTGGATTTGACCTATCTTTCTTCTTTTATCCACGTGGTAAGTTCGTAGCAACATACACAGTTATGAAGTAATGCAGTCAAGTGAAGTGCAATGCAGGGTATGGTAAAGTAGGGTAGGGTGGTAACAATGGTGTTATCGGTACTTACTGTGGTCAGCAACCTGGAAGAAGCGTGCTTTCTGACGACACGGTTGCTGTGCTGTTTTCTCATTGGTACTTGAGTGGTCAATACAGAGGATTTCTATTATCTTTCTCATTTTTTTCCACTTGGTGAACCCGTTTTGTGTAAGAGTTAAACCATCGATATGAGAAGAGGCAGATTCATTGATTGATTGATTCATTAATTAATTGTTCAATCAGTGTTTAATACAATGAATGTGGGTTCTATGGCATTCTAAACCGTAGAAGAAATGATGGTAGTACCCAGCTGCATTCATCAATAGGGTCTCCCTTCCCTTCCGCTGGGAACATTACATGTGTACTTTCCTTTTCTTTGCTATTATTCTCCACAGGGAACGCCACATTGCCTCCTTACACGTTGTTAGGATCGTCCACAACACAACCACCAATCACGACTCCAGAATCCAGTATGTATTTAACCTTTTACATTGGCCTTGGTTGTTTAACTAGCTAAGGCATTCCTTATTCCCAGCATTAAAGACGTCTATTATTAAAAAACTGAGTTGTGAACCATCGTTAGTGAAAGCGGGTTTAAGTTTAAAAAAACAGAGTGCCTGATATTAATTACAAATGAAAATGCACAACGAAATACACTAACTAGCCCTCCTTGTTTTCCACAGTGCAGTTTTGCAAGGAGATTAGAAAGAAGTATTAGGGTTCGCTTTTCACAACGCAAAATATTCTAAAACAAATATCCTGACGACAAAGAATCCTAAAATCTCCTTCCATCTCTTTTCGAAAAGCATCACGTCTTTTAAGCCTCTGTCAAAGTCGCGGACATGTCAGACCTTGCAGTTGCAGAAAAAAAGGGTGTCTTGTTTTCTTTTAACCAGTATTCATTCAATTTCGTTCTTTGAGATTTAATTTCAGTGCCGTTCAATTTCAAACTTGTTGATGTTGACTGTTCGGTGTCAAGAGTAATGTGCTAAAAGAGGAGAAGAGAGAGAGAGAGAGCAACAAACATTAGTAGTATCTTAATCATTAATCTCCTCATCCTTAAATTCTTCAGATTGTACTTCTGTCCAAAGCAACACCCTAAGAAGTCCTGGATATCCTAACAACTATCCAAGCTACCTGGATTGTGTTTATGAGGTCCCTATTCCTTTTGACCAGGAGTTGGTCATTTACTTCAACTTTTTTCACTTGGAAAGCCATCCGAATTGCGGGTAAGTACCAAAAGATTAGCCGCTTGGATTTCCCTTGAAAATAATTTCTCTGGTCTCTACATATTAAAGTTGTATCTTCTCCGTGGACGTCAAAATGAAGATCTTATCTCACTGTGCTGATCTGACACAGTTTTGCTATGAATGAAGAGGAAATCTTAATGACTTGTGCATTGTCAGTTGGATGAGAGTAAACAATGACTTAAGGTCTTCACCTCTGTAATCGACTCTAGGGTCTTTACAAGATGTTAAGGCGCATGTCTGTAGGAAACATCAGCATCAATTTGTGCGGTGTACCGACTAGTAAAAAAATCGACCTCCTAACAGCTGATTTTCGCAACACCATTTGGTGACCCACAGCAGGTCTTCTTCCAAGAACTTAATAGCTTGCTCGTTACTTTTAATTGAGAAAGACCGTAATACTCTCAGAAGAATCATCCTGATAAGATTCAAGTCGACATTTTACGGGATTCTCATAAAATATCGTACAATTTTTAATCAGAACTTTTCGGCCTACTTGGAAATTAGTGTCATGTATTTTGGTTTATTCCTGTTTTGCCATTTTTATTATAGGTATGACTATTTAAGAATCGCCAACAGTAGCAACCATACAATCGGAACATACTGCGGCCCTCAAACTGGACGAGGAGTGCTGATTACCGGTAGCGCTGCTGTGCTGTATTTTCATACGGACTTCAGTATTGAATATAGTGGATTTGACCTAACTTTCTTCTTTTATCCACGTGGTAAGTTCGTAGCAACATACACAGTTATGAAGTAATGCAGTCAAGTGAAGTGCAATGCAGGGTATGGTAAAGTAGGGTAGGGTGGTAACAATGGTGTTATCGGTACTTACTGTGGTCAGCAACCTGGAAGAAGCGTGCTTTCTGACGACACGGTTGCTGTGCTGTTTTCTCATTGGTACTTGAGTGGTCAATACAGAGGATTTCTATTATCTTTCTCATTTTTTTCCACTTGGTGAACCTGTTTTGTGTAAGAGTTAAACCATCGATATGAGAAGAGGCAGATTCATTGATTGATTGATTCATTAATTAATTGTTTAATCAGTGTTTAATACAATGAATGTGGGTTCTATGGCATTCTAAACCGTAGAAGAAATGATGGTAGTACCCAGCTGCATTCATCAATAGGGTCTCCCTTCCCTTCCGCTGGGAACATTACATGTGTACTTTCCTTTTCTTTGCTATTATTCTCTACAGGGAACGCCACAGTGCCTCCTTACACGCCGTTAGGATCATCCACAACACAACCACCAATCACGTCTCCAGAATCCAGTAAGTATTTAACCTTTTACATTGGCCTTGGTTGTTTAACTAGCTAAGCCATTCCTTATTCCCCGCATTAAAGCTGTCGCTTATGAAAAAACTGAGTTGTGAACCATCGTTAGTGCCAGCGGGTTTAAGTTTAAAAAAACAGAGTGCCTGATATTAATTACAAATGAAAATGCACAACGAAATACACTAACTAGCCCTCCTTGTTTTCCACAGTGCAGTTTTAAAAGGAGATTAGAAAGAAGTATTAGGGTTCGCTTTTCACAACGCAAAAATATTCTAAAACAAATATCCTGACGACAAAGGAGCCTAAAATCTCCTTCCATCTCTTTTCGAAAAGCATTACGTCTTTTAAGCCTCTGCCAAAGTCGCGGGCTTGTCAGACCTTGCAGTTGCAGAAAAAAAGGGTGTCTTGTTTTTTTTTACCAGTATTCATTCAATTTCGTTCTTTGAGATTTAATTTCAGTGCCGCTCAATTTGAAACTTGTTGATGTTGACTGTTCGGTGTCAAGAGTAAGGTGCTAAAAGAGGAGAAGAGAGAGAGAGAGAGAGCAACAAACATTAGTAGTATCTTAATCATTAACCTCATCATCCTTAAATTCTTCAGATTGTACTTCTGTCCAAAACAACGCCCTGAGAAGTCCTGGATATCCTAACAACTATCCAAGCTACCTGGATTGTGTTTATGAGGTCCCTATTCCTTTTGACCAGGAGTTGGTCATTTACTTCAACTTTTTTCACTTGGAAAGCCATCCGAATTGCGGGTAAGTACCAAAAGATTAGCCGCTTGGATTTGCCTTGCAAATAATTTCTATGCTCTCTACATATTCAAGTTGTATCTTCTGCGTGGACGTCAAAATGAAGATCTTATCTCACTGTGCTGATCTGACACAGTTTTGCTATGAATGAAGAGGAAATCTTAATGACTTGCGCATTGTCAGTTGGATGACAGTAAACAATGACTTAAGGTCTTCACCTCTGTTATCAACTCTAGGGTCTTTACAAGATGTTAAGGCGCATGTCTGTAGGAAACATCAGCATCAATTTGTGCGGTGTACCGACTAGTAAAAATTTCGACGTCCTAACACCTGATTTTCGCAACACGATTTGGTACCCCACAGGAGGTCCTCTTTCAAGAACTTAATAGCTTGCTCGTTACTTTTAATTGAGAAAGACCGTAATACTCTCAGAAGAATCATTCTGATAAGATTCAAGTCGACATTTTACGGGATTCTCATTAAATATCGTACAATTTTTATTCAGAACTTTTCGGCCTACTTGGAAATGAGTGTCATGTATTTTGGTTTATTCCTGTTTTGCCATTTTTATTATAGGTATGACTATTTAAGTATCGCCAACAGTAGCAATCATACAATCGGAACATACTGCGGCATTCAAACTGGACGAGGAGTGCTGATTACCGGTAGCGCTGCTGTGCTGTATTTTCATACGGACTTCAGTATTGAATATAGTGGATTTGACCTATCTTTCTTCTTTTATCCACGTGGTAAGTTCGCAGCAACATACACAGTCATGAAGTAATGCAGTCAAGTGAAGTGAAATGCAGGGTATGGTAAAGTAGGGTAGGGTGGTAACAATGGTGTTATCGGTACTTACTGTGGTCAGCAACCTGGAAGAAGCGTGCTTTCTGACGACAAGGTTGCTGTGCTGTTTTCTCATTGGTACTTGAGTGGTCAATACAGAGGATTTCTATTATCTTTCTCATTTTTTTCCACTTGGTGAACCCGTTTTGTGTAAGAGTTAAACCATCGATATGAGAAAAGGCAGATTCATTGATTCATTGATTCATTAATTAATTGTTCAATCAGTGTTTAATACAATGATTGTGAGTTCTATGGCATTCTAACCCGTAGAAGAAATGATGGTAGCACCCAGCTGCATTCATCAATAGGGTCTCCCTCCCCGTCCACTGGAAACATTACATGTGTACTTTCCTTTTCTTTGCTATTATTCTCTACAGGGAACGCCACATTGCCTCCTTACACGCCGTTAGGATCATCCACAACACAACCACCAATCACGACTCCAGAATCCAGTATGTATTTAACCTTTTACATTGGCCTTGGTTGTTTAACTAGCTAAGCCATTCCTTATTCCCCGCATTAAAGCTGTCGCTTATGAAAAAACTGAGTTGTGAACCATCGTTAGTGCCAGCGGGTTTAAGTTTAAAAAAACAGAGTGCCTGATATTAATTACAAATGAAAATGCACAACGAAATACACTAACTAGCCCTCCTTGTTTTCCACAGTGCAGTTTTGCAAGGAGATTAGAAAGAAGTATTAGGGTTCGCTTTTCACAACGCAAAAATATTCTAAAACAAATATCCTGACGACAAAGAAGCCTAAAATCTCCTTCCATCTCTTTTCGAAAAGCATCACGTCTTTAAAGCCTCTGCCAAAGTCGCGGGCATGTCAGACCTTGCAGTTGCAGAAAAAAAGGGTGTCTCGTTTTCTTTTAACCAGTATTCATTCAATTTCGTTCTTTGAGATTTAATTTCAGTGCCGTTCAATTTGAAACTTGTCGATGTTGACTGTTTGGTGTCAAGAGTAAGGTGCTAAAAGAGGAGAAGAGAGAGAGAAAGCAACAAACATTATTAGTATCTTAATCATTAATCTCATCATCCTTAAATTCTTCAGATTGTACTTCTGTCCAAAACAACGCCCTGAGAAGTCCTGGATATCCTAACAACTATCCAAGCTACCTGGATTGTGTTTATGAGGTCCCTATTCCTTTTGACCAGGAGTTGGTCATTTACTTCAACTTTTTTCACTTGGAAAGCCATCCGAATTGCGGGTAAGTACCAAAAGATTAGCCGCTTGGATTTGCCTTGCAAATAATTTCTATGCTCTCTACATATTCAAGTTGTATCTTCTGCGTGGACGTAAAAATGCAGATCTTAACTCACTGTGATGATCTGACACAGTTTTGCTATGAATGAAGAGGAAATCTTAATGACTTGCGCATTGTCAGTTGGATGACAGTAAACAACGACTTAAGGTCTTCACCTCTGTAATCGACTCTAGGGTCTTTACAAGATGTTAAGGCGCATGTCTGTAGGAAACATCAGCATCAATTTGTGCGGTGTACCGACTAGTAAAAATTTCGACCTCCTAACAGCTGATTTTCGCAACACGATTTGGTAACCCACAGGAGGTCCTCTTCCAAGAACTTAATAGCTTGCTGGTTACATTTAATTGAGAAAGACCGTAATACTCTCAGAAGAATCATCCTGATAAGATTCAAGTCGACATTTTACGGGATTCTCATTAAATATCGTACAATTTTTAATCAGAACTTTTCGGCCTACTTGGAAATGAGTGTCATGTATTTTGGTTTATTCCTGTTTTGCCATTTTTATTATAGGTATGACTATTTAAGAATCGCCAACAGTAGCAACCATACAATCGGAACATACTGCGGCCTTCAAACTGGACGAGGAGTGCTGATCACCGGTAGCGCTGCTATGCTGTATTTTCATACGGACTTCAGTATTGAATATAGTGGATTTGACCTAACTTTCTTCTTTTATCCACGTGGTAAGTTCGCAGCAACATACACAGTTATGAGGTAATACAGTCAAGTGAAGTGCAATGCAGGGTATGGTAAAGTAGGGTAGGGTGGTAACAATGGTGTTATCGGTACTTACTGTGGTCAGCAACCTGGAAGAAGCGTGCTTTCTTACGACACGTTTGCTGTGCTGTTTTCTCATTGGTACTTGAGTGGTCAATACAGAGGATTTCTATTTTCTTTCTCATTTTTTCCACTTGGTGAACCCGTTTTGTGTAAGAGTTAAACCATCGATATGAGAAGAGGCAGATTCATTGATTGATTGATTCATTAATTAATTGTTCAATCAGTGTTTAATACAATGATTGTGGGTTCTATGGCATTCTAACCCGTAGAAGAAATGATGGTAGCACCCAGCTGCATTCATCAATAGGGTCTCCCTCCCCGTCCACTGGAAACATTACATGTGTACTTTCCTTTTCTGTGCTATTATTCTCTACAGGGAACGCCACATTGCCTCCTTACACGCCGTTAGGATCATCCACAACACAACCACCAATCACGGTTCCAGAATCCAGTATGTATTTAACCTTTTACATTGGCCTTGGTTGTTTAACTAGCTAAGCCATTCCTTATTCCCAGCATTAAAGCTGTCGATTATGTAAAAACTGAGTTCTAAACCATGGTTAGTGCCAGCATGTTTAAGTTTAAAAAAAACAGAGTGCCCGATATTAATTACAAATGAAAATGCACAACGAAATACACTAACTAGCCCTCCTTGTTTTCCACAGTGCAGTTTTGCAAGGAGATTAGAAAGAAGTATTAGGGTTCGCTTTTCACAACGCAAAAATATTCTAAAACAAATATCCTGACGACAAAGAAGCCTAAAATCTCCTTCCATCTCTTTTCGAAAAGCATCACGTCTTTAAAGCCTCTGCCAAAGTCGCGGGCATGTCAGACCTTGCAGTTGCAGAAAAAAAGGGTGTCTCGTTTTCTTTTAACCAGTATTCATTCAATTTCGTTCTTTGAGATTTAATTTCAGTGCCGTTCAATTTGAAACTTGTTGATGTTGACTGTTCGGTGTCAAGAGTAAGGTGCTAAAAGAGGAGAAGAGAGAGAGAAAGCAACAAACATTATTAGTATCTTAATCATTAATCTCATCATCCTTAAATACTTCAGATTGTACTTCTGTCCAAAACAACGCCCTGAGAAGTCCTGGATATCCTAACAACTATCCAAGCTACCTGGATTGTGTTTATGAGGTCTCTATTGCTTTTGACCAGGAGTTGGTAATTTACTTCCACTTTTTTCACTTGGAAAGCCATCCGAATTGCGGGTAAGTACCAAAAGATTAGCCGCTTGGATTTGCCTTGCAAATAATTTCTATGCTCTCTACATATTCAAGTTGTATCTTCTGCGTGGACGTCAAAATGAAGATCTTAACTCACTGTGATGATCTGACACAGTTTTGCTATGAATGAAGAGGAAATCTTAATGACTTGCGCATTGTCAGTTGGATGACAGTAAACAACGACTTAAGGTCTTCACCTCTGTAATCGACTCTAGGGTCTTTACAAGATGTTAAGGCGCATGTCTGTAGGAAACATCAGCATCAATTTGTGCGGTGTACCGACTAGTAAAAATTTCGACCTCCTAACAGCTGATTTTCGCAACACGATTTGGTAACCCACAGGAGGTCCTCTTCCAAGAACTTAATAGCTTGCTGGTTACATTTAATTGAGAAAGACCGTAATACTCTCAGAAGAATCATCCTGATAAGATTCAAGTCGACATTTTACGGGATTCTCATTAAATATCGTACAATTTTTAATCAGAACTTTTCGGCCTACTTGGAAATGAGTGTCATGTATTTTGGTTTATTCCTGTTTTGCCATTTTTATTATAGGTATGACTATTTAAGAATCGCCAACAGTAGCAACCATACAATCGGAACATACTGCGGCATTCAAACTGGACGAGGAGTGCTGATTACCGGTAGCGCTGCTGTGCTGTATTTTCATACGGACTTCAGTATTGAATATAGTGGATTTGACCTAACTTTCTTCTTTTATCCACGTGGTAAGTTCGCAGCAACATACACAGTCATGAAGTAATGCAGTCAAGTGAAGTGAAATGCAGGGTATGGTAAAGTAGGGTAGGGTGGTAACAATGGTGTTATCGGTACTTACTGTGGTCAGCAACCTGGAAGAAGCGTGCTTTCTTACGACACGGTTGCTGTGCTGTTTTCTCATTGGTACTTGAGTGGTCAATACAGAGGATTTCTATTATCTTTCTCATTTTTTCCACTTGGTGAACCCGTTTTGTGTAAGAGTTAAACCATCGATATGAGAAGAGGCAGATTCATTGATTGATTGATTCATTAATTAATTGTTCAATCAGTGTTTAATACAATGATTGTGGGTTCTATGGCATTCTAACCCGTAGAAGAAATGATGGTAGCACCCAGCTGCATTCATCAATAGGGTCTCCCTCCCCGTCCACTGGAAACATTACATGTGTACTTTCCTTTTCTTTGCTATTATTCTCTACAGGGAACGCCACATTGCCTCCTTACACGCCGTTAGGATCATCCACAACACAACCACCAATCACGACTCCAGAATCCAGTATGTATTTAACCTTTTACATTGGCCTTGGTTGTTTAACTAGCTAAGCCATTCCTTATTCCCAGCATTAAAGCTGTCGATTATGAAAAAACTGAGTTGTGAACCATCGTTAGTGCCAGCGGGTTTAAGTTTAAAAAAAACAGAGTGCCTGATATTAATTACAAATGAAAATGCACAACGAAATACACTAACTAGCCCTCCTTGTTTTCCACAGTGCAGTTTTGCAAGGAGATTAGAAAGAAGTATTAGGGTTCGCTTTTCACAACGCAAAAATATTCTAAAACAAATATCCTGACGACAAAGAAGCCTAAAATCTCCTTCCATCTCTTTTCGAAAAGCATCACGTCTTTAAAGCCTCTGCCAAAGTCGCGGGCATGTCAGACCTTGCAGTTGCAGAAAAAAAGGGTGTCTCGTTTTCTTTTAACCAGTATTCATTCAATTTCGTTCTTTGAGATTTAATTTCAGTGCCGTTCAATTTGAAACTTGTCGATGTTGACTGTTTGGTGTCAAGAGTAAGGTGCTAAAAGAGGAGAAGAGAGAGAGAAAGCAACAAACATTATTAGTATCTTAATCATTAATCTCATCATCCTTAAATTCTTCAGATTGTACTTCTGTCCAAAACAACGCCCTGAGAAGTCCTGGATATCCTAACAACTATCCAAGCTACCTGGATTGTGTTTATGAGGTCCCTATTCCTTTTGACCAGGAGTTGGTTATTTACTTCAACTTTTTTCACTTGGAAAGCCATCCGAATTGCGGGTAAGTACCAAAAGATTAGCCGCTTGGATTTGCCTTGCAAATAATTTCTATGCTCTCTACATATTCAAGTTGTATCTTCTGCGTGGACGTCAAAATGAAGATCTTAACTCACTGTGCTGATCTGACACAGTTTTGCTATGAGTGAAGAGGAAATCTTAATGACTTGCGCATCGTCAGTTGGATGAGAGTAAACAATGACTTAAGGTCTTCACCTCTGTAA
The DNA here is from genome assembly GCF_036669925.1 of Montipora capricornis. NCBI lineage: Eukaryota > Metazoa > Cnidaria > Anthozoa > Scleractinia > Acroporidae > Montipora > Montipora capricornis. The sequence continues at coordinate 20,165,549 of NC_090894.1, read as the reverse complement.
TCGACTCTAAAGTCTTTACAAGATGTTAAGGCGCATGTCTGTGGGAAACATCAGCATCAATTTGTGCGGTGTACCGACTAGTAAAAATTTCGACCTCCTAACAGCTGATTTTCGCAACACCATTTGGTAACCCACAGGAGGTCTTCTTCCAAGAACTTAATAGCTTGCTGGTTACATTTAATTGAGAAAGACCGTAATACTCTCAGAAGAATCATCCTGATAAGATTCAAGTCGACATTTTACTGGATTCTCATAAAATATCGTACAATTTTTAATCAGAACTTTTCGGCCTACTTGGAAATGAGTGTCATGTATTTTGGTTTATTCCTGTTTTGCCATTTTTATTATAGGTATGACTATTTAAGAATCGCCAACAGTAGCAACCATACAATCGGAACATACTGCGGCCTTCAAACTGGACGAGGAGTGCTGATCACCGGTAGCGCTGCTATGCTGTATTTTCATACGGACTTCAGTATTGAATATAGTGGATTTGACCTAACTTTCTTCTTTTATCCACGTGGTAAGTTCGCAGCAACATACACAGTTATGAGGTAATACAGTCAAGTGAAGTGCAATGCAGGGTATGGTAAAGTAGGGTAGGGTGGTAACAATGGTGTTATCGGTACTTACTGTGGTCAGCAACCTGGAAGAAGCGTGCTTTCTTACGACACGGTTGCTGTGCTGTTTTCTCATTGGTACTTGAGTGGTCAATACAGAGGATTTCTATTTTCTTTCTCATTCTTTCCACTTGGTGAACCTGTTTTGTGTAAGAGTTAAACCATCGATATGAGAAGAGGCAGATTCATTGATTGATTGATTCATTAATTAATTGTTCAATCAGTGTTTAATACAATGATTGTGGGTTCTATGGCATTCTAACCCGTAGAAGAAATGATGGTAGCACCCAGCTGCATTCATCAATAGGGTCTCCCTCCCCGTCCACTGGAAACATTACATGTGTACTTTCCTTTTCTTTGCTATTATTCTCTACAGGGAACGCCACATTGCCTCCTTACACGCCGTTAGGATCATCCACAACACAACCACCAATCACGACTCCAGAATCCAGTATGTATTTAACCTTTTACATTGGCCTTGGTTGTTTAACTAGCTAAGCCATTCCTTATTCCCAGCATTAAAGCTGTCGCTTATGAAAAAACTGAGTTGTAAACCATGGTTAGTGCCAGCGTGTTTAAGTTTAAAAAAACAGAGTGCCCGATATTAATTACAAATGAAAATGCACAACGAAATACACTAACTAGCCCTCCTTGTTTTCCACAGTGCAGTTTTGCAAGGAGATTAGAAAGAAGTATTAGGGTTCGCTTTTCACAACGCAAAAATATTCTAAAACAAATATCCTGACGACAAAGAAGCCTAAAATCTCCTTCCATCTCTTTTCGAAAAGCATCACGTCTTTTAAGCTTCTGCCAAAGTCGCGGACATGTCAGACTTTGCACTTGCAGAAAAAAAGGGTGTCTTGTTTTCTTTTAACCAGTATTAATTCAATTTCGTTCTTTGAGATTTAATTTCAGTGCCGCTCAATTTGAAACTTGTTGATGTTGACTGTTTGGTGTCAAGAGTAAGGTGCTAAAAGAGGAGAAGAGAGAGAGAGAGCAACAAACATTAGTAGTATCTTAATCATTAATCTCATCATCCTTAAATTCTTCAGATTGTACTTCTGTCCAAAACAACGCCCTGAGAAGTCCTGGATATCCTAACAACTATCCAAGCTACCTGGATTGTGTTTATAAGGTCCCTATTCCTTTTGACCAGGAGTTGGTCATTTACTTCAACTTTTTTCACTTGGAAAGCCATCCCAATTGCGGGTAAGTACCAAAAGATTAGCCGCTTGGATTTGCCTTGCAAATAATTTCTCTGCTCTCTACATATTCAAGTTGTATCTTCTGCGTGGACGTAAAAATGCAGATCTTAACTCAGTGTGCTGATCTGACACAGTTTTGCTATGAATGAAGAGGAAATCTTAATGACTTGCGCATCGTCAGTTGGATGAGAGTAAACAATGACTTAAGGTCTTCACCTCTGTAATCGACTCTAGGGTCTTTACAAGATGTTAAGGCGCATGTCTGTAGGAAACATCAGCATCATGCGGTGTACCGACTAGTAAAAATTTCGACGTCCTAACACCTGATTTTCGCAACACGATTTGGTAACCCACAGGAGGTCCTCTTCCAAGAACTTAATAGCTTGCTCGTTACTTTTAATTGAGAAAGACCGTAATACTCTCAGAAGAATCATCCTGATAAGATTCAAGTCGACATTTTACGGGATTCTCATTAAATATCGTACAATTTTTAATCAGAACTTTTCGGCCTACTTGGAAATGAGTGTCATGTATTTTGGTTTATTCCTGTTTTGCCATTTTTATTATAGGTATGACTATTTAAGAATCGCCAACAGTAGCAACCATACAATCGGAACATACTGCGGCATTCAAACTGGACGAGGAGTGCTGATTACCGGTAGCGCTGCTGTGCTGTATTTTCATACGGACTTCAGTATTGAATATAGTGGATTTGACCTAACTTTCTTCTTTTATCCACGTGGTAAGTTCGTAGCAACATACACAGTTATGAAGTAATGCAGTCAAGTGAAGTGAAATGCAGGGTATGGTAAAGTAGGGTAGGGTGGTAACAATGGTGTTATCGGCACTTACTGTGGTCAGCAACCTGGAAGAAGCGTGCTTTCTGACGACACGGTTGCTGTGCTGTTTTCTCATTGGTACTTGAGTGGTCAATACAGAGGATTTCTATTATCTTTCTCATTTTTTCCACTTGGTGAACCCGTTTTGTGTAAGAGTTAAACCATCGATATGAGAAGAGGCAGATTCATTGATTGATTGATTCATTAATTAATTGTTCAATCAGTGTTTAATACAATGATTGTGGGTTCTATGGCATTCTAACCCGTAGAAGAAATGATGGTAGCACCCAGCTGCATTCATCAATAGGGTCTCCCTCCCCGTCCACTGGAAACATTACATGTGTACTTTCCTTTTCTTTGCTATTATTCTCTACAGGGAACGCCACATTGCCTCCTTACACGCCGTTAGGATCATCCACAACACAACCACCAATCACGACTCCAGAATCCAGTATGTATTTAACCTTTTACATTGGCCTTGGTTGTTTTACTAGCTAAGCCATTTCTTATTCCCAGCATTAAAGCTGTCGATTATGAAAAAACTGAGTTGTGAACCATCGTTAGTGCCAGCGGGTTTAAGTTTAAAAAAAACAAAGTGCCTGATATTAATTACAAATGAAAATGCACAACGAAATACACTAACTAGCCCTCCTTGTTTTCCACAGTGCAGTTTTGCAAGGAGATTAGAAAGAAGTATTAGGGTTCGCTTTTCACAACGCAAAAATATTCTAAAACAAATATCCTGACGACAAAGAAGCCTAAAATCTCCTTCTATCTCTTTTCGAAAAGCATCACGTCTTTAAAGCCTCTGGCAAAGTCGCGGGCTTGTCAGACCTTGCAGTTGCAGAAAAAAAGGGTGTCTCGTTTTCTTTTAACCAGTATTCATTCAATTTCGTTCTTTGAGATTTAATTTCAGTGCCGCTCAATTTGAAACTTGTTGATGTTGACTGTTTGGTGTCAAGAGTAAGGTGCTAAAAGAGGAGAAGAGAGAGAGAAAGCAACAAACATTATTAGTATCTTAATCATTAATCTCATCATCCTTAAATTCTTCAGATTGTACTTCTGTCCAAAACAACGCCCTGAGAAGTCCTGGATATCCTAACAACTATACAAGCTACCTGGATTGTGTTTATGAGGTCCCTATTCCTTTTGACCAGGAGTTGGTCATTTACTTCAACTTTTTTCACTTGGAAAGCCATCCGAATTGCGGGTAAGTACCAAAAGATTAGCCGCTTGGATTTGCCTTGCAAATAATTTCTATGGTCTCTACATATTAAAGTTGTATCTTCTCCGTGGACGTCAAAATGCAGATCTTAACTCAGTGTGCTGATCTGACACAGTTTTGCTATGAATGAAGAGGAAATCTTAATGACTTGCGCATCGTCAGTTGGATGAGAGTAAACAATGACTTAAGGTCTTCACCTCTGTAATCGACTCTAGGGTCTTTACAAGATGTTAAGGCGCATGTCTGTAGGAAACATCAGCATCATGCGGTGTACCGACTAGTAAAAATTTCGACGTCCTAACACCTGATTTTCGCAACACGATTTGGTAACCCACAGGAGGTCCTCTTCCAAGAACTTAATAGCTTGCTCGTTACTTTTCATTGAGAAAGACCGTAATACTCTCAGAAGAATCATCCTGATAAGATTCAAGTCGACATTTTACGGGATTCTCATTAAATATCGTACAATTTTTAATCAGAACTTTTCGGCCTACTTGGAAATGAGTGTCATGTATTTTGGTTTATTCCTGTTTTGCCATTTTTATTATAGGTATGACTATTTAAGAATCGCCAACAGTAGCAACCATACAATCGGAACATACTGCGGCATTCAAACTGGACGAGGAGTGCTGATTACCGGTAGCGCTACTGTGCTGTATTTTCATACGGACTTCAGTATTGAATATAGTGGATTTGACCTAACTTTCTTCTTTTATCCACGTGGTAAGTTCGTAGCAACATACACAGTTATGAAGTAATGCAGTCAAGTGAAGTGCAATGCAGGGTATGGTAAAGTAGGGTAGGGTGGTAACAATGGTGTTATCGGTACTTACTGTGGTCAGCAACCTGGAAGAAGCGTGCTTTCTGACGACACGGTTGCTGTGCTGTTTTCTCATTGGTACTTGAGTGGTCAATACAGAGGATTTCTATTATCTTTCTCATTTTTTCCACTTGGTGAACCCGTTTTGTGTAAGAGTTAAACCATCGATATGAGAAGAGGCAGATTCATTGATTGATTGATTCATTAATTAATTGTTCAATCAGTGTTTAATACAATGATTGTGGGTTCTATGGCATTCTAACCCGTAGAAGAAATGATGGTAGCACCCAGCTGCATTCATCAATAGGGTCTCCCTCCCCGTCCACTGGAAACATTACATGTGTACTTTCCTTTTCTTTGCTATTATTCTCTACAGGGAACGCCACATTGCCTCCTTACACGCCGTTAGGATCATCCACAACACAACCACCAATCACGACTCCAGAATCCAGTATGTATTTAACCTTTTACATTGGCCTTGGTTGTTTTACTAGCTAAGCCATTTCTTATTCCCAGCATTAAAGCTGTCGATTATGAAAAAACTGAGTTGTGAACCATCGTTAGTGCCAGCGGGTTTAAGTTTAAAAAAAACAAAGTGCCTGATATTAATTACAAATGAAAATGCACAACGAAATACACTAACTAGCCCTCCTTGTTTTCCACAGTGCAGTTTTGCAAGGAGATTAGAAAGAAGTATTAGGGTTCGCTTTTCACAACGCAAAAATATTCTAAAACAAATATCCTGACGACAAAGAAGCCTAAAATCTCCTTCTATCTCTTTTCGAAAAGCATCACGTCTTTAAAGCCTCTGGCAAAGTCGCGGGCTTGTCAGACCTTGCAGTTGCAGAAAAAAAGGGTGTCTCGTTTTCTTTTAACCAGTATTCATTCAATTTCGTTCTTTGAGATTTAATTTCAGTGCCGCTCAATTTGAAACTTGAAGATGTTGACTGTTTGGTGTCAAGAGTAAGGTGCTAAAAGAGGAGAAGAGAGAGAGAAAGCAACAAACATTATTAGTATCTTAATCATTAATCTCATCATCCTTAAATTCTTCAGATTGTACTTCTGTCCAAAACAACGCCCTGAGAAGTCCTGGATATCCTAACAACTATCCAAGCTACCTGGATTGTGTTTATGAGGTCCCTATTCCTTTTGACCAGGAGTTGGTCATTTACTTCAACTTTTTTCACTTGGAAAGCCATCCGAATTGCGGGTAAGTACCAAAAGATTAGCCGCTTGGATTTGCCTTGCAAATAATTTCTATGCTCTCTACATATTAAAGTTGTATCTTCTGCGTGGACGTCAAAATGCAGATCTTAACTCACTGTGCTGATCTGACACAGTTTTGCTATGAATGAAGAGGAAATCTTAATGACTTGCGCATCGTCAGTTGGATGAGAGTAAACAATGACTTAAGGTCTTCACCTCTGTAATCGACTCTAGGGTCTTTACAAGATGTTAAGGCGCATGTCTGTAGGAAACATCAGCATCATGCGGTGTACCGACTAGTAAAAATTTCGACGTCCTAACACCTGATTTTCGCAACACGATTTGGTAACCCACAGGAGGTCCTCTTCCAAGAACTTAATAGCTTGCTCGTTACTTTTAATTGAGAAAGACCGTAATACTCTCAGAAGAATCATCCTGATAAGATTCAAGTCGACATTTTACGGGATTCTCATTAAATATCGTACAATTTTTAATCAGAACTTTTCGGCCTACTTGGAAATGAGTGTCATGTATTTTGGTTTATTCCTGTTTTGCCATTTTTATTATAGGTATGACTATTTAAGAATCGCCAACAGTAGCAACCATACAATCGGAACATACTGCGGCATTCAAACTGGACGAGGAGTGCTGATTACCGGTAGCGCTGCTCTGCTGTATTTTCATACGGACTTCAGTATTGAATATAGTGGATTTGACCTAACTTTCTCCTTTTATCCACGTGGTAAGTTCGCAGCAACATACACGGTCATGAAGTAATGCAGTCAAGTGAAGTGCAATGCAGTGTTTGGTAAAGTAAGTTTATCGTGTTATCAGTACGTATTTCGGTCAGCAAACTGGAAGAAGGGTATGCGTTATAAGTACGGGAGTGGTCTGTACAGCGGATTTTACTTGCTTTTCTCCTCTTTCTACTTTTTCTTACTAATGCACCTTTTACTGGATTTTTTTAGCACGTTTTGTTTGCAACACGAATGCGAGAAGAGGCAGATTAATTGACTGATGGATTGATGAATGGATTGCTTTATTTTTTCATTCACTCTTTCATTGACTCGATGACTTACTGACTGACTGACTGACTGACTGACTGACTGACCGACCGAGCGATAGATCGATCGATCGATAGATCGATAGATCAGTGGCCTGATGACCGTGATCGATCGATCGATTCATCAGTCGTTTATGATATGATGATCTTGGGTTTCTTAGCAGTCTACCCAGTACAACAATATGATGTAAGCTGTCGCGGCTGCATGCTTAAATTGGTTCTCCCACCCCTCCGGTGGGAAGATTAGATATGTATTTTTCTTGTCTTTGTTATTATTCTCCATGGGAAACGCCACGTTGCCATCATCCACAACCTAACGACCAAGCACGGCGCCGGCACCTAGTAATTACTTAATTTTCTATATTGGTAGTTTAACAATGACAATCCTCATTTCCAGCATTGAAGCTATTGATTCCCCCTCCAATGGAAGATTACCTCTGTACGTTTCTTGTCTTTGTTATTAGGGAGCTTACGAAACGACGACGACGACGGCTACGAGGACTTCATTTGAAAATACGAGTTCGCGTTATTCGTATCACGACAAAACTATTTCATGTCGTTTCGCGTTAAAAATGTGTAGTAACTATTGAGGAATTAAACTTGTATAAGTGGGTTGGAAGCGTAGAGAGAGAACTGAAAATTCATCGTCTTGTGCTAACGTCCTCCACAGAACTTTGAAAGTGGTCATTTCACGTCGTCATTTAGGAGATGACGGCAAAGAAATGTACCAAAATGTAAAACGCACGTGCAGAGCGTGCAGAGCCATTGTTTTTGCTCACTAAACCTATTGTTTTGTAGCGTCGTCATTGCCGTCGGCGTCGTCGTTTCGTAAGCTCCCTATTATTCTCTACAGGGAACGCCACATTGCCTCCTTCCATAACGACCATAGAATCATCCACAACCCAGCGACCAAGTACGACCCCGGCATCGAGTAAGTATTTAATCTTCTACCTTGACTCTTTTGGCAGTTAAGGGGCGGCGCCTACTATAGTTATTGCGCATACGTTCTGCGCATGTCGAGATACAAGGGTTGCCTAAAAGGAGTGGGAGATAGGACCAGATAGAATTGACTTTAATGCCGCTTCACCTTCCCAGTTTCAATCAAGCAATATCCTTGTTTCCCTTCGAGTATTTGTGGGCTATACGCACTAATCACATTGTATTTAATATACTAATTTTGCTTCGTTCGTGAAGACCTTTATAGACTACCGTGCTATAATGAGTCAATTTCCAGGTTTAACTCAGGTTATTTTTCGAAGCCAGGTGAAGTGCCTGGTCAGTCTTAAAAAATGGTTTTATCCCTATTTTAATTAATTAATTTTATTTATTCATGCATGTGAGTTGGCAGGTATAAAAAAGGTAGGTCTTCACGCGTTTTAAGCTAGTTTGACACTTAACCTGCCTAGAACAACTAATCCATAGTCTTTGTGTTTTAGGCTCCATTTTTTAATTTGATTAGTTACAGAAACTGTTATTTTGCTTCACCCTTTTAGATAGTTTTTCTTCTACAACGGTAACACCAAATTACACCCCTTCTCCGATCTCCTCTGGACCAAGTACATTGATATCCACTTCGCTTCAAACCACTCCTCTTCAAATCCCTTCAGCATCAGGTACGTACACGCTTACCTCCAGAATTCCATCATATGAGGATAAAAAGCTATCTAACTCAGGAATTTGACCCGTTTAATACTTAACCTGCTCTGAACGACTCGTCCATGGTCTTTTTTCTCTTTTAAGTTCAGCTTTTGTATGGATTTAGTAACAGTTATTTCTTTTTCAGTCTTAGGTATTGTTTCTTCGACAACAGAAACACTAATTAACACTACTTCTCAGATCGCTTCTGGGCCAACTACGCTAATCGCCACTTCTCTTCAAACCACTCTTCATCAAACAACTTCTCCGTCAGGTACGTGTGAGCTTACCTATGGGATGTCATTAGATGAGGAGAAAAAGCCATCTAACCTAGGAATTTAGCCCCGTTTAATACTTAACCTGCATCAAACAACTCGCCCATGGTCTTTTCCTATTTTAATTTCATTTTTCAATGGATTTCATAACAGTTATTTTGTTTCACTTCAAGACATTTTTTCGTCGACAACAGAAATACCAGATACCAGCCCTTCTCAGATCGCCTTGGTATCAAGTACTTTAATCTCCACTTCTGTTCAGACCACTCCTCCTCAAACACCTTCTGCATCGGGTATGTACAGGTTAACATCTAGAATTCCTTCAGATGAGGAGAAAAAACTGTCTAGCCTAGTAATTTAACCCCGTTTAATACTTAACATGTATCAAACAAACCTTCCATGGTCTTTTCCCAATTTTAAGTTCAGCGTTTGAATGGACTTAGTAACAGAGTTATTTTGTTCAGTTTTAGGTATTTTTTCTGCGACAACAGAAACACCAAATAACATCACTTCTCAGATCGCTTCTGGACCAAGTAGGCTAAAACCCACTTTTTCTCAAACCACACCTCCTCCAACGTCCTCTGTACCAAGTACATACAACCCTACCTCTAGAATTCCATCAGCTGAGGAGGAAAACCAATCCGTCATGTTGAGTGTTGCCGGATTGAATATAAACGAGGTATTTTCCTTTGTATTATCACTTGTCCAAGTATTATGCGCACTGCTCTCTTCACCGCCACCTCTTGAACTTTTGGGATTTGATTTAGAGCTAATGGGTGCCTTTTTTAATACACTCAATGTTATGGCAAACATAAAAAAGGGAGGAAAGTCAATAATCACCTGTAGTCAGTAAGAGCTATGTGATGTATAAATCCAGCGCATTAAAACTTGAATGATATTTTCTTGCTTCAACCGACTTCAAACTGCATAATATATATCTCATGCTTGGCATGTGTTTCTGGTGGTACACCGAATTCTTACCCCAAGTACTCTGTTCAATTTGAAAGAGCTTTATCTTAAGCTTCCAAGCTGGATGGCTAGGAAGAAAGGGGGTATATTTTGGGATCTAAAGGGTCCATTTAACTTTATTTTGATGATGTATCTTTCCCTTTTTTCACTCAGTGGGATCAAGACATGGAAAATGATTTTAAAGAGGAAGTTGCTAGAGCTGCTACAGAGTATTGCATTGCGAAGCAGGCCGAATGCCAATCAGATTTATCCAGGTAGACAAAAAGAGGTGTTTTACTCAGCTATCTCTTCTAGCGAATTCCTTCTCTAAAAGTAACGATTATGACTACGTATGCCTAAATAGAAGAGACAGTTTTTTTCGAACTAGATGTATACAAATGGCATGCAAATGACAAACATATGAAAATGTAACGTTTGGCGTTATTTTGTTTTATCCGCAATTATTCCAAGTAGTTGGGGATGTGCAACTATCCTATAATGAGAAAGGTATGAACATCGTGTATAAGTTTAGGAAGAAAATTGAAAATTATCTGTCGTCGGTCTCTCACATTTCCGCACTCATACTTCATATAATCTCGCGTTGTTTTTAGTAAGAGTTCCAGGAAAAGAAATCTACCCAAACGATAAACAAACGCGCAGAGCGATTCCAAGAGCAAAGTCATAGTAATACGTTTTACCTCTCATGTGCATATTAATTTATTAGGTGAACGCTAACTGCAGAAAGTCGGCACCCCTTGGTTTCACAGTGTTAGTCGACAGTGGTCTGGTTTCAAATCGTTCTCTTTTTTCCCTTTTTTCTTTTCCAGGTCTCGTCGAAGGAGATCATCAGATCTGATATTTTCCCCTGACATGGTTCATATTTTACCTGGATATCCCAAACAGTCATCCGAGGATCCAAACGTTACATTGATAGCAATTTACTTAAGCTTGCCTGTGAAGCTCGCACAAAGCACTGTAGTTGACAAAGACGTCTTAACAAACATAGTCAAAAGTAATATGCCAAGCATTGGAAAATCTATGGGAAGCTCCATTGTCAGAGTAGAGCCCTTAAATTCTTCGTTACAAGAATTTCCGACAAATGACGACAAGGACAGAGAATCCACAGCAATGATTATTGGCGTTAGTGTTTTTGGAGGGCTCTTCTTTGTCATTATATGTGCCCTTTTGGTGTTTTACTTGAAAAAAAACAGGTACACAATTAAAGACAACTTTGCTTGTTACATAATCTCTTTATTGTTGAAAAACGTTTGAGCATAAAAAACAGATAGTCCGAAGAAATGGAGTGAATCATAGTGTTTCGAAATATTTTGTTCTTTAAGGGTGGATTTCCACTGTCGCGTAACGATATTCGAACGTAAGACTTCGTAAAAAAACAGACGTTGACAACTTCCATTGTGGCGTTAAAGAATTAATTAAACTCCTGAATCCTTTTTACGTGCGTTGAACGTACGTAAATACCTGCTATCCTGAATTTGGCGCCAAAGTCATTGTATGGTGAATGTGTAAACGGTAGCGATTTGGGCTTTGTGAATGGAGAGATGAAATCTCAAAGTTGACATTTGTGATCTTATTTGATGTCAAGTCGTTCTTAATTGCTTATATGATCTTTTTTCCAGACGTCGCTTTGTTTCCAAATATAACAGCCAGCAATCCGTCGGCATATCAAATGAAGTTTACGAGATGTATGATGGTAATCCTGTTACAAGAAAAAGCACTTATTGAAGGGGATTCTTCAACCAGGAACCAAATTGCGATGAGTCAATCAATGAATGTGCACCCTTCGGTATTCCACGATTATCCCAAA
>NC_090894.1:20130238-20148788 GCF_036669925.1 Montipora capricornis | reverse complement strand
AACCATGGTTAGTGCCAGCGTGTTTAAGTTTAAAAAAACAGAGTGCCCGATATTAATTACAAATGAAAATGCACAACGAAATACACTAACTAGCCCTCCTTGTTTTCCACAGTGCAGTTTTGCAAGGAGATTAGAAAGAAGTATTAGGGTTCGCTTTTCACAACGCAAAAATATTCTAAAACAAATATCCTGACGACAAAGAAGCCTAAAATCTCCTTCCATCTCTTTTCGAAAAGCATCACGTCTTTTAAGCTTCTGCCAAAGTCGCGGACATGTCAGACTTTGCACTTGCAGAAAAAAAGGGTGTCTTGTTTTCTTTTAACCAGTATTAATTCAATTTCGTTCTTTGAGATTTAATTTCAGTGCCGCTCAGTTTTAAACTTGTTGATGTTGACTGTTTGGTGTCAAGAGTAAGGTGCTAAAAGAGGAGAAGAGAGAGAGAGAGCAACAAACATTAGTAGTATCTTAATCATTAATCTCATCATCCTTAAATTCTTCAGATTGTACTTCTGTCCAAAACAACGCCCTGAGAAGTCCTGGATATCCTAACAACTATCCAAGCTACCTGGATTGTGTTTATAAGGTCCCTATTCCTTTTGACCAGGAGTTGGTCATTTACTTCAACTTTTTTCACTTGGAAAGCCATCCCAATTGCGGGTAAGTACCAAAAGATTAGCCGCTTGGATTTGCCTTGCAAATAATTTCTCTGCTCTCTACATATTCAAGTTGTATCTTCCGCGTGGACGTAAAAATGCAGATCTTAACTCAGTGTGCTGATCTGACACAGTTTTGCTATGAATGAAGAGGAAATCTTAATGACTTGCGCATCGTCAGTTGGATGAGAGTAAACAATGACTTAAGGTCTTCACCTCTGTAATCGACTCTAGGGTCTTTACAAGATGTTAAGGCGCATGTCTGTAGGAAACATCAGCATCAATTTGTGCGGTGTACCGACTAGTAAAAATTTCGACGTCCTAACACCTGATTTTCGCAACACGATTTGGTAACCCACAGGAGGTCCTCTTCCAAGAACTTAATAGCTTGCTCGTTACTTTTAATTGAGAAAGACCGTAATACTCTTAGAAGAATCATCCTGATAAGATTCAAGTCGACATTTTACGGGATTCTCATTAAATATCGTACAATTTTTAATCAGAACTTTTCGGCCTACTTGGAAATGAGTGTCATGTATTTTGGTTTATTCCTGTTTTGCCATTTTTATTATAGGTATGACTATTTAAGAATCGCCAACAGTAGCAACCATACAATCGGAACATACTGCGGCATTCAAACTGGACGAGGAGTGCTGATTACCGGTAGCGCTGCTGTGCTGTATTTTCATACGGACTTCAGTATTGAATATAGTGGATTTGACCTAACTTTCTTCTTTTATCCACGTGGTAAGTTCGTAGCAACATACACAGTTATGAAGTAATGCAGTCAAGTGAAGTGCAATGCAGGGTATGGTAAAGTAGGGTAGGGTGGTAACAATGGTGTTATCGGTACTTACTGTGGTCAGCAACCTGGAAGAAGCGTGCTTTCTGACGACACGGTTGCTGTGCTGTTTTCTCATTGGTACTTGAGTGGTCAATACAGAGGATTTCTATTATCTTTCTCATTTTTTCCACTTGGTGAACCCGTTTTGTGGAAGAGTTAAACCATCGATATGAGAAGAGGCAGATTCATTGATTGATTGATTCATTAATTAATTGTTCAATCAGTGTTTAATACAATGATTGTGGGTTCTATGGCATTCTAAACCGTAAAAGAAATGATGGTAGCACCCAGCTGCATTCATCAATAGGGTCTCCCTCCCCGTCCACTGGAAACATTACATGTGTACTTTCCTTTTCTTTGCTATTATTCTCTACAGGGAACGCCACATTCCCTCCTTACACGCCGTTAGGATCATCCACAACACAACCACCAATCACGGTTCCAGAATCCAGTATGTATTTAACCTTTTACATTGGCCTTGGTTGTTTAACTAGCTAAGCCATTCCTTATTCCCAGCATTAAAGCTGTCGATTATGAAAAAACTGAGTTGTGAACCATCGTTAGTGCCAGCGGGTTTAAGTTTAAAAAAAACAGAGTGCCTGATATTAATTACAAATGAAAATGCACAACGAAATACACTAACTAGCCCTCCTTGTTTTCCACAGTGCAGTTTTGCAAGGAGATTAGAAAGAAGTATTAGGGTTCGCTTTTCACAACGCAAAAATATTCTAAAACAAAGATCTTGACGACAAAGAAGCCTAAAATCTCCTTCCATCTCTTTTCGAAAAGCATCACGTCTTTAAAGCCTCTGCCAAAGTCGCGGGCATGTCAGACCTTGCAGTTGCAGAAAAAAAGGGTGTCTCGTTTTCTTTTAACCAGTATTCATTCAATTTCGTTCTTTGAGATTTAATTTCAGTGCCGTTCAATTTGAAACTTGTCGATGTTGACTGTTTGGTGTCAAGAGTAAGGTGCTAAAAGAGGAGAAGAGAGAGAGAAAGCAACAAACATTATTAGTATCTTAATCATTAATCTCATCATCCTTAAATTCTTCAGATTGTACTTCTGTCCAAAACAACGCCCTGAGAAGTCCTGGATATCCTAACAACTATCCAAGCTACCTGGATTGTGTTTATGAGGTCCCTATTCCTTTTGACCAGGAGTTGGTCATTTACTTCAACTTTTTTCACTTGGAAAGCCATCCGAATTGCGGGTAAGTACCAAAAGATTAGCCGCTTGGATTTGCCTTGCAAATAATTTCTATGCTCTCTACATATTCAAGTTGTATCTTCTGCGTGGACGTCAAAATGAAGATCTTAACTCACTGTGCTGATCTGACACAGTTTTGCTATGAATGAACAGGAAATCTTAATGACTTGCGCATTGTCAGTTGGATGACAGTAAACAATGACTTAAGGTCTTCACCTCTGTAATCGACTCTAGGGTCTTTACAAGATGTTAAGGCGCATGTCTGTAGGAAACATCAGCATCAATTTGTGCGGTGTACCGACTAGTAAAAATTTCGATCTCCTAACAGCTGATTTTCGCAACACCATTTGGTAACCCACAGGAGGTCTTCTTCCAAGAACTTAATAGCTTGCTGGTTACATTTAATTGAGAAAGACCGTAATACTCTCAGAAGAATCATCCTGATAAGATTCAAGTCGACATTTTACGGGATTCTCATTAAATATCGTACAATTTTTAATCAGAACTTTTCGGCCTACTTGGAAATGAGTGTCATGTATATTGGTTTATTCCTGTTTTGCCATTTTTATTATAGGTATGACTATTTAAGAATCGCCAACAGTAGCAACCATACAATCGGAACATACTGCGGCCTTCAAACTCGACGAGGAGTGCTGATTACCGGTAGCGCTGCTGTGCTGTATTTTCATACGGACTTCAGTATTGAATATAGTGGATTTGACCTAACTTTCTTCTTTTATCCACGTGGTAAGTTCGTAGCAACATACACAGTTATGAAGTAATGCAGTCATGTGAAGTGAAATGCAGGGTATGGTAAAGTAGGGTAGGGTGGTAACAATGATGTTATCGGTACTTACTGTGGTCAGCAACCTGGAAGAAGCGTGCTTTCTGACGACACGGTTGCTGTGCTGTTTTCTCATTGGTACGTGAGTGGTCAATACAGAGGATTTCTATTATCTTTCTCATTTTTTCCACTTGGTGAACCCGTTTTGTGTAAGAGTTAAACCATCGATATGAGAAGAGGCAGATTCATTGATTGATTGATTCATTAATTAATTGTTCAATCAGTGTTTAATACAATGATTGTGGGTTCTATGGCATTCTAACCCGTAGAAGAAATGATGGTAGCACCCAGCTGCATTCATCAATAGGGTCTCCCTCCCCGTCCACTGGAAACATTACATGTGTACTTTCCTTTTCTTTGCTATTATTCTCTACAGGGAACGCCACATTGCCTCCTTACACGCCGTTAGGATCATCCACAACACAACCACCAATCACGGTTCCAGAATCCAGTATGTATTTAACCTTTTACATTGGCCTTGGTTGTTTAACTAGCTAAGCCATTCCTTATTCCCAGCATTAAAGCTGTCCATTATGAAAAAACTGAGTTGTGAACCATCGTTAGTGCCAGCGGGTTTAAGTTTAAAAAAAACAGAGTGCCTGATATTAATTACAAATGAAAATGCACAACGAAATACACTAACTAGCCCTCCTTGTTTTCCACAGTGCAGTTTTGCAAGGAGATTAGAAAGAAGTATTAGGGTTCGCTTTTCACAACGCAAAAATATTCTAAAACAAATATCTTGACGACAAAGAAGCCTAAAATCTCCTTCCATCTCTTTTCGAAAACCATCACGTCTTTAAAGCGTCTGCCAAAGTCGCGGACATGTCAGACCTTGCAGTTGCAGAAAAAAAGGGTGTCTCGTTTTCTTTTAACCAGTATTCATTCAATTTCGTTCTTTGAGATTTAATTTCAGTGCCGTTCAATTTGAAACTTGTTGATGTTGACTGTTTGGTGTCAAGAGTAAGGTGCTAAAAGAGGAGAAGAGAGAGAGAAAGCAACAAACATTATTAGTATCTTAGTCATTAATCTCATCATCCTTAAATTCTTCAGATTGTACTTCTGTCCAAAACAACGCCCTGAGAAGTCCTGGATATCCTAACAACTATCCAAGCTACCTGGATTGTGTTTATGAGGTCCCTATTCCTTTTGACCAGGAGTTGGTCATTTACTTCAACTTTTTTCACTTGGAAAGCCATCCGAATTGCGGGTAAGTACCAAAAGATTAGCCGCTTGGATTTGCCTTGCAAATAATTTCTATGCTCTCTACATATTCAAGTTGTATCTTCTGCGTGGACGTCAAAATGAAGATCTTAACTCACTGTGCTGATCTGACACAGTTTTGCTATGAATGAACAGGAAATCTTAATGACTTGCGCATTGTCAGTTGGATGACAGTAAACAATGACTTAAGGTCTTCACCTCTGTAATCGACTCTAGGGTCTTTACAAGATGTTAAGGCGCATGTCTGTAGGAAACATCAGCATCAATTTGTGCGGTGTACTGACTAGTAAAAATTTCGACCTCCTAACAGCTGATTTTCGCAACACCATTTGGTAACCCACAGGAGGTCTTCTTCCAAGAACTTAATAGCTTGCTGGTTACATTTAATTGAGAAAGACCGTAATACTCTCAGAAGAATCATCCTGATAAGATTCAAGTCGACATTTTACTGGATTCTCATAAAATATCGTACAACTTTTAATCAGAACTTTTCGGCCTACTTGGAAATGAGTGTCATGTATTTTGGTTTATTCCTGTTTTGCCATTTTTATTATAGGTATGACTATTTAAGAATCGCCAACAGTAGCAACCATACAATCGGAACATACTGCGGCCTTCAAACTGGACGAGGAGTGCTGATCACCGGTAGCGCTGCTATGCTGTATTTTCATACGGACTTCAGTATTGAATATAGTGGATTTGACCTAACTTTCTTCTTTTATCCACGTGGTAAGTTCGCAGCAACATACACAGTTATGAGGTAATACAGTCAAGTGAAGTGCAATGCAGGGTATGGTAAAGTAGGGTAGGGTGGTAACAATGGTGTTATCGGTACTTACTGTGGTCAGCAACCTGGAAGAAGCGTGCTTTCTTACGACACGGTTGCTGTGCTGTTTTCTCATTGGTACTTGAGTGGTCAATACAGAGGATTTCTATTTTCTTTCTCATTCTTTTCCACTTGGTGAACCTGTTTTGTGTAAGAGTTAAACCATCGATATGAGAAGAGGCAGATTCATTGAATGATTGATTCATTAATTAATTGTTCAATCAGTGTTTAATACAATGATTGTGGGTTCTATGGCATTCTAACCCGTAGAAGAAATGATGGTAGCACCCAGCTGCATTCATCAATAGGGTCTCCCTCCCCGTCCACTGGAAACATTACATGTGTACTTTCCTTTTCTTTGCTATTATTCTCTACAGGGAACGCCACATTGCCTCCTTACACGCCGTTAGGATCATCCACAACACAACCACCAATCACAGTTCCAGAATCCAGTATGTATTTACCCTTTTACATTGGCCTTGGTTGTTTAACTAGCTAAGCCATTCTTTATTCCCAGCATTAAAGCTGTCGATTATGAAAAAACTGAGTTGTAAACCATGGTTAGTGCCAGCGTGTTTAAGTTTTAAAAAACAGAGTGCCCGAAATTAATTACAAATGAAAATGCACAACGAAATACACTAACTAGCCCTCCTTGTTTTCCACAGTGCAGTTTTGCAAGGAGATTAGAAAGAAGTATTAGGGTTCGCTTTTCACAACGCAAAAATATTCTAAAACAAATATCCTGACGACAAAGAAGCCTAAAGTCTCCTTCCATCTCTTTTCGAAAAGCATCACGTCTTTTAAGCTTCTGCCAAAGTCGCGGACATGTCAGACTTTGCACTTGCAGAAAAAAAGGGTGTCTCGTTTTCTTTTAACCAGTATTCATTCAATTTCGTTCTTTGAGATTTAATTTCAGTGCCGCTCAATTTGAAACTTGTTGATGTTGACTGTTTGGTGTCAAGAGTAAGGTGCTAAAAGAGGAGAAGAGAGAGAGAGAGCAACAAACATTAGTAGTATCTTAATCATTAATCTCATCATCCTTAAATTCTTCAGATTGTACTTCTGTCCAAAACAACGCCCTGAGAAGTCCTGGATATCCTAACAACTATCCAAGCTACCTGGATTGTGTTTATAAGGTCCCAATTCCTTTTGACCAGGAGTTGGTCATTTACTTCAACTTTTTTCACTTGGAAAGCCATCCCAATTGCGGGTAAGTACCAAAAGATTAGCCGCTTGGATTTGCCTTGCAAATAATTTCTCTGCTCTCTACATATTCAAGTTGTATCTTCTGCGTGGACGTAAAAATGCAGATCTTAACTCAGTGTGCTGATCTGACACAGTTTTGCTATGAATGAAGAGGAAATCTTAATGACTTGCGCATCGTCAGTTGGATGAGAGTAAACAATGACTTAAGGTCTTCACCTCTGTAATCGACTCTAGGGTCTTTACAAGATGTTAAGGCGCATGTCTGTAGGAAACATCAGCATCATGCGGTGTACCGACTAGTAAAAATTTCGACGTCCTAACACCTGATTTTCGCAACACGATTTGGTAACCCACAGGAGGTCCTCTTCCAAGAACTTAATAGCTTGCTCGTTACTTTTAATTGAGAAAGACCGTAATACTCTCAGAAGAATCATCCTGATAAGATTCAAGTCGACATTTTACGGGATTCTCATTAAATATCGTACAATTTTTAATCAGAACTTTTCGGCCTACTTGGAAATGAGTGTCATGTATTTTGGTTTATTCCTGTTTTGCCATTTTTATTATAGGTATGACTATTTAAGAATCGCCAACAGTAGCAACCATACAATCGGAACATACTGCGGCATTCAAACTGGACGAGGAGTGCTGATTACCGGTAGCGCTGCTGTGCTGTATTTTCATACGGACTTCAGTATTGAATATAGTGGATTTGACCTAACTTTCTTCTTTTATCCACGTGGTAAGTTCGTAGCAACATACACAGTTATGAAGTAATGCAGTCAAGTGAAGTGAAATGCAGGGTATGGTAAAGTAGGGTAGGGTAGTAACAATGGTGTTATCGGTACCTACTGTGGTCAGCAACCTGGAAGAAGCGTGCTTTCTGACGACACGGTTGCTGTGCTGTTTTCTCATTGGTACTTGAGTGGTCAATACAGAGGATTTCTATTATCTTTCTCATTTTTTCCACTTGGTGAACCCGTTTTGTGTAAGAGTTAAACCATCGATATGAGAAGAGGCAGATTCATTGATTGATTGATTCATTAATTAATTGTTCAATCAGTGTTTAATACAATGATTGTGGGTTCTATGGCATTCTAACCCGTAGAAGAAATGATGGTAGCACCCAGCTGCATTCATCAATAGGGTCTCCCTCCCCGTCCGCTGGAAACATTACATGTGTACTTTCCTTTTCTTTGCTATTATTCTCTACAGGGAACGCCACATTGCCTCCTTACACGCCGTTAGGATCATCCACAACACAACCACCAATCACGGTTCCAGAATCCAGTATGTATTTAACCTTTTACATTGGCCTTGGTTGTTTAACTAGCTAAGCCATTCCTTATTCCCAGCATTAAAGCTGTCGATTATGAAAAAACTGAGTTGTAAACCATGGTTAGTGCCAGCGTGTTTAACTTTAAAAACACAGAGTGCCCGATATTAATTACAAATGAAAATGCACAACGAAATACACTAACTAGCCCTCCTTGTTTTCCACAGTGCAGTTTTGCAAGGAGATTAGAAAGAAGTATTAGGGTTCGCTTTTTACAACGCAAAAATATTCTAAAACAAATATCCTGACGACAAAGAAGCCTAAAGTCTCCTTCCATCTCTTTTCGAAAAGCATCACGTCTTTTAAGCTTCTGTCAAAGTCGCGGACATGTCAGACTTTGCACTTGCAGAAAAAAAGGGTGTCTTGTTTTCTTTTAACCAGTATTCATTCAATTTCGTTCTTTGAGATTTAATTTCAGTGCCGCTCAGTTTGAAACTTGTTGATGTTGACTGTTTGGTGTCAAGAGTAAGGTGCTAAAAGAGGAGAAGAGAGAGAGAGAGCAACAAACATTAGTAGTATCTTAATCATTAATCTCATCATCCTTAAATTCTTCAGATTGTACTTCTGTCCAAAACAACGCCCTGAGAAGTCCTGGATATCCTAACAACTATCCAAGCTACCTGGATTGTGTTTATAAGGTCCCAATTCCTTTTGACCAGGAGTTGGTCATTTACTTCAACTTTTTTCACTTGGAAAGCCATCCCAATTGCGGGTAAGTACCAAAAGATTAGCCGCTTGGATTTGCCTTGCAAATAATTTCTCTGCTCTCTACATATTCAAGTTGTATCTTCTGCGTGGACGTAAAAATGCAGATCTTAACTCAGTGTGCTGATCTGACACAGTTTTGCTATGAATGAAGAGGAAATCTTAATGACTTGCGCATCGTCAGTTGGATGAGAGTAAACAATGACTTAAGGTCTTCACCTCTGTAATCGACTCTAGGGTCTTTACAAGATGTTAAGGCGCATGTCTGTAGGAAACATCAGCATCATGCGGTGTACCGACTAGTAAAAATTTCGACGTCCTAACACCTGATTTTCGCAACACGATTTGGTAACCCACAGGAGGTCCTCTTCCAAGAACTTAATAGCTTGCTCGTTACTTTTAATTGAGAAAGACCGTAATACTCTCAGAAGAATCATCCTGATAAGATTCAAGTCGACATTTTACGGGATTCTCATTAAATATCGTAGAATTTTTAATCAGAACTTTTCGGCCTACGTGGAAATGAGTGTCATTGATTTTGGTTTATTCCTGTTTTGCCATTTTTATTATAGGTATGACTATTTAAGAATCGCCAACAGTAGCAACCATACAATCGGAACATACTGCGGCATTCAAACTGGACGAGGAGTGCTGATTACCGGTAGCGCTGCTGTGCTGTATTTTCATACGGACTTCAGTATTGAATATAGTGGATTTGACCTAACTTTCTTCTTTTATCCACGTGGTAAGTTCGTAGCAACATACACAGTTATGAAGTAATGCAGTCAAGTGAAGTGAAATGCAGGGTATGGTAAAGTAGGGTGCGGTGGTAACAATGGTGTTATCGGTACTTACTGTGGTCAGCAACCTGGAAGAAGCGTGCTTTCTGACGACACGGTTGCTGTGCTGTTTTCTTATTGGTACTTGAGTGGTCAATACAGAGGATTTCTATTATCTTTCTCATTTTTTCCACTTGGTGAACCCGTTTTGTGTAAGAGTTAAACCATCGATATGAGAAGAGGCAGATTCATTGATTGATTGATTCATTAATTAATTGTTCAATCAGTGTTTAATACAATGATTGTGGGTTCTATGGCATTCTAACCCGTAGAAGAAATGATGGTAGCACCCAGCTGCATTCATCAATAGGGTCTCCCTCCCCGTCCACTGGAAACATTACATGTGTACTTTCCTTTTCTTTGCTATTATTCTCTACAGGGAACGCCACATTGCCTCCTTACACACCGTTAGGATCATCCACAACACAACCACCAATCACGGTTCCAGAATCCAGTATGTATTTAACCTTTTACATTGGCCTTGGTTGTTTAACTAGCTAAGCCATTCCTTATTCCCAGCATTAAAGCTGTCGATTATGAAAAAACTGAGTTGTGAACCATCGTTAGTGCCAGCGGGTTTAAGTTTAAAAAAAACAGAGTGCCTGATATTAATTACAAATGAAAATGCACAACGAAATACACTAACTAGCCCTCCTTGTTTTCCACAGTGCAGTTTTGCAAGGAGATTAGAAAGAAGTATTAGGGTTCGCTTTTCACAACGCAAAAATATTCTAAAACAAATATCTTGACGAGAAAGAAGCCTAAAATCTCCTTCCATCTCTTTTCGAAAAGCATCACGTCTTTAAAGCCTCTGCCAAAGTCGCGGGCATGTCAGACCTTGCAGTTGCAGAAAAAAAGGGTGTCTCGTTTTCTTTTAACCAGTATTCATTCAATTTCGTTCTTTGAGATTTAATTTCAGTGCCGTTCAATTTGAAACTTGTTGATGTTGACTGTTTGGTGTCAAGAGTAAGGTGCTAAAAGAGGAGAAGAGAGAGAGAAAGCAACAATTATTATTAGTATCTTAATCATTAATCTCATCATCCTTAAATTCTTCAGATTGTACTTCTGTCCAAAACAACGCCCTGAGAAGTCCTGGATATCCTAACAACTATCCAAGCTACCTGGATTGTGTTTATGAGGTCCCTATTCCTTTTGACCAGGAGTTGGTCATTTACTTCAACTTTTTTCACTTGGAAAGCCATCCGAATTGCGGGTAAGTACCAAAAGATTAGCCGCTTGGATTTGCCTTGCAAATAATTTCTATGCTCTCTACATATTCAAGTTGTATCTTCTGCGTGGACGTCAAAATGAAGATCTTAACTCACTGTGCTGATCTGACACAGTTTTGCTATGAATGAAGAGGAAATCTTAATGACTTGCGCATTGTCAGTTGGATGACAGTAAACAATGACTTAAGGTCTTCACCTCTGTAATCGACTCTAGGGTCTTTACAAGATGTTAAGGCGCATGTCTGTAGGAAACATCAGCATCAATTTGTGCGGTGTACCGACTAGTAAAAATTTCGACCTCCTAACAGCTGATTTTCGCAACACCATTTGGTACCCCACAGGAGGTCTTCTTCCAAGAACTTAATAGCTTGCTGGTTACATTTAATTGAGAAAGACCGTAATACTCTCAGAAGAATCATCCTGATAAGATTCAAGTCGACATTTTACTGGATTCTCATAAAATATCGTACAACTTTTAATCAGAACTTTTCGGCCTACTTGGAAATGAGTGTCATGTATTTTGGTTTATTCCTGTTTTGCCATTTTTATTATAGGTATGACTATTTAAGAATCGCCAACAGTAGCAACCATACAATCGGAACATACTGCGGCCTTCAAACTGGACGAGGAGTGCTAATCACCGGTAGCGCTGCTATGCTGTATTTTCATACGGACTTCAGTATTGAATATAGTGGATTTGACCTAACTTTCTTCTTTTATCCACGTGGTAAGTTCGCAGCAACATACACAGTTATGAGGTAATACAGTCAAGTGAAGTGCAATGCAGGGTATGGTAAAGTAGGGTAGGGTGGTAACAATGGTGTTATCGGTACTTACTGTGGTCAGCAACCTGGAAGAAGCGTGCTTTCTTACGACACGGTTGCTGTGCTGTTTTCTCATTGGTACTTGAGTGGTCAATACAGAGGATTTCTATTTTCTTTCTCATTCTTTTCCACTTGGTGAACCTGTTTTGTGTAAGAGTTAAACCATCGATATGAGAAGAGGCAGATTCATTGATTGATTGATTCATTAATTAATTGTTCAATCAGTGTTTAATACAATGATTGTGGGTTCTATGGCATTCTAACCCGTAGAAGAAATGATGGTAGCACCCAGCTGCATTCATCAATAGGGTCTCCCTCCCCGTCCACTGGAAACATTACATGTGTACTTTCCTTTTCTTTGCTATTATTCTCTACAGGGAACGCCACATTGCCTCCTTACACGCCGTTAGGATCATCCACAACACAACCACCAATCACGGTTCCAGAATCCAGTATGCATTTAACCTTTTACATTGGCCTTGGTTGTTTAACTAGCTAAGCCATTCCTTATTCCCAGCATTAAAGCTGTCGATTATGAAAAAACTGAGTTGTAAACCATGGTTAGTGCCAGCGTGTTTAAGTTTAAAAAAACAGAGTGCCCGATATTAATTACAAATGAAAATGCACAACGAAATACACTAACTAGCCCTCATTGTTTTCCACAGTGCAGTTTTGCAAGGAGATTAGAAAGAAGTATTAGGGTTCGCTTTTCACAACGCAAAAATATTCTAAAACAAATATCCTGACGACAAAGAAGCCTAAAATCTCCTTCCATCTCTTTTCGAAAAGCATCACGTCTTTTAAGCTTCTGCCAAAGTCGCGGACATGTCAGACTTTGCACTTGCAGAAAAAAAGGGTGTCTCTTTTTCTTTTAACCAGTATTCATTCAATTTCGTTCTTTGAGATTTAATTTCAGTGCCGCTCAATTTGAAACTTGTTGATGTTGACTGTTTGGTGTCAAGAGTAAGGTGCTAAAAGAGGAGAAGAGAGAGAGAGAGCAACAAACATTAGTAGTATCTTAATCATTAATCTCATCATCCTTAAATTCTTCAGATTGTACTTCTGTCCAAAACAACGCCCTGAGAAGTCCTGGATATCCTAACA
Organism: Montipora capricornis; assembly: GCF_036669925.1. Lineage (NCBI taxonomy): Eukaryota > Metazoa > Cnidaria > Anthozoa > Scleractinia > Acroporidae > Montipora > Montipora capricornis. Next base: position 20,135,948 of record NC_090894.1, on the reverse strand, counting down.
ACTATCCAAGCTACCTGGATTGTGTTTATAAGGTCCCTATTCCTTTTGACCAGGAGTTGGTCATTTACTTCAACTTTTTTCACTTGGAAAGCCATCCCAATTGCGGGTAAGTACCAAAAGATTAGCCGCTTGGATTTTCCTTGCAAATAATTTCTATGCTCTCTACATATTAAAGTTGTATCTTCTGCGTGGACGTCAAAATGAAGATCTTAACTCACTGTGCTGATCTGACACAGTTTTGCTATGAATGAAGAGGAAATCTTAATGACTTGCGCATTGTCAGTTGGATGACAGTAAACAATGACTTAAGGTCTTCACCTCTGTAATCGACTCTAGGGTCTTTACAAGATGTTAAGGCGCATGTCTGTAGGAAACATCAGCATCAATTTGTTCGGTGTACCGAGTAGTAAAAATTTCGACCTCCTAACAGCTGATTTTCGCAACACCATTTGGTGACCCACAGGAGGTCTTCTTCCAAGAACTTAATAGCTTGCTCGTTACTTTTAATTGAGAAAGACCGTAATACTCTCAGAAGAATCATCCTGATAAGATTCAAGTCGACATTTTACGGGATTCTCATTAAATATCGTACAATTTTTAATCAGAACTTTTCGGCCTACTTGGAAATGAGTGTCATGTATTTTGGTTTATTCCTGTTTTGCCATTTTTATTATAGGTATGACTATTTAAGAATCGCCAGCAGTAGCAACCACACAATCGGAACATACTGCGGCCTTCAAACTGGACGAGGAGTGCTGATTACCGGTAGCGCTGCTCTGCTGTATTTTCATACGGACTTCAGTATTGAATATAGTGGATTTGACCTATCTTTCTCCTTTTACCCACGTGGTAAGTTCACAGCAACATACACGGTCATGAAGTAATGCAGTCAAGTGAAGTGCAATGCAGTGTTTGGTAAAGTAGGTTTATCGTGTTATCAGTACGTATTTCGGTCAGCAAACTGGAAGAAGGGTATGCGTTATAAGTACGGGAGTGGTCTGTACAGCGGATTTTACTTGCTTTTCTCCTCTTTCTACTTTTTCTTACTAATGCACCTTTTACTGGATTTTTTTAGCACGTTTTGTTTGCAACACGAATGCGAGAAGAGGCAGATTAATTGACTGATGGATTGATGAATGGATTGCTTTATTTTTTCATTCACTCTTTCATTGACTCGATGACTTACTGACTGACTGACTGACTGACTGACTGACTGACCGACCGAGCGATAGATCGATCGATCGATAGATCGATAGATCAGTGGCCTGATGACCGTGATCGATCGATCGATTCATCAGTCGTTTATGATATGATGATCTTGGGTTTCTTAGCAGTCTACCCAGTACAACAATATGATGTAAGCTGTCGCGGCTGCATGCTTAAATTGGTTCTCCCACCCCTCCGGTGGGAAGATTAGATATGTATTTTTCTTGTCTTTGTTATTATTCTCCATGGGAAACGCCACGTTGCCATCATCCACAACCTAACGACCAAGCACGGCGCCGGCACCTAGTAATTACTTAATTTTCTATATTGGTAATTTAACAATGACAATCCTCATTTCCAGCATTGAAGCTATTGATTCCCCCTCCAGTGGAAGATTACCTCTGTACGTTTCTTGTCTTTGTTATTAGGGAGCTTACGAAACGACGACGACGACGGCTACGAGGACTTCATTTGAAAATACGAGTTCGCGTTATTCGTATCACGACAAAACTATTTCATGTCGTTTCGCGTTAAAAATGTGTAGTAACTATTGAGGAATTAAACTTGTATAAGTGGGTTGGAAGCGTAGAGAGAGAACTGAAAATTCATCGTCTTGTGCTAACGTCCTCCACAGAACTTTGAAAGTGGTCATTTCACGTCGTCATTTAGGAGATGACGGCAAAGAAATGTACCAAAATGTAAAACGCACGTGCAGAGCGTGCAGAGCCATTGTTTTTGCTCACTAAACCTATTGTTTTGTAGCGTCGTCATTGCCGTCGGCGTCGTCGTTTCGTAAGCTCCCTATTATTCTCTACAGGGAACGCCACATTGCCTCCTTCCATAACGACCATAGAATCATCCACAACCCAGCGACCAAGTACGACCCCGGCATCGAGTAAGTATTTAATCTTCTACCTTGACTCTTTTGGCAGTTAAGGGGCGGCGCCTACTATAGTTATTGCGCATACGTTCTGCGCATGTCGAGATACAAGGGTTGCCTAAAAGGAGTGGGAGATAGGACCAGATAGAATTGACTTTAATGCCGCTTCACCTTCCCAGTTTCAATCAAGCAATATCCTTGTTTCCCTTCGAGTATTTGTGGGCTATACGCACTAATCACATTGTATTTAATATACTAATTTCGCTTCGTTCGTGAAGACCTTTATAGACTACCGTGCTATAATGAGTCAATTTCCAGGTTTAACTCAGGTTATTTTTCGAAGCCAGGTGAAGTGCCTGGTCAGTCTTAAAAAATGGTTTTATCCCTATTTTAATTAATTAATTTTTTTTATTCATGCATGTGAGTTGGCAGGTATAAAAAAGGTAGGTCTTCACGCGTTTTAAGCTAGTTTGACACTTAACCTGCCTAGAACAACTAATCCATAGTCTTTGTGTTTTAGGCTCCATTTTTTAATTTGATTAGTTACAGAAACTGTTATTTTGCTTCACCCTTTTAGATAGTTTTTCTTCTACAACGGTAACACCAAATTACACCCCTTCTCCGATCTCCTCTGGACCAAGTACATTGATATCCACTTCGCTTCAAACCACTCCTCTTCAAATCCCTTCAGCATCAGGTACGTACACGCTTACCTCCAGAATTCCATCATATGAGGATAAAAAGCTATCTAACTCAGGAATTTGACCCGTTTAATACTTAACCTGCTCTGAACGACTCGTCCATGGTCTTTTTTCTCTTTTAAGTTCAGCTTTTGTATGGATTTAGTAACAGTTATTTCTTTTTCAGTCTTAGGTATTGTTTCTTCGACAACAGAAACACTAATTAACACTACTTCTCAGATCGCTTCTGGGCCAACTACGCTAATCGCCACTTCTCTTCAAACCACTCTTCATCAAACAACGTCTCCGTCAGGTACGTACGAGCTTACCTATGGGATGTCATTAGATGAGGAGAAAAAGCCATCTAACCTAGGAATTTAGCCCCGTTTAATACTTAACCTGCATCAAACAACTCGCCCATGGTCTTTTCCTATTTTAATTTCAGTTTTTCAATGGATTTCATAACAGTTATTTTGTTTCACTTCAAGACATTTTTTCGTCGACAACAGAAATACCAGATACCAGCCCTTCTCAGATCGCCTTGGTATCAAGTACTTTAATCTCCACTTCTGTTCAGACCACTCCTCCTCAAACACCTTCTGCATCGGGTATGTACAGGTTAACATCTAGAATTCCTTCAGATGAGGAGAAAAAACTGTCTAGCCTAGTAATTTAACCCCGTTTAATACTTAACATGTATCAAACAAACCTTCCATGGTCTTTTCCCAATTTTAAGTTCAGCGTTTGAATGGACTTAGTAACAGAGTTATTTTGTTCAGTTTTAGGTATTTTTTCTGCGACAACGGAAACACCAAATAACATCACTTCTCAGATCGCTTCTGGACCAAGTAGGCTAAAACCCACTTTTTCTCAAACCACACCTCCTCCAACGTCCTCTGTACCAAGTACATACAACCCTACCTCTAGAATTCCATCAGCTGAGGAGGAAAACCAATCCGTCATGTTGAGTGTTGCCGGATTGAATATAAACGAGGTATTTTCCTTTGTATTATCACTTGTCCAAGTATTATGCGCACTGCTCTCTTCACCGCCACCTCTTGAACTTTTGGGATTTGATTTAGAGCTAATGGGTGCCTTTTTTAATACACTCAATGTTATGGCAAACATAAAATAAGAGAGGAAAGTCAATAATCACCTGTAGTCAGTAAGAGCTATGTGATGTATAAATCCAGCGCATTAAAACTTGAATGATATTTTCTTGCTTCAACCGACTTCAAACTGCATAATATATATCTCATGCTTGGCATGTGTTTCTGGTGATACACCGAATTCTTACCCCAAGTACTCTGTTCAATTTGAAAGAGCTTTATCTTAAGCTTCCAAGCTGGATGGCTAGGAAGAAAGGGGGGTGTATTTTGGGATCTAAAGGGTCCATTTAACTTTATTTTGGTGATGTATCTTTCCCTTTTTTCACTCAGTGGGATCAAGACATGGAAAATGATTTTAAAGAGGAAGTTGCTAGAGCTGCTACAGAGTATTGCATTGCGAAGCAGGCCGAATGCCAATCAGATTTATCCAGGTAGGCAAAAAGAGGTGTTTTACTCAGCTATCTCTTCTAGCGAATTCCTTCTCTAAAAGTAACGATTATGACTACGTATGCCTAAATAGAAGAGACAGTTTTTTTTCGAACTAGATGTATACAAATGGCATGCAAATGACAAACATATGAAAATGTAACGTTTAGCGTTATTTTGTTTTATCCGCAATTATTCCAAGTAGTTGGGGATGTGCAACTATCCTATAATGAGAAAGGTATGAACATCGTGTATAAGTTTAGGAATAAAATTGAAAATTATCTGTCGTCGGTCTCTCACATTTCCGCACTCATACTTCATATAATCTCGCGTTGTTTTTAGTAAGAGTTCCAGGAAAAGAAATCTACCCAAACGATAAACAAACGCGCAGAGCGATTCCAAGAGCAAAGTCATATTAATACGTTTTACCTCTCATGTGCATATTAATTTATTAGGTGAACGCTAACTGCAGAAAGTCGGCACCCCTTGGTTTCACAGTGTTAGTCGACAGTGGTCTGGTTTCAAATCGTTCTCTTTTTTCCCTTTTTTCTTTTCCAGGTCTCGTCGAAGGAGATCATCAGATCTGATATTTTCCTCTGACATGGTTCATATTTTACCTGGATATCCCAAACAGTCATCCGAGGATCCAAACGTTACATTGATAGCAATTTACTTAAGCTTGCCTGTGAAGCTCGCACAAAGCACTGTAGTTGACAAAGACGTCTTAACAAACATAGTCAAAAGTAATATGCCAAGCATTGGAAAATCTATGGGAAGCTCCATTGTCAGAGTAGAGCCCTTAAATTCTTCGTTACAAGAATTTCCGACAAATGACGACAAGGACAGAGAATCCACAGCAATGATTATTGGCGTTAGTGTTTTTGGAGGGCTCTTCTTTGTCATTATATGTGCCCTTTTGGTGTTTTACTTGAAAAAAAACAGGTACACAATTAAAGACAACTTTGCTTGTTACATAATCTCTTCATTATTGAAAAACGTTTGAGCATAAAAAACAGATAGTCCGAAGAAATGGAGTGAATCATAGTGTTTCGAAATATTTTGTTCTTTAAGGGTGGATTTCCACTGTCGCGTAACGATATTCGAACGTAAGACTTCGTAAAAAAACAGACGTTGACAACTTCCATTGTGGCGTTAAAGAATTAATTAAACTCCTGAATCCTTTTTACGTGCGTTGAACGTACGTAAATACCTGCTATCCTGAATTTGGCGCCAAAGTCATTGTATGGTGAATGTGTAAACGGTAGCGATTTGGGCTTTGTGAATGGAGAGATGAAATCTCAAAGTTGACATTTGTGATCTTATTTGATGTCAAGTCGTTCTTAATTGCTTTTATGATCTTTTTTCCAGACGTCGCTTTGTTTCCAAATATAACTGCCAGCCATCCGTCG
>NC_090894.1:20122738-20125238 GCF_036669925.1 Montipora capricornis | reverse complement strand
TAATTCATCTTGTCTAATTCTAGGGAGTCTCAAAAGAAAAGACTCAAGCCACTACTGCCTATGTAGCTTTATGTGAGATTTATACAATTCGTTTCAAGGCCGTCTCCATACTAAAAGTGGCACTGCTACAGTAAAAACGGTGTTTTCAACTCGTCCGCTTTTTACTTTCTCCTCATGTACAACCCGATACCCCGCAACATATGCTACAATTACTATTTATTCTGTCTCTACAAGTGCTTCTACTGCCGATAATAAGTAATAAGATTTCTTGTCAGTATAGCGTACATGGCATCTTTCTCAAGGCACAAATTTATCAACAAGAACGACAATAATAACAAACAAAATAACAAAATCTTCGTATTGAAATGCTAAGTTGTCAATGGACACAGCCAATAGTTCATGATACACTTCACTACATCTGTGCCAGTTCCGTAATGACCCTTGCATTCACAGTAATAAAATCGCACACCGTTCGACGGGTTAACAGAACTTGACACAAGATACATTTGAGCGATGTCCGTTGAACATGATACTCCAACTATTCGTTTTCCCTGGGTAAATAAGAAAGAAAAAGGAATAATTTGGAACTCACAAACTGTTAGTAACACCGGTTGGATTTCGGCAGTAAAGCAAGCGAAAGCAATGGTTGTAAAGAAATTATGTCCGAATCCAGTTTACAGGGTAATAAAGGCGAAAAAAGGACGAGGGGCAGAATTGCTTTTTGGCTGAGTTAATAGGTGGTTGAGACTGGAATTTGAACATAATTTTTTTTTTAAAGACCAGGGGGATTTTCTAAGGGACAAGGAAGTGGGGTTTGGAAAAAAAAACCGGACACTAGGAACTAGCATTGGAAGGAGCGTACCTGCACCTAATGGAGTCTGTATACTCGAGTGTAGTTATCATTAGTATCACCCAACTAGTGGGCTAATGCAAATCCTGCATTTTGATTGTCTACGCTACTAGAGGACTATTAATAGTGCTCGAGTAGTGAAAAGCGTGACGCTTTCTTTCGTTTTATTCCCAAATAAATATTTCTTTAACTGGCATTTGCTAACTTTATTATTGCCTTTTCTGTCAGACTAGTTGGGTGATACTAAAATAATTAGAACCTTCGCCCTCACTGATGGCCAAGGGTCAATAGCCCATTCGGCTTCGCCTCATGGGCTATTGACCCCGGGCCCTTGCGGGCTGCGGGTCTAATTATTAAATGGAACGCATCTCATGGTGTTTTCGAGGTTAAAAGCCCAATAAAAACAGAGCTATGGCAGTGCTATTGTTATGTAACCCAACAAACACGCATCACGCTGGAACTTTTTTTCTCGCGTTTCGCCGTGGAAATATGACATTTCTCGCGGAAAAAAAATTGCTCTTAAAGTAAACATACTCAGATAAGGGTTGAGTCAAGGAATAAGTGCAGATAGAGGCTCCATTTGATGGGCTATTCTGGCATTAGCTCCTCCCCTTTTAAAAGCCCGGGTGTCTGGAAAACCCGAATAGCGAATAGTCGCGAATAGCGAACAGCGAATAGTCGCGAATAGCGAATAGTACGAATAGTGGCGAATAGTGACGAATAATACAAATAAGGGTGCAAATAAGGGTGGAGGGGGGGAGGGATAGTGACGAAATGACGAAAATTTGGTACCCAGTACTTCCTGGTCAACCGTGCAGCAACGTGGGCTGGGATTTTCCCGCTAAAAGGCAGAGATATGTCGGCGAAGGACAGCTTGAGCCCTGAGAAGAAAAGGTAATATAATGCATTGAAATTCTGTTGCTTATTTGGATAATTAATTAGCGCAACGGTTAAAGAGTAGCTCGTTTGTCTCTTTTATCACAAACCACTTGCCTCACATTTTGATTTTATTCTTTTTTACAGAACGTGTCTCGTCGGATCGGACAACACAGATGAGGATGATGAAATGTGAGTATCTAAAATTTATGTTCGGGCGCCATTGTGCGAGGAGATCATCATGAGCTTGATGTATTAATGAAAGTGATTTATATTTTTACATTTTGACGTTTGTTCTTCTTTAGAGTGTTTGTAAAAGTATGCACGAAACTCTCTTTCGACAACAGGTGAGAATATTATTTGCTTTGATTACGGGATTGTTCAGCAAAAGGCGGTAACTATTGAAGACTATTCGTCACTATTCGCCACTATTCGCCACTATTCGCACTGCTCGTACTATTCGCTATCCGCGACTATTCGCTGTTCACTATTCGTTCGCCAATGATAGTGCGCGTGCTATCCTAATTATTTAGAAAGGAAAGGAAAGGAAAGGAACTTTATTTAAGTGTCTAGTAGATTTAGCGCTAGGGCACTAATTGGGGACACTGTAAAGTGAAATTAACAATTTAACACAACAAGTCAAATGTTGGTTTTTGAAATTGGCCACCTGATTAAAATCTATGGCAAAACCAAAAGCCGCGGCTACAAGAGCGATTTTTTGCTCCCCCCGGTGATGCGATTTTTCAGATTTTGTCGCGTCACCTGCGCGCGAGG
>NC_090894.1:20100238-20117738 GCF_036669925.1 Montipora capricornis | reverse complement strand
TTGTGGAGCCTAAATTAAGCCTAGAGCCTAAAAATTAGGGTCAGGTTAGGATTAGTTTTAGTTATTATACATGGATATCGAATGACTTATTATAAAAAAGTAAATAATGAAAAGAACTATATTGAGTTGAGCATGTTCGTTGTTGTAGTGTAGTGGTGGAGATACAGGACTATAGATCTGGAGTCTGAGTTCGAGTACCGGCTAGTAAACAGTTCTTTGTTCCCTTACGATGTTGTTATGTTGAGACTGAATGGATAAGTATATGAATACAGAAACCGAGAAGATAATACTAAACATTAAGAAAATGCGTTTAGATCCGTAAGACAGATCTTGAGGGAAGGTATCGGTGTTTTCAGTCCATTTCTTTTCGGAGGTGGGGGGGGGGGGGGGTTGGTAGCTGCTTTAAAATAGATAGAGTGCATATTCAACAAAGGTAAAATGAGGATCACCAATTTAAACTACAGGTAGAAGTGGATTCGACCTGATACCAGAATTTGACCGACAGCATATACAGGGGTATATACGTAAAAGTCCTGAGGTACCACTACAGGCGAATACAATGACATTTCTTAGTTTACCACTTGCGCATACGCAAATTCCCTTGTGCGCCAGTGCATGCCATATAAAAGAGAGTTTACTATTTATCGTTTATTCAACGATTGGTGATAAGACATGGCACACTAGGTCCCCTATAGAAGTAAGATTACCCACTCCGAACCAAGGATTGTAAAAAAAAAAAACAAATAGGCCAAACCTGTATCCCAGTTGATTTAATACTGAACACGGAAAACAAAGAAAGAAAGAGAGAGAGGAAGAACGAAAACAAAGTGAAACGAAGGAAAGATAGAACGTTAATGACTACAAGAACTTCAAAGACTCCATAAACTACTATTTATTGCATATTATATTTACACTATATATTAACATTCTTGTCATCATCGAAAACATTTATCAACCTAGCACAAAAAAAAAGACTTAAGCATCTATGTCTATCCCTTTTCTTCAGTTTCTTCAACTTAACTGGTTCCACATTATCAAACAAGTTTTAGTGTTCCATATCTAATTCTTACACCATTGTCGATCAGACCATTACTTACGGTATCGGTAAAATGTTTATAGTTGCCTTCTAGTTTGTTGAATCTTCTTTCCAGTAGCTCAAAATGACTTGAATTTACCATCTGAAATAAAAGCAGCTTCAAGTGACCGAAGAAAAAACTATTCTCTTTCGCATAAAATCCACCGCATGCCGAATTAGGGAAATTCTCAAGACCTTTAAAACCCCGTTGAATGCAAATTTTTCTCTTCTCGCAAATCTACTGACTCATCAATGTCTGCAAATTACCCCGTCCTCCTCCCCTTCAGTGGCACTGGCCTTTTTTTTTTTTTCAGCTCACCCTACGCCTTATGCAAAATGCTACATGAGGCATAGGGTAGCTTATTAGGTAAATGTGATCTGAGTTGACTACTATTATCTTTAACTTTATTGCATGAATTGAAACGAAAAGGCATCGCACTTGGACTCGTCTTTAAAAATAGTTTCTCGTTGTTTGAATTCACTTACCAGGTTTCTGAAAATTTCATTTTCGGCTCGAAGGACCTTATAGGACTTTTCAAGCTCCATGAGCCTTTCTGATCTTGTTTCCTGAAAAAAAAAAAAGAAAAAAATCTTACAAGACATTTTTTCGATTCATAAACTGACTTTTTCATTTAATTCGAAAAGGAGTTAGCTTTTTATAGATGAATGCCGCATGCAGGGCACCAACTAACTTTATTTAATAATGTCAAAAGATGGCATTGACGCCTTTTCATTAGCATAACGTTATTTAGGGCGCGTTCGATTTATCGTATTCCGGAATAGGAATACATAAAATAGAAGTTAGAAATTCTTCGTGTTTACGGAGATTCACATTAAGATTGCCAAACACCTGCTAAAATGATGTTTTAAACATACCTTCATTATCCTTGTTGCTTCAAAACGCCAAACATACCGTTTTACATCATCACTCTCCGTATTCTTATTCCGGAATAGGGTCGATCGAACGCACCCTTAATTAAACTAACTGGTTTTGCTGTGCCAACGATGTTTAAAGCCGGTAGGCAATGTTGAGGGAAAATTTGATTGAGGAGCAATCATCGCTTATCGGCCAGCGGTAATACGCTGTACCTTTGCGAGCACCCAGCTTTCATCTGTGTGTCAGTCGTCTTCTCGATTGAAGCGCAGCGGAGTGACTCCACAACAAATTTGACCACTGTGATGACGAATATCGTTGTCGATAAGAGTGCAGACAACGCTGAACCACTTTCGATATGTTTTTTTACCACAATATTCAACGCCAAAGAAAGTTTTTATTTCAGAGCGTGACGAAAATCATAACTCAAAGAAAGGGCAAGCGTTGTCCCAAAATGGGCGTTCCTAATTGGCTATTACACTGCGTGACAAAACGTCGCCAGCATGACGCGTACAGCGTTGCCTAGACTCATTGACCACGGCAAATTAGCCAATCAGATCGCGAGGTTACAAAAAAGTTCATAATGCATGAAAACAAATTCGTGGGTTAACAGAATCAAATGCTGTTGAAATGAAGACATTCAGTTGTTTTCAATCCAAATTGGATCTCCTACCAGAGTTTGATGCAGATAAGTAACATTTTGTTCTAATAACTTCATCTTTGCAAGAAACTCTGTGTTCGCAGATGATCTCGCCTCTTGAGTCCGAGTTGATGTTGAGCCTGCAAAAAAAAGAGGTTTTAATCAGTCAATAAAGTTAACAAAATCAACTGAAATTTTGCATCACCGATAAGTCGAGATTGCAAGGCAGATCGGAGTACCGTCTTTACGATCAAGACAGTTCAAAAAATTCCTTCCGCCCCCCAAATTAGTCAAACAATATGGGTGTTTTCCAAACACCAGGCTCAACGCGATTTCCTTCAGATATGTCCAGAAATGCAGGTAATAAACCATATTCGTACTCTCAGTATTGGACTGGAACTAGCTTGCAATGGAGGCTAATGCGAAGGAATATATTAAAATGTATTTGCATTTGAAAAGATTCCCCCGCATTAGCCTCCATTGCAAGCTAGTTCCAGTCCAATACTGAGAATACGAGTACGGTCTAGGAGATGCATGACGATTTCATTAAGCGTCACAAAGTGATCTCTTGCTCTTCTCCCTACCTTCAACATCACCCGTATCTGGTAATGCAGACGATTATATATAATTAACGCCACAACGTGTCCTCACTACACTCTAGCCCTTTAATTAATTAAGTAGCTGCATATAGGAGTTTTTAACTTTGGATCTGAAAAGTCACGCGTGGGAGGGACACTTTCACCAGTTTTCTCTGGTGTAACCCTAATCACTGGACACCTTTTTCAACAGCAAGCTCCTTCCTCTTCCCACATCGCTCTGATAATAAAGGTGTTTGTATAGGTTCAACTGAAAATGCCAGGAGCCCATGACTAGGAGCATACAGCTCCAATACTAGGTCTATGTAACGGCATTTTCACAGATCAAACTATTTTTAGACGAGTTCTAAAATACGATTTGGCTTGCACGAGCGCCAATCCTCATTCACATGTGGATTAATTTCTCATGCAAGACTTGTGATTGGCTAGAAAGGTCCGGTTTCGCGGGAAAATCAAACTATAAATAACTTCGTCTGTAAAAACGCCGTTTCATAGATGCAATGAAGTTGTAAGCTCCTAGTCATGGGCTCCTGACAATGCCTAAAACCTTCAGTACATGCAACACAGGGGCCGCGGAGTACGTTGAAAGTCGGGGGGGGAGGGAGCTAGGTTTTGGTGTAGATTACGGAAGTGTGGGGGGAGGAGGGAGTTGTTTACGAGAAAAAAACACAACACCGTAGGAAAAAAGTGGAGGTAGGGGGTGGGCTATAGCGCCCCCGGCGCCTCCCTCTCCCCGTCACCTGCAACACACAATCATACAGTACAATAACTTTATTTGGGTACGGTAAAAATCATCTCGCCAATGCAAATTACAGTCCACTTAAATATTCTTAAAATTTCAAAAGATGCTTGCCTTCAAAATGTCTTAACTAACGTTTAGCCTTCGAGAGAGACCATGCAGTAATATTTTAAGGTGGGGAAGGTTTGCGCATGCTGCAGGTAGACAGACATAAAACTGATAGATAAACATGTCTAGGTAGACTTAAAAAAGCATCTAAGCTGTATTCTGAAGCAACAAATATTTGATCAAAAATTTGATGTAGGAAACTCGCAAAATGTTCAAACTACATCAAGAAGAATTTTTTTTTCTGGATTGTTATGGTCCTTAAAGTTGTAATGTTAGCAGCCCTTCATTAGATAGCGGAAAAAATGCGACATATTTGCTGTGTTGACCACAAGAACATTTAAAGCAGTTTCCCGCGCTGCGAGTCACCAAGGAAAGGTAAATTACTTGAATAAAGGGATGTTGTTTTGCGCCCTCTTTAATTATTCGGGTTATCGCGGTTTCGTTGTGTAATGCAGCTACGTAGTTTCCTGTTTCCCTCCTGTATTGGCCGTTATTTATCAAGGAGGGCGTATGAAGGAGAAGAGATGGTTGGACGTTCTGCTTATCACGTTCGTACCAGGGTCGCGATATAATGTGCATGTGTAACTGATGATAAGAAAATTTATTGCTGACATTGGGGGGATCTTCAGTTCTTTTCTTTGGGTGTTAAGTTTGCAGGTCACGATACTTCGTGGCCCAAACATAGAGGGCTAGCTGGGTTGGCATGAAGACAATTTGTTCAAATCCAGCTTTTTTCAATGGTCCAGAATTCAATCACTTCAAGCTTTCAAAATACCCCTTGTTATGTCCAGCACTGTAAGCTTCAATCCTTATTTAAAATTTTCTTGGATTATGATCATGCATTGCTATTTTTCCGGAACACAAAATAAGAACAAACACACTTTCACAACATATTGGCCATACTCGCTCAATTCCGGACTCTTATTTCAAGTTGCCATTTCTCGTTACACTACTCAAGAGGCGTGTTAAAGAAGATTGATCGAGAGGTTTGCTTGGTTCTTCACATACCGGCGACGATGACGGTTTCGATGGGTGTTTGTGAGGGTCTCCAAATTTGAATATGAATAGTACATTAACATTGCTCTCCGCTAAGGACATTGATTAGTATGTTTTTTTTGCTGTATCATTTTCCTAAGTGTCTAGCAAAAACGGCAATATTGGACGATCAAGAAATGTCGTGAATTGTAACTTGTACCTCCAAATTCATGACGATGAAGAAATCTATGACTCGGAACACGACACATTTAACCGTTCCCCCCCCATCCTCTCCAGTCGTGGAGCTGTGTCTCAAGTTCAGTTGTGAAAGACCATCTTGAAATGAACAATCAAATTAAAAAATCTAAGGCTATTGGTCAATATCTCCATATCGTTTGCTACAGGTGGACTATAGAATGAACTAGGTTGACCTGTTGGTTTAACAGTGAGGCAAATCTTTTCAATTTCTTCTCTAGTTATTCATGAAAATATATTACATATTTCTCACCTGTTCCATTATATAATATTGATCCTCCACGGCTATGCTGCGGGCCCAAACAGATGAATTGTAGCTCAAAGAAACCTCATTTAAGTGACACTGCTTTTACACGTACGAATCGATTGGTTCGTCATTTGAGGTGAGATGAGCTGAATAATAACCAAGCTAAACTCTCAGTTATCAGCCTAGAGGTGTGTTTCGACATGTACACAAAATAGTAAAGCCGTTAATTTAGAAACAAGTGTTTCACTATTGCGTAGCGATCTGACTTCAGACTGAGTGTAATATTCCACCATGGACATTGACGTCTCCCGTGGCCGCAAAATTGTACAGCAGTACTTTTTGATAAGAATCAGAAGTAAGTGCATGGAATCCAATATATACTGCACTTGACGCAGACAACCGACCTCAAAAGAATCCCTACAGCTAACATATGTTAAAAGGTAATGTCACATGCAAATCTCAGAAGATAAATGAGTAGGCTGCTAAAGAGATCTACTTCTCTTCCGTTATCGATGTTAACAAGGGTGATCAACGCGTCTTGTTTACTTCAATTGACACTCTTTTATATCGTAAACCTGTATCTCAGTCGCTACCCCTCATGCACTTCTGACGAAGTATTGGCAAATCGTTTTAATTCATTCTTTTTGGAGAAGATAAACACAATTCGTTCTAGTATAATTGACAGCTCTGATGCTAACATCTCGTGTCCTCCCTTAGATGCGTCTTTTAGCAAGCGTGAATTGTTGTGATTTCAGCCCGTTACACAAGATCAGTGTCTAAAATGATCGAGTCTTCAACGATCAAGAGCTGTGATTTAGATCCTATTCGGCAGCCGTTATGTTAAAGGAATGCTGGCCGGTGATTCTTCCAGTCATTACCGATATTGTTAACCATTCCTTAGATTGTGCTGTCATGCCTGAGATGTTGAAAATTTGCGCTGATCTGTCCTCGTCTAAAGAAGGCAAATCTCGATGATGAAATTTTTAAGAACTTTAGGCCTGTGTCAAATCTGGCTTTTTTCTCAAAAGTAATCGAAAAGGCAGTCTCTTATCAGCTCATTGACCATGTTGATAGTAATGACCTCGGTGAAACGCTTCAGTCGACGTATAGGTCACTGCATAACACCGAAACGGCTCTTCTGAACGTTCAAGATGACATCCTAAACGCCATCGACCAACGCCGAACAGTTGCTCTGCTGCTGTTGGACTAGTCCGTAGCGTTTGACACAGTTGACCATGAGTTATTGCTTCATAGACTTTGCGTTCACTTTGGCATTAGAGGCTAGGCCCTTGCTTGGTTTACCTCTTACCTTACTGGACGTTGCCAGTATGTTACTATCAGAGGCGTGGATTCTTCTTGCAGCGTGATGTACGGTTTCCCTCAAGGCTCACTACTCGAGTAGCCTGCGAACGCAGTACTCGGGCCGCTTTTATACCTTCTGTATACTGCCCCATTAGGGGGCATTGTTCGGAAACATGGAATAATGTTCCATTTCTATGCCGACGATTCTCAAATTTATTTTTCATTTGCTTCCAATGCTCCTGAACTGGTTACTGCTTCAAGGTTAGAAGCATGTGTTAAAGATGTCAGTGATTGGATGTCTTCTAACAAGTTAAAGCTGAACTCTGACAAAACCGAACTACTAATCATAGCATCACAATTCTGCCCCAAGCCCCAACTATCGTCGCTAAATGTCTGTGGTGATCAGATCAGCCCCTCTGTTTCGGTTAGAAATATCGGAGTGGTTTTTGATTCTCATATGAAATTTGAGCGTCAAGTGTCTAGCATATGTAAAGTATCCTTTTTTTCATATCCGCAATATATCTCGTATACGAAAGTATTTAAGCGTGGAGAATACCAAGATTTTGGTCCATGCGTTTGTCACCTGTAGGTTGGATAATGGAAATATGCACTTCTGTACGGACCTAAATATTTCATTGCAAAACTTCAAGCTGTTCTGAACTGTGCTACCCGTTTGACTCTGTGCAAACAGAAATATGACCATGCAACTCCTTTGTTGTTCCTACTATTGACATTTAAGGCGCTTAATGGGCTTGCGCCAATGTATATAACTGAGCTACTGGATAGATATGTACCACTGCGTCCACTACGATCTTCATCTAGGGGTCTACTGAAGGTTCCTCGGTCCAATATTCAGTATGGCGACAGATCATTTTCCGTCTGTGCACCAACACTTTGGAATAGCCTACCTGATCATTTGAGACTTGCAACTGACCTCTGTTATTTTAAGCGTGACCTTAAGACTTACTTGTTTCGCGAGTCTTTTTATTAACTTCATTTCCTTTGTGATGTTGGACCTGATTTTTAGTTTTCGTTTTTCTCTTTTAGTGGATCTCTTTTAGTGGATCTTGTAAACTTGATGTGCAGCGCCTTAGAACTTTAGGAACATGTACGCTATAATATTAATATAATATATTAATTAATCGCCAAGTAACTGAAAGAATTCTTCGCGTTGCAGTCACTGAGCTGTTGCCCATCCGGAACATAACAGGAGAGAATATCAAATAAAGAAAGAAAAGAAAAGAATGTATACACTATATTTCATAACTCAAATGGTTTCTTCAGTTGATTATTCACCAGTCTATTTTGTACGCGCAGGCACTTTGAGTTGTTTCAGTTCATATTTGCCAAGCTTCAAGATATATATAAGTACTAAACAACCAATTCAGGGCTTAAGGAAAGATGACACGGTGGTCGTTTCCCAAAATTCACACTGTCAACTAAGTTGCTTAATTATAATACGCAGTGCTCTCCTTATAGCAAACCGATCATGAGTCGGAATACTTACACCCAGTCTGAAGTAAGATCGCTACGCAATAGTGAAGCGGAGATGTTTCTTTTGCGATGTTCTGTTTGATCGGGCTGACCACTTCAGCTGTGGCTTAGCATTTTGTGTTAAACGGAACAAAGACATGAGATTTGTACTTTAATATTAAAGATTTGCTTTTCTTTCTCTGTTGCCTTTCGTCAGCCTTCACTTAATCTTACAAAATATCAGAAATTAAGATTAAAACTTATTTTGTGAGTGTTTGTGAGGCTTCAATCTTAAACAACTTTAATCCCTATTAAAATAAATCGTTTTGGGACGTATTATGAATTATAATATTGCATCGCCTTGATTACCTCAAGCAATTGGGTCATAGGTTTTGGTCTTTCAGGCCTGGCTTTCCTGAGTAACAGAATTGGAATTCAAATATGGGAGTCAAAGTGCGACTGTTATTTTCCGCCATAAACGATACTGAGCAATATGTAATGCAAGGGTTAACAGGCCGACCCAACAACGTTATTAAATATCAACCAAAATGATATTGATTGGTTGCCATATGTTTACATAATTTCAGTTGGATATGAAACGAGCATAATACAACGAAAACACGGGAACGCAAGAAAATTATTTTGAAAGCGGTCGGGTCATCATTTATTGCTAACCGTAGGTTAATATCATGAACTTCAAGTCATTTGGAACGCAGTTACTGGCAGCGATTTCTTCAATATTAGTGCTAAAGCTGATCATCAATGCTTCTTTTTTGTGTTTACAAATATTTGTTCTTTTTATTAAGACCCAAATATTATAAAGCGCAAAAAACTAAGCCTTAAATCTTGAAGAAACAAACAAGGTGACTTTATAGTCGACGGACCTCCTTAATTAATTGTTAATAGATGTTGCGGGTAAGCTAAAGAGGTTAATTGCTTTAATAACCTCGAGGCCAGGCTATGAGGCTGAAAGGCTGCCCGCACTGAAAATATCGTGTCATCTACTTTTTTCTTCTGTTCAAATGAGAACGTCGTTGGAGGTAGTCGTTGGAGGTAGTCGTTGGAGGAAGTCGTTGGAGAAAGTCGTTGGAGAAAGCCGTTGGAGGAAGTCGTTGGAGGAAGTCGTTGGCGAAAGTCGTTGGAGAAAGTCGTTGGAAGTGTCCAGTGAAGATTTACCGTATGCGTGTGCTTCATAATGAAGTTGCGTGTTTTTGATTTGTGTTCGCGAGGATATATAAAACAATCAATGAAAAGAGTTAACGATAAAAAGCGATGAAAAATATTTGCAAGCGAGTATAGCGTGCCTAGAATAACTCTTCTCAAAAGGAATAAAGAACAAGTTTGTTAGTAAGTAACAATCCTCTCAAGAAACTGTTCACTTATGTCAGCAAAAGCCTGTGTGTTTCATGTTACGTTATTACTTCATTTTTGTTTTAGCCAAAATTTTAAAATGTAATAGAAAAACAGATTTTTTTTTACGTTTGATTAGCCTGAGTTTCTAAACTTTTTTTCGCTGTAAAGTGAACCCTCCAGAACCAGAATTTCGGTTCAGAGATGTCTATGTGATAATAGACAAATCTTTCTGTAAAGGTCTTAAGTCAATCATAATGCTTGTTGTACATTGTTAATTTTGAGAACTTGGTTGCAGCATTAAGGTTAAAAATACATCTGGCCTCTTCGTACCTACATTGCACAGTTTTTTCGCCGAGATAAAAAAAATGGTGAAGTAGCCCTAGGAGGTTATATGCACATAGCATTCTTCTTTTTTTGTCAGACGATGAATGTGGTTGCCAATGGGGAGAAAAATATTTACGTTACCTTGTTTCTCCTTGCACACACACTGACTACCAACTTTCCCAAGTAGCATCATTATCGTCAAAGCCAATGATGTTACTGACACAAAGCAAATTAGTATCATCAGTATTACCACCATTCGGTTTGCACTCTTGCTCCTGAAATTTGTCTCAGCCACAGTTAAGTCAACATGGCTTTCATGAATGCTCGGCTTGTCACCGATTACGTTCCATTTGTTCCTCTGCGAAGGTCCATAGCTCTCTCTCTGGGCCGGTTCAAAGTTCTTGGAATCTTTATGACCCTTCCCCACCTGAGATGTAATAAGCGCCCCATTGCTTCTTTCATCGCTATCTTGACACCAGTTTTGAAAAACGGGGCTCACGACAAAAAAATTCAATTTTCCTGATGGCTGTTTGGGTCTCGGCTCGAGTCGAGGTGGTACCCGTGTTGCAGGCAGTCTAAAAGCCATTTACATTTGGCCTTGATCAGCTATCGCGTGAACCGTGAAGAATGATCCAAAGTAGGAAAAAAACTAAAACGCCGCGCTCTCGTGACCGGATTTACGTCAATGTACGATGCCAAGCTTGCTGTTATAAAAATAGAACAAACGAAGGCAGCGCTGATAAAAACATCCGAAAGATTTGGCGGTCTTAGGGGCTTGGCAACTTTCATTTACATGCAAATGAGCACGTATCATAATTTACAGACCATTGTCAGAGACATCCGTCTCTGACAATATCCCATGATTAGGCAAGTTTATGACAATTCTCTTCATTCTCGATGCTCATCCAAGAATGAGACTTCAAGATGCAGCCGGGATACTTCTACAGAGGAAACCGGCACAGAACAATATTCTGGGACCTAAAGCACGACTAAAATTTAAGACCCCGCGGCCGCCACGCAAGAGAATTTTGTGGTACCTTCGAAGCTGACAACTTGTGGCCGCCGTGTGTAAGAATTCCCTAGTCCCTAGCTCGTATTAAATCAGGAGTAGTGGCAAATCAATTGTTAATTGAGGGGGGCTGACTGAGCGTAGATCAGCAATAGAGTTATGAGTTAGATTTGCTTATTGACATGATCATATTGTAAAGCTATCATCTACTGAGTATTTTTGAGCAAAGGCGATACCCTCGTGCCCCGTGGCAATATTCCTTACATTGCCCTCAAAAGCCGCCGCAAAAAAAAAAACTACTTCGCAGACTACCACCTTCCTCTTCTCCGAGTCTGAAATTGGCTGCTACATGACGGGGGTAGTTAAACGTCATACATTAAGCATAACAAGCCATCTCTAGTGCCCCAGTTGAGCAACACGGGGAAGGCTTTTGATAAAAAGGGTGACAAGTGCCAGACACGTGTTGACGTGATCAAAAAAGCAATTGCTTTCAAATAGTCCCTCTGTAAGGTTATACATATCATCTGTATCACTGCATTCGATTTTCTTGAAGAACTTTCAAATTCTAACTGACTGCCACAGGGATATCAACAAGGACCTAGACGCGAATCAGTGACAAGTACATTGTTCATTGTACTTAGAGAGAATATCACAGCAAAGCACCACTGTTATATGACTGAAAATGGGGCAACGTACATGTTAAAAACACTGAGCAAATCATGGTGTTGAACTCACCTAATTTATCGTCAGAACACCTGCATTTGTAACTGATTTTCCCCAAGAACATTAAGAGATTTAGAACAATGGCAGCGATTGACAGCAGACACAAAAGAAACACCAGAGCCAGTAAGGCGCGGTATGACCCATTTCTTTGGACTTTTCCACTGCTGGAGTAGCTTCCATGTTCATTCTGTTGTTTCCATGAATCTTCATCCTTGGCGTACCCTTGGCCTATTTCTTCGCGAAAAATGATTTGCCTTTTTACTGGAAAGGCTACATTAGGCTTCATTTCTTCGTAAATACAATCTTCAAATGAAGGATTCATGATGATTTGTTTAGTCCCTGGAGTATTCATCTCGTTTTTGCACTCATATGTATTTTGTATGAAGGGACACCTCGTCTTGAGCAACGTGCCAAGTGTTCTGCTCCGGCTCGGTTCCTCCTCCGGTAATTGTAGATGACCATACACTCCTTAGGATTCTGCTGAGACACGTCTTTTGTTCTAAGAGTCTTAGAATTGTCGTCGAAACCGAAGAATGTACATAAATTATGTAAAACCTTAGGAACTGCCAAAATAAATCACAGAAAAATCATCTTTTACGCAAACCGCCGAAGCGTTCAAAAGTGGGGGGGTTGTCATTCTGACTATACGTCGGATAACATCTTGTTACATTCCGGTACGTTAAAAGTATTAATTTGCCTCACGCGTGAGTAGCCGTAGATAATTTTGCTTTGCCAAACGTGCGTTGCAATTGAGATAGCGTCAAACAATCATGGACAATATAGACAGTTTTTAAAACGTTAAGGTCTCTAAATTTCCATGATTCACATTTAATGGTCTAAGCCATACAAGTTTGCATAATATAGGTGGCGTGTTATAGATGCCACAGTTAAAATGTTGGTTGAAACAGCAGTAGTTATTTAACAATTTGTCAATAAGCGCACGTTTAATATGAAATGATGAATAGTGCCGCTGATGTGGATAAGGCCGATATCATATCCAACAAACGCTAAGGGAAAAGTTGGTTTATTTAACGCTCTTATAAATGTTTAGGATTTCAGATCCTTTAATTTAAAAGCCAACAGCATCAAGTAGCCAGCCAGTACTTATATTAAGCAGTTCGGCTCGGTTCGGCAGTTTTCTCTGTTGGTTTTAAGCAGCTCAAGGACTCATTAAATTGGACAGTTAGTTAATAACAAGCCAGAAACCGTTTGTAACAAACGGGACCGATTACAAACAAAATAACAAAAGCCTATCATTATAAACCCAATACTTGATTGTATTGAAGTCATCAAATAGGCTACTTATTACAAACAGAGTGTATGTTTCCTCTCCTCTATCCCGAGCCTGTTACACAGTTCTAAACTAATGCAGAACTAGCCAGGGGCATGTCATAAATATGATGAAGGAGATCTGAAATTCAACTTGATTACATACGAATATGTGAGTAACAACGATAAACAAACAAATTAAAACCAGGCATTATTGTTTCGTGATAATAGTGTCCAAACGAACCGAAACAAGAGTAATCTAAATGCTAGTGTTCAAAGGTCTGAACAAAAGAATCGAAAAAGACTCTTTTTTTTTTTCAGTCTTCAAACCCTTTCATCCTTATTTTAGGTTTAGATGCTAATCCCTTAGGTTCCAACCAAATATTCCACTTGTTAAAGACTTTCTTGGACAAATTTGCATGGGTACTGGGTACAACTGTTATAAGATGTTTTTATTGTTTCAATATCTCAATCAGGATCTTCTTATGTTCCGGAAAGAGGCACGAAGTGTACAACAGCAATAACCACAAACCCGATAGTTAATGATTCCTCAAGATGCATTCGTTAGCTTCTTGTCCCATTACGATGAGTCTAGGTCACTTTGGTCAGCGTAAAATCACCTTTATGACACATCCTAAGATTTTCACAGCAGGAATTTAACAAATTTGTGAAAGAAACGATTAGTGACAATGTTCATATGTGGTAATAATAATAAATGACGTGACAAATGCATGGGCGTTCCAAAGAAACCACTCGGCATCTTACTTCTTAGTTCACGATTACTTCTCGCTGTTTCCAAGTGATTTTATAGAATCTTTTGGTTGAGCTTAGTTAAAGCTATTTCCTTCACACTGCAACGTTTTTATTAATGACATTTTAGTTAATATTTTAACCCAATTAATTTTGACTGGGTTCCCTTATTTCGGATTATTTTATTGATCGCGGAGCCTTCAAAGTAACCTAAGAACAAGAGAGTAAAATAGGTCTCTTTTTTAACTGAATAAACGCTAAAGATCAACTTGTCATATAATCATGAGGCTCCTTCATCTAAATTCTGATTTTCGATATTCTACCTTAACACTCACCAGTCGATCCATTTGGTCATATTTGTGAATAGAAAGTTCGAATTCCGGATTTTATAAATGTGGATATCTTTTTAATCACTGATCCTAATAATTTGAGATTTAAGTGTATCTTTCAGGATTGCATGAAAAATGAACTGAGAGCCATGGATATTGCTCGCTGGCTTTTCAACGCTAGGATAAGTCACTTAGAACGAATTGCTCTTGAACCGGAACCGGCTTAAAAATAATTTCGTCAATATCTTTGTAACCCAAAAAGAACCAAAAAGACCAAAAACAACCAAAGATAAGGTTCAAAAAGTGCGCCGGTCCGCTTTGTTCTTAATTCGGAAGAAAGCTGAAAGTTACGACAGATGGATGCTGCTGGTCGAAACATCGTTGTAAATCCAACCTTCCAAAAATGCATTTACGAAGATGAGAAAAATCCCAGCTGAGAGTGCTGTGAAAAGACAAATCACTTACCCCGAAGAAATTGGCCTGAGACACACGAAAGACGATACATGGAAACGGAAGGACAACTACGGCAAAAAGATCGCTAGACAAGGCTCATATCGTGGGTTAATAGCCCTTGTTTGTCTTCTGTGTCTGCTGTCAGTGGCTGCTATATTTTTTTAACCTTTTGATGTTCTTTGGAAAATCATTTACAAATGTGGTTGCACCGTCGATCAGTTAAGTAAGCGAGTAAGGCCCCAGTTGTTTCTGGAAGAGGTTGGGTAGTGCTATCAACAAGATGAACAACCATGTAGAGGATAATTGAATTGCGGCCTTACAGGTCGTATCTAATGGATAATTCAACAGTCAATCCACCTTCGTGATACTGTAAATTGGGGGATTATGGGTTACGTGTAGTTTTTACAGTAGAGTAGGAGCTACGCTATTGGTGGTAACATGGCAACGTGAAAAATAGGAATATATTAGTTAAACGAAAAGCGTTCGTTAATACCGTGAGGATTAAGGGTGCCGATTTGAAAGATGAATTTTTGTTCCAGATTCTTGCGGCTTTCCGTCGTACCTAGATGTAGGGAAAGGCCGCAGATAGCCATGTGTTTTTTGGAGTGGTTAGGCAGATTAAAATGGCGAGCGACTGGCTTAGATGCTTCGGCGACTGGCTTAGATGCGACTGGCTTAGATGCTTCTGGCTCACCTTCGTGATAACCAATTGAACTCAGACGATGCAATGTACCTTTCTCTCTATATTCGGCTTTTTCCCTTTAACATAACTTATAACAAAAACGGCAGTCTCTTAAAATAACTTATAACATACCTTTTTTCCCCTTTTACAAAACGTATCTACAGTTCTGAATCTAGTCATGCATGGATGCTAAGGAAATCCGGATGCCAGCTCTTTGTTGAGGGTTTCTAACAAACACGTAGGATTGTCACTATCCTGAGCCCTAAATAAACGTTCACAAAAGGGAGGCCATTTGTTTGTATGCATCACCGTTTAGGAAACGATAACCATCAACTTCTCTGAGATCCTATCAATGGAAGCATTTGCAAAGATGAATTTTATTTTATTTTTCTAGTTATTTTTTCATGTGGTGCTACCATTTCGGAAATGAGCGAAGCCAATTTCTGAACAAGCACTTTTTGCATATAATTTTGCCAAGGAGGGGTACTGAACAACGGCGGGCAACAAAGATCAAAAACGATCACTCGACGATACAAATTATTTCATTAACTTTCTGTCCAATTATTCTAGAAAAGCATTCAGAAAATTGAAAACAATGACATGTTTGTTTGTTTTTTCCTTAAATCTATGTCGCTTGTACTGATCTTTAAAGAATAAGAGACTTTAATATCCGAACTTAGCAATTTTCCAGAGCTAAGCGATAGAAAAGACCTTTAGCAAACTACTAGGGCTCTCGAAAACGAGACATATAATGAAAAATAAAAATGCATTGTTTACAGCGATAGGGAACTTGCCTATGATTCCAATTTAATACTTCGAAAGAAATTTAAACCTAACAGATCAAGATTAGAAGCACCAATTGGAAGAAGACAAACAGTTGGAAAATTAGAAAGCGAGGTTTAGTTCAATGCGATACCACCAAAGGATAATTGAGCCATTGAACAGAGCTGCAAGAGTGGAAAACGCCATCTGTGCGGACGAGGGTTATTTGAGGCAGAGCCATGCAGTACAACAAAACATAATGCCAAATGTTATTACTAATAGAAATGAATGTGATTTTAAATTATTCTTTGTTTTTCTGCTTTTCTTTCTTTCTTCAGGATAAAAAGACGGTCGGTGCCCCATGTTCAACGGATATAGCCCAATATTATGTTCTTTCAACTCTTTGGACCGCATCAGGACTGACTCACGCATGCGATTGCAGGACATTATGGCGTGGGGCCAGAAGTTATGACATGCATAATTTATTACTGGCAATGTCCTCTCACAACATAGTAAAGTGACCACTGATGAGGTTCAAGTCCATGTTTCTTCATCATTTCGTTTAAGTGTTCAGAGGAGCCATAATGTTACACAATTGAGAGTACTGGCGCAAAAACGACAGGAGTGGTGTCTTTGTCTCTTAAAACGTGGCAGCAAAGAGAGTCTGATCGATTGGAGCGAACACCTTGGAACCCGGCTGATAATACGGACGACCAAAGCCCACTGGAATTGTACCGTAACACTCACAAATTCGTAAAGGCTATTGAGGCTCGATCAATTAGATATCCTTACCCACGTTTTTTTTCCTTCTCTTTTGAAGTTAATCTGGTGATTTGAGAATTAATTTTGTATGTTTCAGGACTGCATGACGAATGAAGGGTCATTGGCATTGCTTACAGGCTGTCAATGCTAGGATGAGTCGCTTAGAACGAATTTGTCTTCAACCGGAATGATTTTGTCAGTACCCCAAAGGAACCAAAAACAACCAAGGAAAAGGTTAAAAAAGAGCGGTCTTTGCTTCTAATTGGGAAGAGAACTGATACCTACACAAAGTGCATGTTGTGTTATAGGCAAACGATCAGAATTTATTACAGTTACAATAAAACAATATTTCTAATCGCGCTTGTTGGGTATAAGATCGGGTTTTGCCATCTTGGTACAATATTCATCATCTCATACCAAACGTGCGTTCCTTGAATAATTGTTAAATAACCAATGTTTCAACAAAAATTTTACCTTTATCATCTATAACACGTCACAAACAAAATGTTTGGATAGACCATTAAATGTGGGTCAAAGTTTTTTTTAGGTAAAATTTATAAAATTGTCGATTTGACCGTGATTGTTTGACGTTATCTCAAGAAGCCCGACATACCCTTGGCCAAAGGATGATCGGCTACGGCTGCTTATGAACGACCGGGGTAAAAACAATTTGTTCAACCAGAATTTAAGAAGGACGCTCAATCAACATTTACGTCAGAACGATCGCGATATTCAACTTTGAGAGCTTCGCGGTTTTGCGCAAAAGATGATTTTCCTACTGGTCATTTTGACAGTTCCTG
>NC_090894.1:20036274-20093199 GCF_036669925.1 Montipora capricornis | reverse complement strand
GGCTAATGCGACTGACTATATTAAAATGTAGTGGCCATTATGAAAAAGATCCCCCGCATTAGCCTCCATTGCAAGCTAGTTCCAGTCCAATACTGAGAACTACGAGGTAACGGTCTAGGAGATGCATGGACGATTTCATTAAGCGTCACAAAGTGATCTCTTGCTCTTCTCCCTACCTTCAACATCACCCTATCTGATAAATGCCAGACGATTATATATAATTAACGCCACAACGTGTCCCTCCACTACACTCCTAGCCCCTGTTTAATCTAATTAAGTAGCTGCCTATAGGAGTTTTTAACTTTATATCTGAAAGTCCACTCGTGGAGGGACACTTTCACCAGTTTTCTCCGTGGTTGTCACCCTAATCACTGGGGGGACACCTTTTTCAACAGCAAGCTCCTTCCTCTTCCCACATCGCTCTGATAATAAAGGTTTTTGTATAGGGTTCAACTGAAAATGCCATGAGCCCATGACTAGGAGCATACAGCTTCCAATACTAGGTCTATCTAACGGCATTTTCACAGATCATGCTAATTTTTTAGACGAGTTCTAAAATACGATTTGGCTTGCACGAGCGCCAATCCTCATTCACATGTGGATTAATTTCTCATGCAAGACTTTGTGATTGGCTAGCAAGGTCCGGTTTCGCGGGAAAATCAAACTATAATAACTTCGTCTGTGCAAAAACGCCGTTTCATAGATGCAATTCAGTTGATAAGCTCTAGGCTGGGCTCCTGAACAATGCCTAAAACCTTCAGTACATGCCACACAGGGCCGCGGAGTACGTTGAAAGTCGGGGGGGGGAGGGGCTAGGTTTTTGGTGTAGATTACGGAAGTGTGGGGGGAGGAGGAGTTGTTTACGAGAAAAAAACACAACACCGTAGGAAAAAAGTGGGGGTAGGGGTGGGCTATAGCGCCCCCGGCGCCTCCCTCTCCCGTCACCTGCAACACACAATCATACAGTACAATAACTTTATTTGGGTACGGTAAAAATCATCTCGCCAATGCAAATTACAGTCCACTTAAATATTCTTAAAATTTCAAAAGATGCTTGCCTTCAAAATGTCTTAACTAACGTTTAGCCTTCGAGAGAGACCATGCAGTAATATTTTAAGGTGGGGAAGGTTTGCGCATGCTGCAGGTAGACAGACAGAACACGGATAGATAAACATGTCTAGGTAGACTTAAAAAGCATCTAAGCTGTATTCTGAAGCAACAAATATTTGATCAAAAATTTGATGTAGGAAACTCGCAAAATGTTCAAACTACATCAAGAAGAATTTTTTTTTCTGGATTGTTATGGTCCTTAAAGTTGTAATGTTAGCAGCCCTTCATTAGATAGCGGAAAAAATGCGACATATTTGCTGTGTTGACCACAAGAACATTTAAAGCAGTTTCCCGCGCTGCGAGGTCACCAAGGAAAGGTAAATTACTTGAATAAAGGGATGTTGTTTTGCGCCCTCTTTAATTATTCGGGTTATCGCGGTTTTCGTTGTGTAATGCAGCTACGTAGTTTCCTGTTTCCCTCCTGTATTGGCCGTTATTTATCAAGGAGGGCGTATGAAGGAGAAGAGATGGTTGGACGTTCTGCTTATCACGTTCGTACCAGGGTCGCGATATAATGTGCATGTGTAACTGATGATAAGAAAATTTATTGCTGACATTGGAGGGATCTTCAGTTCTTTTCTTTGGGTGTTAAGTTTGCAGGTCACGATACTTCGTGGCCCAAACATAGAGGGCTAGCTGGGTTGGCATGAAGACAATTGTTCAAATCCAGCGTTTTTCAATGGTCCAGAATTCAATCACTTCAAGCTTTCAAAATACCCCTTGTTATGTCCAGCACTGTAAGCTTCAATCCTTATTTAAAATTTTCTTGGATTATGATCATGCATTGCTATTTTTCCGGAACACAAAATAAGAACAAACACACTTTCACAACATATTGGCCATACTCGCTCAATTCCGGACTCTTATTTCAAGTTGCCATTTCTCGTTACACTACTCAAGAGGCGTGTTAAAGAAGATTGATCGAGAGGTTTGCTTGGTTCTTCACATACCGGCGACGATGACGGTTTCGATGGGTGTTTGTGAGGGTCTCCAAATTTGAATATGAATAGTACATTAACATTGCTCTCCGCTAAGGACATTGATTAGTATGTTTTTTTTGCTGTATCATTTTCCTAAGTGTCTAGCAAAAACGGCAATATTGGACGATCAAGAAATGTCGTGAATTGTAACTTGTACCTCCAAATTCATGACGATGACGAAATCTATGACTCGGAACACGACACATTTAACCGTTCCCCCCCATCCTCTCCAGTCGTGGAGCTGTGTCTCAAGTTCAGTTGTGAAAGACCATCTTGAATGAACAATCAAATTAAAAATCTAAGGCTATTGGTCAATATCTCCATATCGTTTGCTACAGGTGGACTATAGAATGAACTAGGTTGACCTGTTGGTTTAACAGTGAGGCAAATCTTTTCAATTTCTTCTCTAGTTATTCATGAAAATATATTACATATTTCTCACCTGTTCCATTATATAATATTGATCCTCCACGGCTATGCTGCGGGCCCAAACAGATGAATTGTAGCTCAAAGAAACCTCATTTAAGTGACACTGCTTTTACACGTACGAATCGATTGGTTCGTCATTTGAGGTGAGATGAGCTGAATAATAACCAAGCTAAACTCTCAGTTATCAGCCTAGAGGTGTGTTTCGACATGTACACAAAAAAGTAAAGCCGTTAATTTAGAAACAAGTGTTTCACTATTGCGTAGCGATCTGACTTCAGACTGAGTGTAATATTCCACCATGGACATTGACGTCTCCCGTGGCCGCAAAATTGTACAGCAGTACTTTTTGATAAGAATCAGAAGTAAGTGCATGGAATCCAATATATACTGCACTTGACGCAGACAACCGACCTCAAAAGAATCCCTACAGCTAACATATGTTAAAAGGTAATGTCACATGCAAATCTCAGAAGATAAATGAGTAGGCTGCTAAAGAGATCTACTTCTCTTCCGTTATCGATGTTAACAAGGGTGATCAACGCGTCTTGTTTACTTCAATTGACACTCTTTTATATCGTAAACCTGTATCTCAGTCGCTACCCCTCATGCACTTCTGACGAAGTATTGGCAAATCGTTTTAATTCATTCTTTTGGAGAAGATAAACACAATTCGTTCTAGTATAATTGACAGCTCTGATGCTAACATCTCGTGTCCTCCCTTAGATGCGTCTTTTAGCAAGCGTGAATTGTTGTGATTTCAGCCCGTTACACAAGATCAGTGTCTAAAATGATCGAGTCTTCAACGATCAAGAGCTGTGATTTAGATCCTATTCGGCAGCCGTTATGTTAAAGGAATGCTGGCCGGTGATTCTTCCAGTCATTACCGATATTGTTAACCATTCCTTAGATTGTGCTGTCATGCCTGAGATGTTGAAAATTTGCGCTGATCTGTCCTCGTCTAAAGAAGGCAAATCTCGATGATGAAATTTTTAAGAACTTTAGGCCTGTGTCAAATCTGGCTTTTTTCTCAAAAGTAATCGAAAAGGCAGTCTCTTATCAGCTCATTGACCATGTTGATAGTAATGACCTCGGTGAAACGCTTCAGTCGACGTATAGGTCACTGCATAACACCGAAACGGCTCTTCTGAACGTTCAAGATGACATCCTAAACGCCATCGACCAACGCCGAACAGTTGCTCTGCTGCTGTTGGACTAGTCCGTAGCGTTTGACACAGTTGACCATGAGTTATTGCTTCATAGACTTTGCGTTCACTTTGGCATTAGAGGCTAGGCCCTTGCTTGGTTTACCTCTTACCTTACTGGACGTTGCCAGTATGTTACTATCAGAGGCGTGGATTCTTCTTGCAGCGTGATGTACGGTTTCCCTCAAGGCTCACTACTCGAGTAGCCTGCGAACGCAGTACTCGGGCCGCTTTTATACCTTCTGTATACTGCCCCATTAGGGGGCATTGTTCGGAAACATGGAATAATGTTCCATTTCTATGCCGACGATTCTCAAATTTATTTTTCATTTGCTTCCAATGCTCCTGAACTGGTTACTGCTTCAAGGTTAGAAGCATGTGTTAAAGATGTCAGTGATTGGATGTCTTCTAACAAGTTAAAGCTGAACTCTGACAAAACCGAACTACTAATCATAGCATCACAATTCTGCCCCAAGCCCCAACTATCGTCGCTAAATGTCTGTGGTGATCAGATCAGCCCCTCTGTTTCGGTTAGAAATATCGGAGTGGTTTTTGATTCTCATATGAAATTTGAGCGTCAAGTGTCTAGCATATGTAAAGTATCCTTTTTTTCATATCCGCAATATATCTCGTATACGAAAGTATTTAAGCGTGGAGAATACCAAGATTTTGGTCCATGCGTTTGTCACCTGTAGGTTGGATAATGGAAATATGCACTTCTGTACGGACCTAAATATTTCATTGCAAAACTTCAAGCTGTTCTGAACTGTGCTACCCGTTTGACTCTGTGCAAACAGAAATATGACCATGCAACTCCTTTGTTGTTCCTACTATTGACATTTAAGGCGCTTAATGGGCTTGCGCCAATGTATATAACTGAGCTACTGGATAGATATGTACCACTGCGTCCACTACGATCTTCATCTAGGGGTCTACTGAAGGTTCCTCGGTCCAATATTCAGTATGGCGACAGATCATTTTCCGTCTGTGCACCAACACTTTGGAATAGCCTACCTGATCATTTGAGACTTGCAACTGACCTCTGTTATTTTAAGCGTGACCTTAAGACTTACTTGTTTCGCGAGTCTTTTTATTAACTTCATTTCCTTTGTGATGTTGGACCTGATTTTTAGTTTTCGTTTTTCTCTTTTAGTG
This sequence comes from Montipora capricornis, assembly GCF_036669925.1. Classification (NCBI taxonomy): domain Eukaryota; kingdom Metazoa; phylum Cnidaria; class Anthozoa; order Scleractinia; family Acroporidae; genus Montipora; species Montipora capricornis. The sequence goes on along the minus strand of NC_090894.1, from coordinate 20,088,323 downwards.
GATCTCTTTTAGTGGATCTTGTAAACTTGATGTGCAGCGCCTTAGAACTTTAGGAACATGTACGCTATAATATTAATATAATATATTAATTAATCGCCAAGTAACTGAAAGAATTCTTCGCGTTGCAGTCACTGAGCTGTTGCCCATCCGGAACATAACAGGAGAGAATATCAAATAAAGAAAGAAAAGAAAAGAATGTATACACTATATTTCATAACTCAAACGGTTTCTTCAGTTGATTATTCACCAGTCTATTTTGTACGCGCAGGCACTTTGAGTTGTTTCAGTTCATATTTGCCAAGCTTCAAGATATATATAAGTACTAAACAACCAATTCAGGGCTTAAGGAAAGATGACACGGTGGTCGTTTCCCAAAATTCACACTGTCAACTAAGTTGCTTAATTATAATACGCAGTGCTCTCCTTATAGCAAACCGATCATGAGTCGGAATACTTACACCCAGTCTGAAGTAAGATCGCTACGCAATAGTGAAGCGGAGATGTTTCTTTTGCGATGTTCTGTTTGATCGGGCTGACCACTTCAGCTGTGGCTTAGCATTTTGTGTTAAACGGAACAAAGACATGAGATTTGTACTTTAATATTAAAGATTTGCTTTTCTTTCTCTGTTGCCTTTCGTCAGCCTTCACTTACTCTTACAAAATATCAGAAATTAAGATTAAAACTTATTTTGTGAGTGTTTGTGAGGCTTCAATCTTAAACAACTTTAATCCCTATTAAAATAAATCGTTTTGGGACGTATTATGAATTATAATATTGCATCGCCTTGATTACCTCAAGCAATTGGGTCATAGGTTTTGGTCTTTCAGGCCTGGCTTTCCTGAGTAACAGAATTGGAATTCAAATATGGGAGTCAAAGTGCGACTGTTATTTTCCGCCATAAACGATACTGAGCAATATGTAATGCAAGGGTTAACAGGCCGACCCAACAACGTTATTAAATATCAACCAAAATGATATTGATTGGTTGCCATATGTTTACATAATTTCAGTTGGATATGAAACGAGCATAATACAACGAAAACACGGGAACGCAAGAAAATTATTTTGAAAGCGGTCGGGTCATCATTTATTGCTAACCGTAGGTTAATATCATGAACTTCAAGTCATTTGGAACGCAGTTACTGGCAGCGATTTCTTCAATATTAGTGCTAAAGCTGATCATCAATGCTTCTTTTTTGTGTTTACAAATATTTGTTCTTTTTATTAAGACCCAAATATTATAAAGCGCAAAAAACTAAGCCTTAAATCTTGAAGAAACAAACAAGGTGACTTTATAGTCGACGGACCTCCTTAATTAATTGTTAATAGATGTTGCGGGTAAGCTAAAGAGGTTAATTGCTTTAATAACCTCGAGGCCAGGCTATGAGGCTGAAAGGCTGCCCGCACTGAAAATATCGTGTCATCTACTTTTTTCTTCTGTTCAAATGAGAACGTCGTTGGAGGTAGTCGTTGGAGGTAGTCGTTGGAGGAAGTCGTTGGAGAAAGTCGTTGGAGAAAGCCGTTGGAGGAAGTCGTTGGAGGAAGTCGTTGGCGAAAGTCGTTGGAGAAAGTCGTTGGAAGTGTCCAGTGAAGATTTACCGTATGCGTGTGCTTCATAATGAAGTTGCGTGTTTTTGATTTGTGTTCGCGAGGATATATAAAACAATCAATGAAAAGAGTTAACGATAAAAAGCGATGAAAAATATTTGCAAGCGAGTATAGCGTGCCTAGAATAACTCTTCTCAAAAGGAATAAAGAACAAGTTTGTTAGTAAGTAACAATCCTCTCAAGAAACTGTTCACTTATGTCAGCAAAAGCCTGTGTGTTTCATGTTACGTTATTACTTCATTTTTGTTTTAGCCAAAATTTTAAAATGTAATAGAAAAACAGATTTTTTTTACGTTTGATTAGCCTGAGTTTCTAAACTTTTTTTCGCTGTAAAGTGAACCCTCCAGAACCAGAATTTCGGTTCAGAGATGTCTATGTGATAATAGACAAATCTTTCTGTAAAGGTCTTAAGTCAATCATAATGCTTGTTGTACATTGTTAATTTTGAGAACTTGGTTGCAGCATTAAGGTTAAAAATACATCTGGCCTCTTCGTACCTACATTGCACAGTTTTTTCGCCGAGATAAAAAAAATTGTGAAGTAGCCCTAGGAGGTTATATGCACATAGCATTCTTCTTTTTTTGTCAGACGATGAATGTGGTTGCCAATGGGGAGAAAAATATTTACGTTACCTTGTTTCTCCTTGCACACACACTGACTACCAACTTTCCCAAGTAGCATCATTATCGTCAAAGCCAATGATGTTACTGACACAAAGCAAATTAGTATCATCAGTATTACCACCATTCGGTTTGCACTCTTGCTCCTGAAATTTGTCTCAGCCACAGTTAAGTCAACATGGCTTTCATGAATGCTCGGCTTGTCACCGATTACGTTCCATTTGTTCCTCTGCGAAGGTCCATAGCTCTCTCTCTGGGCCGGTTCAAAGTTCTTGGAATCTTTATGACCCTTCCCCACCTGAGATGTAATAAGCGCCCCATTGCTTCTTTCATCGCTATCTTGACACCAGTTTTGAAAAACGGGGCTCACGACAAAAAAATTCAATTTTCCTGATGGCTGTTTGGGTCTCGGCTCGATTCGAGGTGGTACCCGTGTTGCTGGCAGTCTAAAAGCCATTTACATTTGGCCTTGATCAGCTATCGCGTGAACCGTGAAGAATGATCCAAAGTAGGAAAAAAACTAAAACGCCGCGCTCTCGTGACCGGATTTACGTCAATGTACGATGCCAAGCTTGCTGTTATAAAAATAGAACAAACGAAGGCAGCGCTGATAAAAACATCCGAAAGATTTGGCGGTCTTAGGGGCTTGGCAACTTTCATTTACATGCAAATGAGCACGTATCATAATTTACAGACCATTGTCAGAGACATCCGTCTCTGACAATATCCCATGATTAGGCAAGTTTATGACAATTCTCTTCATTCTCGATGCTCATCCAAGAATGAGACTTCAAGATGCAGCCGGGATACTTCTACAGAGGAAACCGGCACAGAACAATATTCTGGGACCTAAAGCACGACTAAAATTTAAGACCCCGCGGCCGCCACGCAAGAGAATTTTGTGGTACCTTCGAAGCTGACAACTTGTGGCCGCCGTGTGTAAGAATTCCCTAGTCCCTAGCTCGTATTAAATCAGGAGTAGTGGCAAATCAATTGTTAATTGAGGGGGGCTGACTGAGCGTAGATCAGCAATAGAGTTATGAGTTAGATTTGCTTATTGACATGATCATATTGTAAAGCTATCATCTACTGAGTATTTTTGAGCAAAGGCGATACCCTCGTGCCCCGTGGCAATATTCCTTACATTGCCCTCAAAAGCCGCCGCAAAAAAAAAAACTACTTCGCAGACTACCACCTTCCTCTTCTCCGAGTCTGAAATTGGCTGCTACATGACGGGGGTAGTTAAACGTCATACATTAAGCATAACAAGCCATCTCTAGTGCCCCAGTTGAGCAACACGGGGAAGGCTTTTGATAAAAAGGGTGACAAGTGCCAGACACGTGTTGACGTGATCAAAAAAGCAATTGCTTTCAAATAGTCCCTCTGTAAGGTTATACATATCATCTGTATCACTGCATTCGATTTTCTTGAAGAACTTTCAAATTCTAACTGACTGCCACAGGGATATCAACAAGGACCTAGACGCGAATCAGTGACAAGTACATTGTTCATTGTACTTAGAGAGAATATCACAGCAAAGCACCACTGTTATATGACTGAAAATGGGGCAACGTACATGTTAAAAACACTGAGCAAATCATGGTGTTGAACTCACCTAATTTATCGTCAGAACACCTGCATTTGTAACTGATTTTCCCCAAGAACATTAAGAGATTTAGAACAATGGCAGCGATTGACAGCAGACACAAAAGAAACACCAGAGCCAGTAAGGCGCGGTATGACCCATTTCTTTGGACTTTTCCACTGCTGGAGTAGCTTCCATGTTCATTCTGTTGTTTCCATGAATCTTCATCCTTGGCGTACCCTTGGCCTATTTCTTCGCGAAAAATGATTTGCCTTTTTACTGGAAAGGCTACATTAGGCTTCATTTCTTCGTAAATACAATCTTCAAATGAAGGATTCATGATGATTTGTTTAGTCCCTGGAGTATTCATCTCGTTTTTGCACTCATACGTATTTTGTATGAAGGGACACCTCGTCTTGAGCAACGTGCCAAGTGTTCTGCTCCGGCTCGGTTCCTCCTCCGGTAATTGTAGATGACCATACACTCCTTAGGATTCTGCTGAGACACGTCTTTTGTTCTAAGAGTCTTAGAATTGTCGTCGAAACCGAAGAATGTACATAAATTATGTAAAACCTTAGGAACTGCCAAAATAAATCACAGAAAAATCATCTTTTACGCAAACCGCCGAAGCGTTCAAAAGTGGGGGGGTTGTCATTCTGACTATACGTCGGATAACATCTTGTTACATTCCGGTACGTTAAAAGTATTAATTTGCCTCACGCGTGAGTAGCCGTAGATAATTTTGCTTTGCCAAACGTGCGTTGCAATTGAGATAGCGTCAAACAATCATGGACAATATAGACAGTTTTTAAAACGTTAAGGTCTCTAAATTTCCATGATTCACATTTAATGGTCTAAGCCATACAAGTTTGCATAATATAGGTGGCGTGTTATAGATGCCACAGTTAAAATGTTGGTTGAAACAGCAGTAGTTATTTAACAATTTGTCAATAAGCGCACGTTTAATATGAAATGATGAATAGTGCCGCTGATGTGGATAAGGCCGATATCATATCCAACAAACGCTAAGGGAAAAGTTGGTTTATTTAACGCTCTTATAAATGTTTAGGATTTCAGATCCTTTAATTTAAAAGCCAACAGCATCAAGTAGCCAGCCAGTACTTATATTAAGCAGTTCGGCTACGGTTCGGCAGTTTTCTCTGTTGGTTTTAAGCAGCTCAAGGACTCATTAAATTGGACAGTTAGTTAATAACAAGCCAGAAACCGTTTGTAACAAACGGGACCGATTACAAACAAAATAACAAAAGCCTATCATTATAAACCCAATACTTGATTGTATTGAAGTCATCAAATAGGCTACTTATTACAAACAGAGTGTATGTTTCCTCTCCTCTATCCCGAGCCTGTTACACAGTTCTAAACTAATGCAGAACTAGCCAGGGGCATGTCATAAATATGATGAAGGAGATCTGAAATTCAACTTGATTACATACGAATATGTGAGTAACAACGATAAACAAACAAATTAAAACCAGGCATTATTGTTTCGTGATAATAGTGTCCAAACGAACCGAAACAAGAGTAATCTAAATGCTAGTGTTCAAAGGTCTGAACAAAAGAATCGAAAAAGACTCTTTTTTTTTTCAGTCTTCAAACCCTTTCATCCTTATTTTAGGTTTAGATGCTAATCCCTTAGGTTCCAACCAAATATTCCACTTGTTAAAGACTTTCTTGGACAAATTTGCATGGGTACTGGGTACAACTGTTATAAGATGTTTTTATTGTTTCAATATCTCAATCAGGATCTTCTTATGTTCCGGAAAGAGGCACGAAGTGTACAACAGCAATAACCACAAACCCGATAGTTAATGATTCCTCAAGATGCATTCGTTAGCTTCTTGTCCCATTACGATGAGTCTAGGTCACTTTGGTCAGCGTAAAATCACCTTTATGACACATCCTAAGATTTTCACAGCAGGAATTTAACAAATTTGTGAAAGAAACGATTAGTGACAATGTTCATATGTGGTAATAATAATAAATGACGTGACAAATGCATGGGCGTTCCAAAGAAACCACTCGGCATCTTACTTCTTAGTTCACGATTACTTCTCGCTGTTTCCAAGTGATTTTATAGAATCTTTTGGTTGAGCTTAGTTAAAGCTATTTCCTTCACACTGCAACGTTTTTATTAATGACATTTTAGTTAATATTTTAACCCAATTAATTTTGACTGGGTTCCCTTATTTCGGATTATTTTATTGATCGCGGAGCCTTCAAAGTAACCTAAGAACAAGAGAGTAAAATAGGTCTCTTTTTTAACTGAATAAACGCTAAAGATCAACTTGTCATATAATCATGAGGCTCCTTCATCTAAATTCTGATTTTCGATATTCTACCTTAACACTCACCAGTCGATCCATTTGGTCATATTTGTGAATAGAAAGTTCGAATTCCGGATTTTATAAATGTGGATATCTTTTTAATCACTGATCCTAATAATTTGAGATTTAAGTGTATCTTTCAGGATTGCATGAAAAATGAACTGAGAGCCATGGATATTGCTCGCTGGCTTTTCAACGCTAGGATAAGTCACTTAGAACGAATTGCTCTTGAACCGGAACCGGCTTAAAAATAATTTCGTCAATATCTTTGTAACCCAAAAAGAACCAAAAAGACCAAAAACAACCAAAGATAAGGTTCAAAAAGTGCGCCGGTCCGCTTTGTTCTTAATTCGGAAGAAAGCTGAAAGTTACGACAGATGGATGCTGCTGGTCGAAACATCGTTGTAAATCCAACCTTCCAAAAATGCATTTACGAAGATGAGAAAAATCCCAGCTGAGAGTGCTGTGAAAAGACAAATCACTTACCCCGAAGAAATTGGCCTGAGACACACGAAAGACGATACATGGAAACGGAAGGACAACTACGGCAAAAAGATCGCTAGACAAGGCTCATATCGTGGGTTAATAGCCCTTGTTTGTCTTCTGTGTCTGCTGTCAGTGGCTGCTATATTTTTTTAACCTTTTGATGTTCTTTGGAAAATCATTTACAAATGTGGTTGCACCGTCGATCAGTTAAGTAAGCGAGTAAGGCCCCAGTTGTTTCTGGAAGAGGTTGGGTAGTGCTATCAACAAGATGAACAACCATGTAGAGGATAATTGAATTGCGGCCTTACAGGTCGTATCTAATGGATAATTCAACAGTCAATCCACCTTCGTGATACTGTAAATTGGGGGATTATGGGTTACGTGTAGTTTTTACAGTAGAGTAGGAGCTACGCTATTGGTGGTAACATGGCAACGTGAAAAATAGGAATATATTAGTTAAACGAAAAGCGTTCGTTCATACCGTGAGGATTAAGGGTGCCGATTTGAAAGATGAATTTTTGTTCCAGATTCTTGCGGCTTTCCGTCGTACCTAGATGTAGGGAAAGGCCGCAGATAGCCATGTGTTTTTTGGAGTGGTTAGGCAGATTAAAATGGCGAGCGACTGGCTTAGATGCTTCGGCGACTGGCTTAGATGCGACTGGCTTAGATGCTTCTGGCTCACCTTCGTGATAACCAATTGAACTCAGACGATGCAATGTACCTTTCTCTCTATATTCGGCTTTTTCCCTTTAACATAACTTATAACAAAAACGGCAGTCTCTTAAAATAACTTATAACATACCTTTTTTCCCCTTTTACAAAACGTATCTACAGTTCTGAATCTAGTCATGCATGGATGCTAAGGAAATCCGGATGCCAGCTCTTTGTTGAGGGTTTCTAACAAACACGTAGGATTGTCACTATCCTGAGCCCTAAATAAACGTTCACAAAAGGGAGGCCATTTGTTTGTATGCATCACCGTTTAGGAAACGATAACCATCAACTTCTCTGAGATCCTATCAATGGAAGCATTTGCAAAGATGAATTTTATTTTATTTTTCTAGTTATTTTTTCATGTGGTGCTACCATTTCGGAAATGAGCGAAGCCAATTTCTGAACAAGCACTTTTTGCATATAATTTTGCCAAGGAGGGGTACTGAACAACGGCGGGCAACAAAGATCAAAAACGATCACTCGACGATACAAATTATTTCATTAACTTTCTGTCCAATTATTCTAGAAAAGCATTCAGAAAATTGAAAACAATGACATGTTTGTTTGTTTTTTCCTTAAATCTATGTCGCTTGTACTGATCTTTAAAGAATAAGAGACTTTAATATCCGAACTTAGCAATTTTCCAGAGCTAAGCGATAGAAAAGACCTTTAGCAAACTACTAGGGCTCTCGAAAACGAGACATATAATGAAAAATAAAAATGCATTGTTTACAGCGATAGGGAACTTGCCTATGATTCCAATTTAATACTTCGAAAGAAATTTAAACCTAACAGATCAAGATTAGAAGCACCAATTGGAAGAAGACAAACAGTTGGAAAATTAGAAAGCGAGGTTTAGTTCAATGCGATACCACCAAAGGATAATTGAGCCATTGAACAGAGCTGCAAGAGTGGAAAACGCCATCTGTGCGGACGAGGGTTATTTGAGGCAGAGCCATGCAGTACAACAAAACATAATGCAAATGTTATTACTAATAGAAATGAATGTGATTTTAAATTATTCTTTGTTTTTCTGCTTTTCTTTCTTTCTTCAGGATAAAAAGACGGTCGGTGCCCCATGTTCAACGGATATAGCCCAATATTATGTTCTTTCAACTCTTTGGACCGCATCAGGACTGACTCACGCATGCGATTGCAGGACATTATGGCGTGGGGCCAGAAGTTATGACATGCATAATTTATTACTGGCAATGTCCTCTCACAACATAGTAAAGTGACCACTGATGAGGTTCAAGTCCATGTTTCTTCATCATTTCGTTTAAGTGTTCAGAGGAGCCATAATGTTACACAATTGAGAGTACTGGCGCAAAAACGACAGGAGTGGTGTCTTTGTCTCTTAAAACGTGGCAGCAAAGAGAGTCTGATCGATTGGAGCGAACACCTTGGAACCCGGCTGATAATACGGACGACCAAAGCCCACTGGAATTGTACCGTAACACTCACAAATTCGTAAAGGCTATTGAGGCTCGATCAATTAGATATCCTTACCCACGTTTTTTTCCCTTCTCTTTTGAAGTTAATCTGGTGATTTGAGAATTAATTTTGTATGTTTCAGGACTGCATGACGAATGAAGGGTCATTGGCATTGCTTACAGGCTGTCAATGCTAGGATGAGTCGCTTAGAACGAATTTGTCTTCAACCGGAATGATTTTGTCAGTACCCCAAAGGAACCAAAAACAACCAAGGAAAAGGTTAAAAAAGAGCGGTCTTTGCTTCTAATTGGGAAGAGAACTGATACCTACACAAAGTGCATGTTGTGTTATAGGCAAACGATCAGAATTTATTACAGTTACAATAAAACAATATTTCTAATCGCGCTTGTTGGGTATAAGATCGGGTTTTGCCATCTTGGTACAATATTCATCATCTCATACCAAACGTGCGTTCCTTGAATAATTGTTAAATAACCAATGTTTCAACAAAAATTTTACCTTTATCATCTATAACACGTCACAAACAAAATGTTTGGATTAGACCATTAAATGTGGGTCAAAGTTTTTTTTAGGTAAAATTTATAAAATTGTCGATTTGACCGTGATTGTTTGACGTTATCTCAAGAAGCCCGACATACCCTTGGCAAAGGATGATCGGCTACGGCTGCTTATGACCGAGGTAAAAACAATTTGTTCAACCAGAATTTAAGAAGACGTCAATCAACATTTAGTCAGAACGATCGCGATACTTCAACTTTGAGAGCTTCGCGGTTTGCGCAAAAGATGATTTTCCTACTGTTCATTTTGACAGTTCCTGACGATTTACATGATATGTGTAATTTATGTTTTCGTTTTAGAACACAATGCTAAGGCTATACCAGCAGAATCCTAAGGAGTGTTAGGTCCTTACGTGAACACGTGCTTGGATACCACTTGACAACGGCTTGCTAGATGGCAAGCTATCTAAGCCAATTACTCCAAAATGACGTCGAAACCAGATCTGTTAAAATAGTTGACCGCTTTACAGGCACCTCTGCAAATGTTATCTGCGTAGCATGCGCACTATGCGAAAAGATATACATTAGTGAAACTAGGAGACCGCTTTCACTAACATCTGCGAGACGTGGAAAAAAACGACAAGGAACTATCGCACCCAGTCGCTCGACACTTCAACCTTGCCAATCATTCTAGGAACACATGGTCATTAGTGGCTATTCCCTGTACCAAGGCAACACGGAAAACCGAAAAAATTCTCAACAAAGAATTATTACTTAAATCGGCTCCCTCACTCCAAACGGAATTAACGAACGCTTTCTTTCAACGAATTTATTCTTCTTATGTACGTTGCTCTATCCCCAATATATCTACCGCTAACAACCCATAATTCCGAAACGTCAGCTTTCGAATTTCTTTACGGTCGTCAATTTACCATATCAACTCAGTAGATAAACCCCTTTTTATCTAAGCGTCTGAACATTCATCTGTTAATCTAAAAAGTTTAGTTTTGTGCAGTTATTGCGAGTAGTTTGCTAATTCAAGTTCAAAAGTTGTTTCAGTAGCTTTTGGAGATCACGTGAGGTGAAAATGGACGTTTTTCGCTCATTTTGCGGCGGATATTAGCATTGGCAATTCCTCGGCTCAAGAATATCCAAAGTTGAGCAAAATATTTGGTACATTAGAGTACAATACAACCACTAAGATCATGCCCTAATGATTACAAACATCATTATCAAGTTGTGGAATCAAACATGGAAACAATGGAAAAAACAAAATAGAAAAAAAAAAGATTCGACTTGTGGATGATATCAACTCCAGCCAAAAATACACTGACCGACCTATCTGACAATGCACGTAGGCTATGAGAACCTTATAGTAGTACATCACTACCACTACTTACACAGTATACTACACCACTAAGTTGATACCACGAACATTATCGTGCCAAAATATAAATTTCCTAAATTACGTGTTAACGCTACCGCGCACATTTTAATACTACCACTACTTTTGTCGAATTTTGTTTAATACTTACATTTCAAGAATGAAATGCGCGTATAGTCAATCATCTTTGAGGTGAAAACAACTACTTAAAGTCAGGGCTTCGGAAAACTTGTTCCAGCAAGGATAGAAATGGCTTCCATTTCGTTGTATTACTTAAGTGTCACATTTGTGGCATCTATTTTAGATAAATCCAGAAGGTGTTTTGGTTTGGAAAGCGTTCTTTCAAGCGGCACATCCAGGTGTTTATTTAGAGTTTGAAATTACGTAGATATGTCACTGAGTCTTTGGACCTAATGCACTTTCTATAAAAGTGGTTATTCGTTGAAAAATCTGGCACTACTCTTGCCAGGTCGAAAGATTATCCCAAAAGCACTCATTTCACACAATTCCAGAAAATGCATCAGATCGTCCATTGCGATCATCTACTAGATTAGCCACAGTTACTTTGATGATCCTCACTCAGTCGTTATTCAAATATTGCCTACATTGTTTTCTGAAATTAAGATCGTGTTGTCGCTTATAATATTTCTTAGCCTGTATTATTTGTAATATTAATGCTGAGTTGAGTTACATAAATCTATCTGTCTGTCTGTCTGTCTGTCGTTTGCCATTATGGCAAAAAGAAGAAGGTCATGATGGAACAAGGTTCTTCGCCGAGTCACTTTAAAAAAAACAACAATGAAAACCTGCACTGACTATCGTGTTCGTTTTGATTGCAGTTTTGAGGCGTCATGCATTTAAAACTTCCTAGGCTCTCATATGGTAACGGTGTTAGAGTCCTGACTCTTCTTCAATGGGCCTGCATCATTTCTTTTGTTCTTGTCTTCCTCTTCGTCGCTATCTTGGCACACTTGATTGACCGACGATTCTGGGTGATCGCGAGGTACTACGCTTAAACATGCTAAATTCAATTCATCAGATGGTACGCTCGCAGCGACCTGATCTTTCCATAGCTCAGAGCTCTTTTCCAACCATTCTACCTCTCTTTCTGGCTCGATGCTATCATCTCGTTCGGCTTGGTGGGCATGGTTAACCAATGATTTTGAATGATCGTGGAATGCTGAAGGATGCACATTTATCGATTGACTCGTCGCACTTTGGTTCCTGGTTGAAGCACTCCATTTAGTGCTTTTCGGTGAAGCATCAGAAAATGCCACAGGAACACCTTTCATCTCAAGAGCTTCCAATTTGCCATCGGGCTGAAAGTTGTCTTTGAAAATAAAAGGTCGTCTGGAAAAAAGGTCATGCAAGCGACTTAAAATCAAATAGTAACATAAATATCCACTTTTATCACGTGAGACGATGAACTCAGTTTAAAAGTGCAAAGTTATAAAAACTAGAAGCTAAAAAAAAACTGTTGACTTTAGCGGGCCGTGTTGTAAAATAAGACCCTATAGTCAAATTGGATTAGTACTTGTGTGTGTTTTTGTTTTTGTTTTTGTTTTTTGTTTTTTGGTTTTTTGGTTTTTCTTTTTTTTTTGGTTTGTTTGTTTGTTTGTTTTTCCATCTTAGTCCTGCCTTCTTGTCATTCTTTATTTGTAATGTGCCATTCCATTAGTTTAAAAAACAATGGTAATCAGTAAGAATCTATGATCCACTTCATTTCTCCGGATTCACTGATTTTTATGATCAAAATTTTTTCAACGGTAAAGATATTGTAACAAACAAAGTTGTCTTTGATTGCGTACCTTTTCTTTTTCACGAAACGCACCAAAATGATAATGACAAGGAAGAGGCCTCCAAAAAGACTAGCGCCGATAATCTTTGCTGCAGTGAATTCTCTGATCTTGTCGTCATTTGTCGGGAATTCTTGTAAAGGAGAATTTAAGGGCTCTACTGCGACAATGGAGCTTCCCAAACATCTTCCAATGCTTGGCATATTACTTTTTACTATGTTTGTTAAGACGTCTTTGCCAACCGCAATGCTTTGTGAGGACTCTCTTGGGAGACTTAGGTAGAAAGCTATCATTGCAACGTTTGGATCATCAGATGACTTTTTGGGATATCCAGGTAAAATGTGAACCATATCAGGCGAAAATGTCCATCGAGGGGAACTAAAAAAAGTACAAAAAATGGAGACAGGTTTAAAACCAAACCATTGTCGACTAACACTGCCAAATCAACAGGTAACACTCGCTTCAATTACTAGCTTTCGCCTTGATGCAAGGGACCGCTGATTGCCGTGTTCACTTTTGATCTCTTTTTCGGAAAGAGTCAAAGATATAATTCTTTCGATTTAAAAGAAATTATTATCCACATGAGAGGTAAAATGTATTACTAGTACAAAAACATCCTCTGACTTGGAATCGCTTTGCATGTGCGTACAATTCGTTGCCTACAGCTCTTGCCAAAAACGACGTGACATGAAGCATTTGAAAGACCGACGATGTTCATACTAGTATAATTAAGGATACTTGCACATTCCGAACAACTTGGAACAATCTCGTAATGATTGTAATGACGCAAGGTTAACGTTTTCAAATGGCATCTTCGAATCCATGTGCATCGTGGTCGTTTTATATCCAATGAAAATTGACATAAATTTTCCATTTTCCACTTTGAAATAAATCTGTTTGGAATAAAATGTCCTTCCAAATGAATATTAATTTACGGAAAATTCAAACATTTTAAATTATCACCATTTAAATTGTGAGCGTGAGAAGAAGAATTTTTCGCCTACCTGACTAGAACCGACCGACATTCGGCCTGCTTAACACTGCAATATTCTGTAGCTGCTCTAGCAACTTCCTTTTTAAAATTACGTTTCATTTCTTGATGCCACTGAGTGAAAAAAGAGAAAGATACATCACTGAAATGAAGTTAAAATCAGATTCCCAAAATACCCATCCCCTCCCCCCACCCCACTTCGAAATCCCAGCTCGGACGTTTAGGATAAAACTCTTTTAAAACAAACCGAGTACTTGGGGTTACATTAGAAATCGATCTAGCGCCAAGCATGAGATGTATGATGCACTTTGAAGTCGATTGAACCAAGGAAATATCAATGGTTGGCTCTCATGTGCTTCCTTTAAACAACAAATAGCAGTATTCGAAATGAAACATAATAAAAATCGAGCATAAATCATAAAAATTGCTCGTTAACTCTAAATATATTTCAATCTGGTCCTTGATATTGGCTATTCTCTCATATTCCGTGTTCGCCATCAAATTGAATGTACATGTATTAAAAAAGACACCAGTTAGCTCTAAGTCACTCATTAGACTTTAAGAGCTGGAGTTAGAGGGAGAAGCTGGACGCTCAAATGAATTTAGTTCAAGTAGTACTTAGACAAGAGGTAGATACAAAGGAAAATACTATAACGATCATCGCAAGACAAGTAGCATAGAGAGAGACAGAGAGCAATTTAATATGCCTTTTTTCCAGTTTATAAAACAGCATACAAATTTATGCACAAACACGAAACACAGGAATTGTTAACAATTTGCAATCAGGACTGCACACTAACTATTTAATTCTCAGAAACGGACACTTAGCAATTAACACTTAATACGAGAGGTTTAAAATTCACATCTCGTTACAAATACCTCGCTTATATTCAATCCGGTAACACTCAACACGACTGATTCCTTTCTCCTCTCATCTGGTGGAATTCTAGAGAAAGAATTGTATGACCTTAGTGGAAGAGGTCTGTGCGGAGGAGGGGCTTGAGGAGAAGTGGATTTTAGTGTACTTGGTCCAGAGGCGATCTGAGAAGTGGTGGTGTTTGGCTTTACTCTGGTCAAAGCAAAAATATCTGAAAGTAAAATGAATAAATGTTGTTAATTCAATTAAAAAACTTAAGTTAAAGCATGAAAAAGACAATGAGCGAGTTCTTGGGTTTGATTGCTTTCTGTCTTCATCTGAAAACATTTCTGCAGGTAAAATTGTACGTACCTCGTGCAGAAGGCGTTTGAGGAGGAGGAGGAGGAGGAGGAGGAGGAGGAGTGGGGCTTAGTGCACTTGGTCCAGAGGCAATCGGAGAAGGGGTGGTATTTGGTTCTATTGTTGCCGAAGAAAAAATGCCTAAAAGTAAAAAATAATTGTCATTAATACAATTCAAAAACTTAAGTTAAGGCATAAAAAAGACAATGAGCGAGTTGTTCGAAGAACGTTAAGTATAAAACTGGGTTAAAAAGGTATGACGTAGTTATGCCATCAAGTATTAGAGCAGGTTTGATGTCACTCACTCATTCACTCGCTCCATTCCGATCTATTCATTAAGTTAAACCGGCTTCGATTTGACATTTTT
The DNA here is from genome assembly GCF_036669925.1 of Montipora capricornis. Classification (NCBI taxonomy): domain Eukaryota; kingdom Metazoa; phylum Cnidaria; class Anthozoa; order Scleractinia; family Acroporidae; genus Montipora; species Montipora capricornis. The sequence goes on along the minus strand of NC_090894.1, from coordinate 20,073,258 downwards.
GCCGTACCTCTCACTTTTGTCCCAGATTGTTTATCTGCGTAACTTTGGAAGCTTTCAGTGGGTAGTAGAAAAGTGCTGTTTTTTATCGGTAGGTCTTTGAGAGAATTTCATTTACTGTAATGGCGTCGATTTTAGTGAATGAAGGTTTAACTCAGATACTGTTTTCGTTCTGTCCTCAAAGCCTAGATGCCTTTGTGGAGTTAGAAAAGTAGAAAATTCAGATCATAATCATAAACGTGATACTGTGAGAAAAATGAACGTGGGAACTGCAAATATTCACATTCGCTTTTGGTTCATTTGGACCAATCGCGGATTTTTTTTTTTTTCATAGGCAGGAAGAAAGTAACAGGGAATGGATGTTGCATCACTACAAACTTAGGTGAGCATCTCATTGTGTTGTATGGCATTGATTTCGTTTAAAACTTACAGACTTTCTACATATATTTATTTGTTTGTTTATCGTAAACTGTTTGATTCGGCACAAATGGTGACGTCATGAAATTCTAAAATCAAAATGGTGATGTCGACTATATTTTTATTTATATAGGCCGTATTCTGTAGCATAAAAATGCCCCTACAAAACGATTTTCAACATCGCGCAGGATGCTATAGTTTTCTGCGACATTTACTTGCGGTGCCAAATTTTGTGAAAGGCAGCATATTAATTTGCATATCCAGAACAAGTTATCTGGGATTGGCCAAAAGATTTAGCTGTGGGAATACCTTGGTCCCATTGCAGAATTTGCCTACTGTCAATCAAACGATTTCGAGTGTGATCTGAAATGTGAGGTGCGATAAAGTGAACAATTCAAGCGTGAACATAGACGCGCGCCAAAGGAAGTGAAAAGTTTAGCCACAATGAAAGCTTCCTAAAATCACGTCGAATTCAGCCTGAAGGAAACGCGCTAAATATCATTTCGTTAATAGCGACAGTTTTTCATCCACGCAAATCGCCCGTACATATTTTTCTCTTTAGAGTTCGCTCCGAGTATTTTATCTAGTGTAGTAAATTCAGACACTTTTTCTTGTTCTAGAGATGAGCTCTAAGAGAGCTCCCGATCAACACGCTGCATTTCGTGAGCTGACGACATTTTTTGTACTTTCGATTGACCTGATCCTATGTTGGAAATCGCGCTTGTGTTGGAGCGATTCTAGAATACACGGCCTTTTTTTTTTTTACAGCATAAAACTGTTGGTCCCGCACTTCTGCAGTCGTGAAGTGGAATTCAGCGAGTTTTCAACTATTGCTCCCGCTGTCCCTGTGTTTTTTCGGGCCCAACTGTTTTAGAACGAGTAATAATCAAGTGTTGCTATATTTTTCTGCGTTGCCTTCATTATTAGGGGTGGTGTTTGTTCGGGTGCAAACAATCGTATAATCGGAAGAATCAGAGAATAAAAACAAAGATGACTGCGGGACTGCTGGAGCAGTTTGTTCAAAACCTATTCAAACTGGCATTTATACGTTAAGCCAGAACCAACCGAACATTTGATCTTACCGCCTTCTACGAAAAAATGGTTTGAGTTACCTTCAATCTTCGCAACATGTCGTAAATGTTACAGATTTTGGTTTTCTGTTATATGCTTGCGCTTCTAACAAAGAAAATTGTCATGGCGGAAATGCTATTGTTTTTGTTAGAGAAGTTTAAATATTTTACCGTCCTGGCGGGAAATTCAAAGACCATATCATATTGTTTTAAGCTCCAATAATGACATCATAACACCTTATCAGCATGGAATTCGCAAAGGCTTTTCTACCGTAACACAATTGACAACCGTTCTGGACGATTGGTTCTCCTCTCTGGACAAGCGTACAAGAACTGATGTCCTTCTGCTTGACTTTGCAAAAGGCTTTGATAGTGTTCCTCATCAGAGGTTACTGTATAAGCTCCCTTACTATGGTGTCCGAAATAAAACCTTGGAATGGATTAAATAATTCCTTCCAGGCCGCTCTCAACGTGTCCAAGTGAATGATGAAAAATCAGGTTGGGCTGATGTCACATCTGGTGTTCCCTAAGGCACAGTGCTTGGCCCCTCTCTGTTCATCACTTAGATAATTGATGTTTGCTGATGACGCTGTAATGTATCGTGAAATCCTGAGATCACAGGATAAAGTCATCTTTCAAAATGACATTGACTCTATTACTGACTGGGCCAAAACCTGACAAATGAGCCTTAATTTTGATAAATGCAATGTTGTGTCTATAACTAGATCAAACTCAGAGTCGACCATTAGCCGTCAGATGTCAAATAAGCCCCTAGGGATAGTATCATGCCATAAGTACCTGGGTATCTTAATACAAGATGATTTGCAATGGGATACACAAGTTAGAGAGGTCAAATCTAAAGCCTCAAAGATCCTTGGCCTTTTACGTAGAAATCTATATAGCTGCAGCAATTATGTTAAATAACAGGCCTATAAGTCATTAGTTAGGTCACGTGTTGAATATGCTTCACGCTGTTGGTCTTCTTTTAAAAAGCAGCACATAGCATCTATAGAATCAATTCAACGTGCTGCTGCTAGTTGTGTTTCCTCTGATTACTAGTTATTCTAGTGTGATAGGTATGACACACTCACTGGGCTGGGATAGTTTAGAAAAACATAGATACGTAGACTCGGTAACTATGATGTATATAGTTGTTTACAACTTAGACCATATTTCTCATCCAAATTCAGTTCAGTCTTCATATTCTAGAACTCGAGCAAATCGTCCTCATAAGTTTTTTATGCACATATTTGCAAATTCAAATGCATACAAGCATTCTTTTTACTCGATTGCGACTCCAGCTATACTCGACAATGCCGATGACGAAAAAGAAGTCGAAGAAATCAGTTATTCAGAAATTGTCAGTTTCTGTCATAAATATTCGACATCATCTGGTAGATGTTTTACGGATATACATTCGAGTAAATCAGAGGAAGAACAACCAAAAAGTTGCCTTTGAGACGCGAAAAGTTCTTTTGAATCTGCTCTCACTGTACGTGTTCAAAACGGTGTTCCACCAGCCAACGTTCTCCGCTTTATTTATTCTCCGACATAGTCCCAAATACATTGTGCGGTTGGTTGTAGAGCCTTTGGATTGAAAATTCACTTCCTTTTTTTTGCTTTGAAAGACGGAAAAAGCGTTACACTTTGATCCGTAACCGAGCAATGAAGGGGAATGGGTTGGATACAGGGATGACGTCACCAATTAATTTAAAAGGAACAAAAAAGGTTAAGCATTTTATGACGTCATCCCGGCTTTCAACACAAATAAAAAAGTGAATTTTCAATCCAAAGTTTCTAAAAACAACAAAATGTATTTGGGACGATTTCGGACAATAAATAAAGTGAAAAACTGCGTTGAGTTGAGAGGCACTGTAATCTTGAATGAGTGTATCACTTAAACAGTAAAAACTATACTAGCAGTTTAAAATAATAAAGATTAAGTAAACAGATGAATAAATAAAATAAAATATTTACAATGAAGAACGTCTACATTGATGCGACAATAGTTTTAAATTCACTTAGTCATTCATGGATTACAGATGTGGGAAAACTGTTCCAAGACTTAATTTATACATATCATTCGATGTACCTAATTGGTGAGAGGTGCCCAGTTGCGACGGCGTGAAGCTCATGCATTTCGAGATATCTCTGCTGGTAGAGAGATAGCAACACTCCCTTTAATTATAGATCCTATAAAACATACAACTTTAGTTGACAAATCTGCGATGATGATCATTATGATTCTCCGCATTTGAAACGTTGCAAGTATATTAGGACATGTGTTTCTACTCATGTGTACTGTCACGTGAACTCCAGAGGCTTTTACTTGATTTCTGGCTGTCATATTGGTGGACCACCGTGGTGGCTTTCGTACAAAACTCCTAGTTTAGGTTGCTTTTTCTTCTTATTTGGTGGCCCTTCTACAGGCAAAGTTGTACGTAGATGGTGCAGAAGGCGTTCGAGGAGGAGTTGTTGGAATACCCCACACAAAATGGTCATCATTACCCAGTACCAAGGATAAGCAACACAAAGTACGAAATGCACCACATAATAAATATCCTCTAAAAATTTCGCAGTTGTGACATAACGAAACTTGTCGCGCCATTCCGCCCTCCTATTAACAATGCGCTCATGCAATCTTTGCCTTTGTTATAATCAAACTGCGAAATAACTGGCTCTTGATGATAACAGTAACAATAACTTAAAACTACATCACGAATAAGTCTTAAAGACGCCTGACTACAAATTTTTAGATAGACACGTGTTATGACATCCAATAACACTAAAGCGACAAATGTGCGAGTAGTGTTGTTACAATAGAAGTCTTGCCTCACAGGGGTCCTGACGGTCTCCCTGATTGGGTTCTGGCAAGAAAAATGTTACTTGCATAACAAAGTAAACGAGTTTCTTCAATCAAATTTATAAGGTGGTCTTTTCTGAACAACCGAGTGTGACTTTTACTTACTTGGCCTTGGTGTCGTTGTTGGTCGTTGACTTGAGTATGGACGCAGTGTGGTGTTCCGTTTGATCAAATTATTCATAACAACAAGAAATGAATCACAGTAGTTTTGCAAAGTGGAAGGAGGCATTCCTTAATTATTGATGTAACTGAGCACTGACTACGCCACACAACCCTGCATTACAATCAGCCAGTTCAGGAGTTTCACCAATCACTTTCCTTGCGCGCGGATAAAACAAGTATTTACAGGAGCTCTTGGTATGTGTCAATAATGCAAAAGATTTCAAATTCCAATTTCATGAACTATTTTCCATAGCAACAGAGAAAATTTGTACTTTTGTTTTTATGCCGACAAGCACAGGTACGTTGTTTTTTTTATATAACCGATGTGGCTTATAAACTAGAATACCCTACATGACACCATAATACAATTATATCCTACTCTGTACTACTTTACCCTATACAACACGACTCCGGTCCGCACCGCACCGCAACGCGCCGGACCAAGCCATACAACATTGCACTGCACAACACAGAACTGGAATGCATAATCTACTTTAACGACTAGTAGTATTTAATCAAGGAGTATTGAAGTGCTTTTGACACACTGAAGATTTAAAAGTATAGCCAGTGAGAGGAAGGAAAGGCTTAGTGAGTGAGTAAGATCTTTTAGGTGAGGGATACAAAATGAGGGAATGGGCCAGTTGTTATATAAATTATTAGTGCCATTGCAGGTCAAGTTTAATGGTAAATTAAGGTAGTTAGTAATTAGTCCACGAAGTAATACTTTTTACACTAATATGTTATTCAGCATTGTGTTCCTTAAATAAACTTTCTTTTCCTTTGAGTCACCTAATCGATTAGTTTCCTAAACATTTTAAATGTAAAAAAACTTTCGCACAATTGTTGTATTTTAGCTATCTGTGATTACCTTGGTTTTAGATTTTCATTTTGCCTTAATATTGACTCTTTTGATATTTTGATATTTGTGTCAGTTAAAATTAAAAATTGACTTGAAATTTCACGACACGACAGAACACGAAAGTAAACTAAACATCACTTTACTACCCTACAACACTCAACACTACCCTACCCTACCCTACCTACCCTACCCTACCCTACCCCACCCTACCCTACCCTACACTATATTACATTACACTACTCTACACACACTACCCTGCCATACATTACACAACGCTGCACTTCACTTTACTCAACTTCACTACACTGCACTTGGTCGTGAGCGTGTTAATGTCCAACTCACCAAGTGGGAAAAAGGAGAAATGTAGGTCAAATCCTCTATTTTGAAAAATCCAAAAAATCCAGTCTGAATGAAAAGACAACACAACTGCACTACCGGTAATCAGCACACTCCGTCCAGTTTGCACACCGCAGTATTTGCCGATTGTATGGTTCCTATCATTGCTGATTCTTAAATAGTCGAACCTATCATATAAAAGGACAAAAGCACATTAATCAAATAGCAATCAAAGAAAAGACGTCACATTTTTGTTAAACCAGGTCGAGAAATTGGGTACATCATAAAATAGCAAATTATTTGCATAGAAATCCTGTCTTCGAAATCCTGTGCGATTTTTATCGCATATTTTGACAACTATGGAAAGATCGTTAAATTGGGCATATTATTAAATAATATTGAAAGCTAGATCATCAAGACAGTCCTGCGTTCATGGCAGCTTCCTTGTTGTCCTTAAAGCGTACAACAGCTTACTAGCCTTCGAGAAAACTGAATCGACATGAAGATCCCACTTAAGATCGCGCTTGATATGGACTCCAAGTAGCTTGACTGACTGGACAGACTCAAGTTGTTGATTGTTAACAACGAGGGGGTCGAGGGAGACTTGACTCTTTGCAAAGCAGATAGTGAGCTCCTTGGCCTTTTTTGTGTTGAGACGCATGTTGTTGGTAACTGTCATTGGTTTATTTGATCCACCTCTTTCTGTAGAGTACACGTAGCACATGCGGCAGTGACGAGCTCGAAATATGGTGCAATCGTCAATATACTTATAAATAGGAAGGGAGGTAGACAAGTCGTTAATCATGACCAGGCATTGATACCCCGGCATTGATACACTTCCACCTAGATTTCACTTGACCAAGCCTGACACGCTGGGACCGGTCTTAAAGAAAGCTCGCACACCAGTTCAATAAGATAGGCAGAACATTTAGTAGGCAAAGCTTATGAATCAAGATGCTGTGATCGATTCGATCAAACGCCTTAGAAAAGTCAATCAGGCAAGATCTAATAACCGCCTTAGGGGTCTCAGCTCCTTGCAGCCACTCGTGGATAAGACGTACCAAGGCGTGGGAGGTGGACGAATCTTTGATCCCGCCGAACTGATGGGAGTCGATATGAGGCATCACAATAGGGCACAGCCACGAGAAAACAAACCCTTCCAATACTCTGCTAAACACAGCAGTGAGTGAGATCGGCCTTAAATCGCACTGTAAAGACTTTGGCTTGGGAGTCTTCGCAAAAGGGAGAACATCGTCACATTTCCACAACGAAGGAACTTTGCCTTGTCTGATAGAGGCGTTAAATATAGAGGCGATAGGGTGGGAAATGACTGGCGCAAAGTCCTTTAATAGCCAATTAGGGATATCATCAGATCCAAGGTGATTTACCTTCCGTTGCGGCCAAGAGAGAACGTTCAACGGCCTCTAGTGTGATGATTAACTCGTCAAGTGTGTGATCCACAGCAACAGGGCTGTATTCCAAAGGTGGCATGTCACCAAAAATATTGCTGAACGAAACATTGCATGCTAATTGGAAGCGGTCGGATACCAAGTTAGTCGAGGCTTACATTGTTCAAAACACGCTGCACGCTCACTAACCAAACTACATCAGCTGATCGCCTTCGTAGCTTCTGGCTTGAAATCTAATTACTTAAAGACAAGGCCCCCAGCAATCCTATAAATTTGATGATCTAAGTAAAGCTCGATGAAATAGGATGACAGTATGTTTGGGCGTCCGTTCATAATCTCCAAATGAAAATTCATTTACGTCATCCCAGAACACAACAAGGTACCCATGCATTAAATATTGTAATCGATCTGGAATAGAGCAAAGTATTTGCAAAGCAAATTATTGGCTAACGTCTTGGCACTTACCCGCAGTTTGATTGATGTTCCAATTCATTATAACGAATATGTTAAGGCCTCCGTTTATAACCTCCAATACATTTTCACGCCCACGCAAATCAAACTTTAATAGGTGCACCGTAGAGCAAATATTTGGAAAACAAACGCAATCCTAATGTTTTGGCACTTACCAACACTTCCAAGTATATACCAAGTTAAAAAAGTTAAAGTAAATGACCAACTTCTGGTCAAAAGGAATAGGAACTCGATAGACACAATCCATGTTTCTTGGATAGTTGTTAGGATATCCGGGACTTCTCAGGATGTTGTTTCTGAAAGACCCACAATCTAAAAGAAAATTAGCATTATCAGTAAGTAAAATATTGAAGACAACAACACCATTCACAATCAGAGACACGTATCTGAAAGGGAAATTCCGTAGCAATGGAAAAAAAAAACCAAAGATTCTCTAATGAATTTATTCAGATCTTTCTGATGCCTTTAGATCCCACGCGATGAGGGAAAAGGCCGGTAGCCATGAAAGAACTATTTACCGTACGAACAAGCTTCCGAAAAGAGATGAAGAGTGTGCTGGACGAGGACGATTTCATGAATTCTCAAGTTTATGGGACAGAAAATGTTACCAGTGTTTCAATGATAATTCATCTTTCATCTCCACGTTACAGCTCGCTGTCCCAAGACTTCAAGATGCAAAACTTAAAATCGATACGTTTGCAGCAAAAGTCAAAAGCAAAAAGCGCTAGGACACGGCAGTAATATCGTCATCGTCATCGGGTTTACTTAGATTGCTTTTGGTCTTCATCGGATTGCTGAGTTCTACAGAAAAGGTGTACCTACCTGGTGCAGAAGGCGTTTGAGGAGGAGTGGTTTGAATAGAAGTCAAGTTTAGTGCACTTGGTTCAGAGGGGAGGATCACAGAAGGGGTGGTAGTTGGTGCCACTGTTCTCGAAGAGAAAATGCCTGAAAGTAAAATAACAGAATTGTTATTAACTCAATTCAAAAACTGAAGTTAAAGCATGAAAAAGACTATGGACGAGTTGTTGGAAGCAGCCTGAGTTTTAAACGGGTTAAGTTCCTAGTTTAGGTTGCCTTTTCTTCTTATTTGGTGAACCTTCTACAGGCAAAAATGTACGTAGATGGTGCAGAAGGCGTTCGAGGAGGAGTTGTTAGAATACCCCACACAAAATGGTCATCATTACCCAGTACCAAGGATAAGCAACACAAAATACGAAATACACCACATAATAAAAATCCTCTAAAAATTTCGCAGTAGTGACATGACCAAACTTGTCGCGCCATTCTGCCCTCCTATTAACAATGCGCTCATGCAATCTTTGTCTTTGTTATATTCAAACTGCGAAATAACTGGCTCTTGATGATAACAGTAACAATGACTTAAAACTACATCACGAATAAATCTTAAAGACGCCTGACTACAAATCTTTACATAAACACGTGTTATGACATCCAATAACCCTAAAGCGACAAATGTGCGGCTAGTGTCGTTACAATAGAAGTCTTGCCTCACAGGGGTCGTGATGGTCTCCCTGATTGGATTCGGGCAAGAAAAATCTTACTTGCATAACAAAGTAAACGAGTTTCTCCAATCAAATTTATAAGATGATCTTTTCTGCACAACCGAGTGTGACTTTTACTTACTTGGCCTTGGTGTCGTTGTTGGTCTTTGAGTTGAGTATGGACGCAGTGTGGTGTTCCCTGTGGTTAAATCATAAATAAATATAACGTGACATTTAAGAAAAACGACACAACTTTACAAAAATTGGAAAAACATGTTTCGGATACTCAGTATCCATCTTCAGTTAAAGGATGTTTACAAGTGAGTTACTTTATATAAAGTATTTAACAAGTAGGTTTAAATTACAAATTGTAGAATAATACTTACAAACATCCTTCAACTGAAGATGGATACCTGAGTATCCGAAACATGTCGTGCAAATTTACAAGTTGTGTCGTTTTTCTTAAATGTTTGATTTCAATCTCACTGCTACGAAAATTTGCAAGAAGCAATAACAAATAAATTACAGCAGTTCTTCCAAAGTGGAAGAAGGCATCTCCTAAGTATAAATGCAGCCAGATCTAAATGTATATGTTGCGGTTTAATTTTGTTTTTGGTTTTTTCAAACCAGTTTAAATTTTTAAACTGGTTTAATATTTTTTAGCACACTGCCCATTTTAACATATTTGGATATCTTTCTGTAATTAACTTTATGGAGTATGCATAAAATAAAGTAGTAACATTATTTTAAGATTATTATGATGGATTGTTGTCTCTGATGCTATCAAAGCCAATAATAATTATTTATGCATGTGAACAGTAATTGTTAGTGTTTAGAGTTAAATTCTCAGCTTAGTGATTAGGGTTAAGCTCTCAATTAGGTTTACGCACTAATTTGAAAGTCAGTTAGCGTTTCAGGCGGTGTATGACAACTGCAGGCTGCTTACAAATAGCGCTGAGAAGCAGTATTTAAGTCTAAGCACCCATTTTAAAACGGTTAGCTTTTTCTACGAGTTACGGTTAGTCTGCAGTCTGCACGTGTCAGACACTGCATTCTAGGTAAGGGATTGGCACGCATTGTAGTTATAGTCAGATTGGAGTAATCACTTACTTGCAGTGTTTAGTCTAAAACAACTGTCGTCTTGGCTTTTGGGTTAAGAATATTGGCTTATGGTTGATGGAAAGAAAGCATAGATGTGTGATGGAAGGGTGGGGTAGGATGGTGGTAATGCAGAAATCAGGGAGGGGTAGGTGGGTAGAGGAGAGGTAAAGATGTCTAGTTCTTTTTAAACCCCCTAAAAAAGCCAAGCCCTTATTTTTTTAACTACACTTCACAAAAAAGAAAAATCCCTTTTTTAGACAGTTGATTAAAAAGAACCAGTTTTAAAAATTTAAACTGGTTTAAAAAAAAAAGGAACTGGTTTTTTAAAAATTCAAACCAAAAACAAAATTAAACCACAACATATATACTATACAGGAAGCTATTAGGGGACACCAATCTACATAGTTGCATAAGCAACGAAGCTTGCGGCAACTAATAACTATTACTGTTATCTATGTAACTTGAGCGATCTATTTCATGTTTTGGCCTTAAATGCTTTTGAGTCTTCGCCCTTTCCTGAGTTCACTACTAAGTTTAGACCAAACTAATGGCCCTTCGTATCAAGCTTAGTAAGTGCTTACCGTAACGTATAGTGTTGAAACAAAGTATTTCGAAATCACAGTTCCTGAGGTCGTAGTGAGAGTTCTTGGCCTTGAATATCTCACATACTGACACAACTTGGTACAAGCTAAATCTTCACTGTGTATATTAGTGTGGGGATGTCTTGCAAACGCCTGTTGCTAAGTGCTGGCAGATTGGCGAGTTTGAGGAGTTCCCTCACGTTCCTGTTATTACCCGCAGCGCACGATCTAATAGTTGCCCCTTGGAAATTTGATGTTCTTAAAACTAGCATATTTGCCCTCGAAGCTTCGCTTCTCGTGCAAATATTTGTTTTAAGAACATCAAATTGCCGCGGGGCAACTATCAGCCGATAGTTCCTCGACAGAAACACTCTATTGTTTAAATAGCGTTTCTGTCGAGGAACTATCGGCTGATAGTTGCCCCTTGGAAATTTGAGGTTCTTAAAACAAATATTTGCCCGAGAAGCGAAGCTTCGAGGGCAAATATGCTAGTTTGCCCACCTTCGCATTACTACACTTCTTCGACAGCACGTTACCAAGGAACTCACCAAGTGGAATAAAAGAGAAAGATAGGTCAAATCCTCTATATTGAACACTCCCGTCTGAATGAAAAGACAACACAGCTGCGCTACTGGTAATCAGCACGCGTAGTCCAGTTTGCAAACCGCAGTATGTGCCGATGATATGGTTCCTATCATTGCTGATTCTTAAATAGTCGTACCTATCATATAAAAGGACAAAAGCACATTAATCAAATAGCAATCAAGGAAAAGATGTCACATTCATGTCAAAACCAGGTCGAGAAATTGGGTACATCATAAAATAGCAAATTATTTGCATAGAAATCCTGTGTTCGAAATCCAGTGCGATTTTTATCGCATATTTTGACAACTACGGAAAGATCGTTAAATTGGGCATATTATTAAATAATATTGAGAGCTAGATCATCAAGACAGTCCTGCGTTCCTGGCAGTTTCCTTGTTGTCCTTAAAGCGTACAACCGCTCACTAGCCTTCGAGAAAACTGAATCGACATGAAGATCCCACTTAAGATCGCGCTTGATATGGACTCCAAGCAGCTTGACTGACTGGACAGACTCAAGTTGTTGATTGTTGACAACGAGGGGGTCGAGGGAGACTTGACTCTTTGCAAAGTAGATAGTGAGCTCCTTGGTCTTCTTTGTGTTGAGTCGCATGTTGTTGGTAACTGTTCACTGGTTTATTTGATCCACCACTTTCTGCAGAGTAGACGTAGCACATGCGGCAGTGACAACATCGAAGATGGTGCAATCGTCAATATACTTATAAATAGGAAGAGAGGGAGACAAGTCGTTAATCATGACCAGGAAGAACAGAGGAACAAGCTTGGTCCCCTGTGGTACTCCGGCATTGATAGATTTCACTTGACCAACCTTGACACGCTGGGACCGGTCTTGAAGAAAGCTCGCACACCAGTTCAATAAGATAGGCGGAGCATTTAGTTGGCAAAGCTTATGAATCAAGATGTTGTGATCGATTCGATCAAATGCCTTAGAAAAGTCAATCAGGCAAGATCTAATAACCGCCTTAGGGGTCTCAGCTCCTTGCAGCCACTCGTGAATAAGATGTACCAAGGCGTGGGAGGTGGACGAATCTTTGATCTCGCCGAACTCGCAGAACTTTGATCTCGCCGAACTGATGGGAGTCGATATGAGGCATCACAATAGGGCAGAGCCACGAGAACACAAACCCTTCCAATACTCTGATAAACATAGCAGGAACTCTACCTTGTCTGATAGAGGCGTTAAATATAGAGGCGATAGGGTGGGAAATGACTGGCGCAAAGTCCTTTAATAGCCAATTAGGGATATCATCAGATCCAGGTGATTTACCTTCCTTTACCGCCAAGAGAGAACGTTCAACATTGGATGCTAATTGGAAGCGGTCGGATACCGAGTTAGTCGAGGCTTACATTGTTCAAAACACGCTGCACGCTCACTAACCAAACTACATCAGCTGATCGCCTTCGTAGCTTCTGGTTTGAAATATAATTACTTAAAGACAAGGCCACCAGCAATCCTATAAATTTGATGATCTAAATAAAGCCCGATGAAATAGGATGACAGTATGTTTGGGTGTCAGTTCATAATCTCCAAATGAAAATTCATTTACGTCATCCCAGACCACACAACAAGTTACCCATGCGTTAAATATTGTAATCGATGTAGAATAGAGCAAAGTATTTGCAAAGCAAATTATTGGCTAACGTCTTGGCACTTACCCGCACTTTGATTGATGTTCCAATTCATTATAACGAATATGTTAAGGCCTCCGTTTATAACCTCCGATACATTTTCACGCCCAGGCAAATCAAACTTTAATAGGTGCACCGTAGAGCAAATATTTGGAAAACAAACCCAATCCTAAATGTTTTGGCACTTACCGGCAACTCCAATAGCGTTCCAACTCAAAAAAGTTAAAGTAAATGACCAACTTCTGGTCAAAAGGAATAGGAACTCGATAGACACAATCCATGTTTCTTGGATAGTTGTTAGGATATCCGGGACTTCTCAGGATGTTGTTTCTGAAAGACCCACAATCTGAAAGAAAATTAGCATTATCAGTAAGTAAAATATTGAAGAGAACAACACCAATCACAATCAGAGACACGTATCTGAAATGGAAATTCCGTAGCAATGGGAAAAAAAATCCAAAGATTCTCTAATGAATTTATTAAGATCTTTCTGATGCCTTTAGATCCCACGTGGTGAGGAAAAAGGCGGGCAGCCATAAAAGAACTATACATCCTATAAAAATGCTTCCAAAAAGAGATGAAGAGTGTGCTGGACGAGCACGATTTCGTGAATTCTCAAGTTTATGGGGCAGAACATGTTACCAGTGATTCAATGATAATTCATCTTTCATCTCCACGTTACAGCTCACTGTCCCAAAACTTCAATACGCAAAGCTTATAATTGGTACGTTTGCAACAAAAGTCAAAAGCAAAAACGCTTGGACACGGCAGTAATATGGAGTTTAGTGTATTTGGTCCTGAGGCGATCGGAGAGAGGGTGGTTGTTGGTGTTACCGTAATGAAAGAAAAAATACCTAAAAGTAAAATACAATAATTGTTATTAACGCATTTCAAAATCTGAAGTCAAAGCATCAAAAAGACAATGAACAAGTTGTTGGAAGCAGCAGAGTATTAGAAGGGGTTAAGCTTAAGTTCCTGGGTCAGTTTCATTTTTCTCCTTCTTATTTGTTGTCTTTCTACAGGTACAGTGTAAAGTTGTCATACCTGGGGCAGAAGGCGTTTGAGGAAGAATGGTTTGAATAGAAGTCGGGTTTAGTGCACTTGGTCCTGAGGGGAGGATCACAGAAGGGGTTGTAGTTGGTGCCACTGTTGTCGAAGAGAAAATGCCTGAAAGTAAAATAACAGAATTGTTATTAACTCAATTCAAAAACTGAAGTTAAAGCATCAAAAAGACTATGGACGAGTTGTTGGAAGCAGCTTGAGTATTAAACGGGTTAAGTTCCTAGTTTAGGTTGCTTTTTCTTCTTATTTGGTGGCCCTTCTACAGGCAAAGTTGTACGTAGATGGTGCAGAAGGCGTTCGAGGAGGAGTTGTTGGAATACCCCACACAAAATGGTCATCATTACCCAGTACCAAGGATAAGCAACACAAAATACGAAATACACCACATAATAAAAATCCTCTAAAAACTGACAGTTCTTTTTCGCAGTAGTGACATAACGAAACTTGTCGCCCCATTCTGCCCTCCTATTAACAATGTGCTCATGCAATCTTTGTCTTTGTTATATTCAAACTGCGAAATAACTGGCTCTTGATGATAACAGTAACAATGACTTAAAACTACATCACGAATAAATCTTAAAGACGCCTGACTACAAATCTTTACATAAACAATAACACTAAAGCGACAAATTTGCGGGTAGTGTCGTTAAAATAGAAGTCTTGCCTCACAGGGGTCGTGACGGTCTCCCTGATTGGGTTCGAGCAAGAAAAGTCTTACTTGCATAACAAAGTAAACGAGTTTCTCCAATCAAATTTCTAAGGTGGTCTTTTCTGCACAACCGAGTGTGACTTTTACTTACTTGGCCTTGGTGTCGTTGTTGGTCGTTGAGTTGAGTATGGACGCAGTGTGGTGTTCCCCGTGGTGAAATCATAAATAACAATAATGTGACATTTAAGAAAAACGACACAACTTTAAACAATTTGAAAAATACGTTGCGGACACTCAGTATCCGTCTTCAGTTGAAGGATGTTTACAAGTGAGAGACTTTATATAAAGTATGTAACAAGTAGGTGTAAATTAAAAATTGTAGAATAATAGTTACAAACATCCTTCAACTGAAGATGGATACCTGAGTATCCGAAACATGTCGTGCAAATTTACAAGTTGTGTCGTTTTTCTTAAATGTTTGATTTCAATCTCACTGCTACGTAAATTTGGAAGAAACAATAACAAATAAATTACAGCAGTTCTTCCAATGTGGAAGAAGGCATCTCCTAATTATAAATGCAGCCAGATCTACTCAATTTCCATGGCAAGGTTGTTCGAAGGATAGCTATTGCTGATCCTCAATTGAATTTTACGAACAGCCAGAATATATATTTTTCAACTTTAATCCGCTGAAGCGCGAACCTTTGCCTTAAACACCATGGTCCTAGCAGAGCACCATTTGAACTTAGTATAGTGGGATATGAAATTGGTTGTCCTAACTACAAGTTGCCCCTAAAACAGTTAGTTCGTAGCTTAGCGGTATAAGAGCTTTGTATAAAAAATTGTCCAAACCTCACTCTTTTGAACGTTTATTCCGCTGCAATTTCACAAAAGAAACACAAGCACCGTTTTTGCATCTTTAGAATTTAAAATAAGAACTCACGGCATGGTTCAGAGCCACCTTAAAATTGTTTGGACAGATATGATACTATTCCGTAGACTTCGTTTAAACTTAACGTGCTTCTAATATAACCTTAGAACTTTACTTAAATGTATATGTTGCGGTTTAATTTTGTTTTTGGTTTTTTCAAACCAGTTTAAATTTTTCCACTGGTTTAATTTTTTTTTAAAACACTGCCCATTTTAACATATTTGGATATCTTTCTGTAATTAACTTTATAGAGTATGTATAAAATAAAGTAGGAAAATTATTTTAAGATTATTATGATGGATTGTTGTCTCTGATGCTATCAAAGCCAATAATAATTATTTATGCATGTGAACAGTAATTTTTAGTGTTTAGAGTTAAATTCTCAGCTTAGTGATTAGGGTTAAGCTCTCAATTAGGTTTACGCACTAATTTGAAAGTCAGTTAGCGTTTCAGGCGGTGTATGACAACTGCAGGCTGCTTACAAATAGCGCTGAGAAGCAGTATTTAAGTGTAAGCACCCATTTTAAAACGGTTAGCTTTTACTGCGAGTTACGGTTAGTCTGCAGTCTGCACTTGTCAGACACTGCATTCTAGGAAAGGGATTGGCACGCATTGTAGTTATAGTCAGATTGGAGTAATCACTTATTTGCAGTGTTTAGTCTAAAACAACTGTCGTCTTGGCTTTTGGGTTAAGAATATTGGCTTATGGTTGATAGAAGGAAAGCATAGATGTGTGATGGAAGGGTTGGGTAGGATGGAGGTAATGCAGAAATCAGGGAGGGGTAGGTGGGTAGAAGGGAGGTAAAGATGTCTAGTTCTTTTTAAACCCCTAAAAAAGCCAAGCCCTTATTTTTTTAACTACACCCCACTAAAAAGAAAAATCCCTTTTTTAGACAGTTAATTAAAAAGAACCAGTTTTACAAATTTAAACTGGTTAAAAAAAAAATGAACTGATTTTTTAAAAATTCAAACCAAAAACAAAATTAAACCCCAACATATACTATACAGGAAGCTATTAGGGGACACCAATCTACTCAGTTGCATAAGCAACGAAGCTTGCGGCAACTAATAACTAATACTGTTATCTGTGTAACTTGAGCGATCTATTTCATGTTTTGGCCTTAAATGCTTTTGAGCCTTCGCCCTTTCCTGAGTTCACTACTAAGTTTAGACCAAACTAATGGCCCTTGGTACCCAGCTTAGTAAGTGCTTTCCGAAATCACAGTTCCTGAGGTCGTAGTGAGAGTTCTTGGCCTTGAATATTTCACATACTGACACAACTTGGTACAAGCTAAATTTTCACTTTGTATATTAGTGTGGGGATGTCTTGCAAACGCCTGTTGCTAAGTGCTGGCAGATTGGCGAGTTTGAGTTTCCTCACGTTCCTGTTATTACCCGCAGCGCACATCAGATTAACAGTGTTGTTAACAGGTTATAAGGCTGGCCTGCTATACGCCTCATTCCAAAGTGGCTGCCATTTTAGTATTCTTTTGTTTGATTGCAAATTCACCGTTTTGGCCTCGCTTTCAAACGTAAAATTCAAAAGAATATTTAACCTTGAACGAGGTCAAAAGGGCCAATTTGCAATCAAACAAAAATGGCGGCCATTTTAGAATAAGGTGTATGATAACCCGTCATATCAAGAACATGGCCATAATTTATAATAAAATGTCTTAAAAGATAACTTTGGAAAAACGTTCTCAAAGAAAATTCACAGCTCGAGAATTTGACAATTTTGTACTCATTCATGCCCTGTATCACAGGAGTAGGAACGAATACTTCCGAAATAATCCGGAATAATTCGGAATAATACAGTGCAATGTGACAGATGTGCATAAATTAAACTATAAATATAAACGTTTAAAAGTAATCACGGTACTACGAGCTCTGTGAATAATACCAATATAGATCCTCAAGAGTTTTCCGCTTCTTCCAGCTGGTTGGGACAAAATTATGCTTCCTAGCCGCTTTCCCCCACCCGATAAACTTGTTAATTTCTACGTCGTAAAAAGCGGCATTTTCTCCACCAGAGAGCACATAATACTTTTACCTTTCGGAGAATTTTGCCTCAGCTTTTTTAAGACACCTCACCAGAGTTTGAATCAACAACAGCACAACTCGCACCCTGCTTGGCAAATTTTCGCTTTTTGTACAACAAATGCGGATCCGGATCAATAAGAAAACTGTCTTTCCCTTACATGATGTGTTCTTCCACTCTTTTTTTTTTTTTTGTTTTGTCTGTTGCCGAACGCGAATCTTCCGAGGGCCTTACGCTCTCTAATAGAAACAAAACTCACGGCCCTGATGGCCTAACAATCGAGTTTTACAGTCCTTTTTGGCCCCTTTTGGACGCCCTTTTGGTTGCAGTTTTAAAGAACCTTTAGTCCACCTCGAGCTTTGTTATTCAATGAAGTCAAGTGTTACACGTTTGGTTCATAAGAAAGATGTTCGGAAGAATCTGAACAAATTGGTGCCCCATTTCCCTTTTGATTTTGGACAATAAGATTTGTTCGAAGGCTCTCCCTGTTCGTTTATCGAAGGTTCTGAGTTCTCTTGTGGACCCGGATCAGACCTGTTCTGTTCCAGGTCGGTTTATTTCTTCTAATTTATCCCTTCTTCGTGATACTTAGATTTTATTTAGAAAACCGCCGAGACCGGTATTCTCGTTTCATTAGATCAGGAGAAAACCTTTGATCGTGTTAATCGTTCGTTTCTAATGAATCTTTTGGAGCATTTTGGCTTTGGCCCATCTTTTCGGAATTGGATCTTTACTTTGTATAATGGTGCCTACATGCGTATTTTAGTGAATGATTTCCTTTCGGATCCTGTTCCTTCGTTGCGTGGGGTTAGACATGGAGACTGCCTCTCTCCCGTGCTTGTCGGGTTAGAGACTCCCCCAAGATTGAACGATTTCTTCTTTCTAGGACTATTATAAGGTATATCGGGTTTAAGTTGTTAGGTTATCTGTTAAAAAAAACGGGCTGCTTTACACTTCAGAATTGCCAAATATTGTCAAATTCCAAACAAAGGGAATTTTAGGGATAACAGTCTCAGTAATTTTAGGGACAAGAGATAGTTCCCCCTAACAGGGCTCCCCAACTCAATTTTTTTCATAACCACATACAACAAGGACACCACAATATACTAAACATTACTAAAACCTACTCCACACAACGCTACCTTGTACTACTCTACACCACAATACACTACACTACACTACACCACACCACACCACGCCACGCCACGCCTCGCTACGCCAGGTCACGCCACACCACGCCACGCCACGCCACGCCACACTACACTACACTACACTACCATGCTTTACCCTACACAACGCCCACCTTCGAATTACTACACTTCTTCGACAGCACGTTACCGGGGAACTCACCAAGTGGAATAAAAGAGAAAGATAGGTCAAATCCCCTATATTGAAAACTCCCGTCTGAATGAAAAGACAACACAGCTGCGCTACTGGTAATCAGCACGCGTCGTCCAGTTTCCCAACTGCAGTATGTGCCGATTGTATGGTTCCTATCATTGCTGATTCTTAAATAGTTGAACCTATCATATAAAAGGACAAAAGCACATTAATCAAATAGCAATCAAAGAAAAGATGTCACATTCATGTCAAACCAGGTCGAGAAATTGGGTACATCATAAAATAGCAAATTATTTGCATAGAAATCCTGTCTTCGAAATTCTGTGCGGTTTTTATCGCATATTTTGACAACTATGGAAAGATCGTTAAATTGGGCATATTATTAAATAATATTGAAAGCTAGATCATCAAGACAGTCCTGCGTTCCTGGCAGTTTCCTTGTTGTCCTTAAAGCGTACAGCCGCTTACTAGCCTTCGAGAAAACTGAATCGACATGAAGATCCCACTTAAGATCGCGCTTGATATGAACTCCAAGGAGCTTGACTGACTGGACAGACTCAACTTGTTGATTGTTAACAACGAGGGGGTCGAGGGAGACTTGACTCTTTGCAAAGCAGATAGTGAGCTCCTTGGTCTTTTTTGTGTTGAGTCGCATGTTGTTGGTAACTGTCATTGGTTTATTTGATCCACCTCTTTCTGTAGAGTACACGTGGCACATGCGGCAGTGACAACCTTGAAAGATGGTGCAATCGTCAATATACTTATAAATAGGAAGGGAGGTGAACAAGTCGTTAATCATGACCAGGAAAAACAGGGGGCCAAGCCTGTGGTACCCCGTTATTGATAGATTTCCACTTAGATTTCACTTGACCAAGCTTGATACGCTGGGACTGGTCTTGAAGAAAGCTCGCAAACCAGTTCAATAAGATAGGCAGAACATTTAGTAGGCAAAGCTTATGAATCAAGATGTTGTGATCGATTCGATCAAATGCCTTAGAAAAGTCAATCAGGCAAGATCTAATAACCGCCTTAGGGGTCTCAGCTCCTTGCAGCCACTCGTGGAAAAGACGTACCAAGGCGTGGGAGGTGGACGAATCTTTGATCCCGCCGAACTGATAGGAGTCGATATGAGGCATCACAATAGGGCACAGCCACGAGAACACAAACCCTTCCGATTATTTGCTAAACACAGCAGTGAGTGAGATCGGCCTTAAATCCTTCCCTTACGGCCAAGAGAGGACGTTCAACGGCCTCTGGTGTAATGATTAACTCGTCAATTGTGTGATCCACAGGAACAGGGCTGTATTCCAAAGGTGGCATTTCACTAGAAATCTTGCTGAACGAAACGTTAGATGCTAATTGGAAGCGGTCGGATACCGAGTTAGTCGAGGCTTACATTGTTCAAAACACGCTGCACGCTCACTAACCAAACTACATCAGCTGATCGCCTTCGTAGCTTCTGGCTTGAAATCTAATTACTTAAAGACAAGGCCACCAGCAATCCTATAAATTCGATGATCTAAATAAAGCTCGATGAAATAGGATGACAGTATGTTTGGGCGTCCGTTCATAATCTCCAAATGAAAATTCATTTACGTCATCCCAGAACACAACAAGGTACCCATGCATTAAATATTGTAATCGATCTAGAATAGAGCAAAGTATTTGCAAAGCAAATTATTGGCTAACGTCTTGGCACTTACCCGCAGTTTGATTGATGTTCCAATTCATTATAACGAATATGTTAATTAAGGCCTCCGTTTATAACCTAAAATACATTTTCACGCCCTCGCAAATCAAACTTTAATAAGTGCACCGTAGAGCAAATATTTCGAAAACAAACCCAATCCTTATGTTTTGGTACTTACACGCAATTCCAACTGTATGGCAAGTAAAAATAGTTAAAGTAAATGACCAACTTCTGGTCAAAAGGAATAGGAACTCGATAGACACAATCCATGTTTCTTGGATAGTAGTTAGGATATCCGGGACTTCTCAGGGTGTTGTTTCTGAAAGGCCCACAATCTGAAAGAAAATTAGCATTATCAGTAAGTAAAATATTAAAGACAACAACACCATTCACAATCAGAGACACGAAAGGGAAATTCCGTAGTAATGGAAAAAAAAAACAAAGATTCTCTAATAAATTTATTAAGATCTTTCTGATGCCTTTAGATCCCACGCGGTGAGGGAAAGGGCCGGCGGCCATGAAAGAACTATTTATCGTACGAACAAGCTTCCGAAAAGAGATGAAGAGTGTGCTGGACGAGGACGATTTCATGAATTCTAAAGTTTATGAGGCAGAAAATGTTACCAGTGTTTCAATGATAATTCATCTTTCATCTCCACGTTACAGCTCGCTGTCCCAAAACTTCAAGATGCAAAGCTTAAAATCGATACGTTTGCAACAAAAGTCAAAAGCAAAAAGCGCTAGGACACGGCAGTAATATCGTCATCGTCATCGGGTTTACTTAGATTGCTTTTGGTCTTCATCGGATTGCTGAGTTCTACAGTAAAGTTGTACCTACCTGGTGCAGAAGGCGTTTGAGGAGGAGTGGTTTGAAAAGAAGTCGAGTTTAGTGTACTTGGTCCAGAGGGGAGGATCACAGAAGGGGTGGTAGTTGGTGCCACTGTTGTCGAAGAGAAAATGCCTAAAAGTAAAATAACATAATTGTTATTAACTCAATTCAAAAACTGAAGTTAAAGCATGAAAAAGACTATGGATGAGTCGTTGGAAGCAGCCTGAGTATTAAACGGGTTAAGTTCCTAGTTTAGGTTGCTTTTTCTTCTTATTTGGTAGCCCTTCTACAGGCAAAGTTGTACGTAGATGGTGCAGAAGGCGTTCGAGGAGGAGTTGTTGGAATACTCCACGCAAAATGTTAATCAATACCCAGTACCAAGGATAAGAAACACAAAATACGAAATACACCACATAATAAAAATCCTCTAAAAACTGACAGTTCTTTTTCGCAGTAGTGACATAACGAAACTTGTCGCGCCATTCTCCCCTTCTATTAACAATGCGCTCATGCAATCTCTTTTCTTTGTTATATTCAAACTGCGAAATAACTGGCTCTTGATGATAACAGTAACAATAACTTAAAACTACATCACGTATAAATCTTAAAGACGCCTTACTACAAATCTTTACATAAACAATAACACTAAAGCGACAAATTTGCGGGTAGTGTCGTTACAATAGAAGTCTTGCCTCACAGGGGTCGTGACGGTCTCCCTGATTGGGTTCGAGCAAGAAAAGTCGTACTTGCATAACAAAGTAAACGAGTTTCTCCAATCAAATTTCTAAGGTGGTCTTTTCTGCACAACCGAGTGTGACTTTTACTTACTTGGCCTTGGTGTCGTTGTTGGTCGTTGAGTTGAGTATGGACGCAGTGTGGTGTTCCCCGTGGTGAAATCATAAATAACAATAACGTGACATTTAAGAAAAACGACACAACTTTAAAAAATTTGAAAAACATGTTTGGGATACCCAGTATCCATCTTCAGTTGAAGGATGTTCACAAGTGAGTGACTTTATATAAAGTATGTAACAAGTAGGTGTAAATTACAAATTGTAGAATAATACTTACAAACATCCTTCGACTGAAGATGGATACCATAGTTGTGTCGTTTTTCTTAAATGTTTGGTTTCAATCTCACTGCTACGAAAATTTAGAAGAAGCAATAACAAATAAATTACAGCAGTTCTTCCAAAGTGGAAGAAGGCATCTCCTAATTATAAATGCAGCCAGATCTACTCAATTTCCACGGCAAGGTTGTTCGAAGGATACCTATTGCTGATCCTCGATTGAATTTTACGAATAGCCAGAATATCTTTTTTTCAACTTTAATCCGCTGAAGCACGAACCTTCCCCTTAAACACCATGGTCCTAGCAGAGCAGCATTTGAACTTAGTATAGTGGGATATGAAATTGGTTGTCCTAACTGCAAGTTGCCCCTAAAACAGTTAGTTCGTAGCTTAGCGGTATAAGAACTTTGTATAAAAAATTGTCCGAACCTCACTCTTTTGTACGTTTATTCCGCTGCAATTTCATAAAAGAAACACAAGCACCGTTTTCCTGTCTTTAGAATTTAAAATAAGAACTCACGGCATGGTTCAGAGCCATCTTAAAATTCTTTGGACAGATCTGAAACTATTCCGTAGCCTTCTTTTAATAATTAAACTAACCGTGCTTCTAATATAACCTTAGAACTTTATTTAAATGTATATGTTGCGATTTAATTTTGTTTTTGGTTTTTTAAAACCAGTTTAAATTTTTAAACTGGTTTAATTTTTTTTAGAACACTGCCCATTTTAACATATTTGGATATCTTTCTCTAATTAATTTTATGGGTATGTATAAAATAAAGTAGAAAAATTATTTTAAGATTATTATAATGGATTGTTGTTTCTGATGCTATCAATGCCAATAATTATGAATGTGAACAGTAATTTTTAGTGTTTAGGATTAAATTCTCAGCTTAGAGATTAGGGTTAAGCTCTCAATTAGGTTTACGCGCTAATTGAAAGTCAGTTAGCATTTCAGGCGGTGTATCACAACTGCAGGCTGCTTACAAGTATTTATTAAGTCTAAGCACCCATTTTAAAACAATTACGTTTTACTGCGAGTTACGGTTAAACTGATTTGAAAAAGAAAGGAACTGGTTTTTAAAAAATTCATACCAAAAACAAAATTAAACCACAACATATATACTATACAGGAAGGTATTAGGGGACACCAATCTACTCAGTTGCATAAGTAACGAAGCTTGCGGCAACTAATAACTAATACTGTTATCAATGTAACTTGAGCGATCTATTTCATGTTTTTGCCTTAACTGCTTTTGAGCCTTCGCCCTTTCCTGAGTTCACTACTAAGTTTAGACCAAACTAATGGCCCTTGGTATCCAGCTTAGTAAGTGCTTTCCGTAACGTATAGTGTTGAAACAAAGTATTTCGAAATCACAGTTCCTGAGGTCGTAGTGAGAGTTCTTGGCCTTGAATATCTCATATACTGACCCAACTTGGTACAAGCTAAATTTTCACTTTGCATATTAGTGTGGGGATGTCTTGCAAACGCCTGTTGCTAAGTGCTGGCAGTTTGGCGCGTTTGAGGAGTCCCCTCACGTTTGTTATTGCCCGCAGCGCACGATCTTGAACACACACAATATCACTATTTGATAATAAAGCTTAGACGTCCCTGGATTATTTTCCGAATCAGAACATCCGATTAACAATGTTGTTAACAGGTTATAAGGCTGGCCTGCTATACGCCTTATTCCAAAATGGCTGCCATTTTAGTATTCTTTTGTTTGATTGCAAATTGACCCTTTTGGCCTCGCTTTCAAACGTAAAACTCAAAAGAATATTACCTTCAACGAGGCCAAAAGGGCCAATTTGCAATCAAACAAAAGAATACTAAAATGGCGGTCATTTTAGAATAAGGGGTATGATAACCTGTCATGTCAAGAACATGGCCATAATTTATAATAAAATGTCTTAAAAGATAACTTTCAGAAAACATTCTCAAAGAAAATTCACAGCTCGAGCATTTGACAATTTTGTACTCATTCATGCCCCGCATCACAGGAGTAAGAACGAATACTTCCGGAATAATCCGGAATAATTCGGAATAATACTTCCGAATACTTCCGGATGGTAATTTAGTAATTTGAAATATGTTCGGTATACCTAATTAATCTAGTAAACAGGGGTCTGCTATGATCTCGCCAGCCTTACTGTGTTATAATCATTAATTCTCTTTTCCGTAGCAATTTAATTTAGTCGGGTAGGTACTTCCCCATGAGACAGTGCAATGCGACAGGTGTGCATAAATTAAACTATAATATAAACGTTTAAGAATAATCACGGTACTACGAGCTTTGTGAATAATACCAACATAGATCCTCAAGAGTTTTCCCCTTCTTCCAGCTGGTTGGGACAAAATGATGCTTCCCAGCCGCTTTCCCCCAATAAACTTGTTAATTTCTACCTCGTAAAAAGCGGCATTTTCTCCACCAGAGAGCACATAATACTTTTACCTTTCGGAGAATTTTGCCTCAGCTTTTTTAAGACACCTCACCAGAGTTTGAATCAACAACAGCACAACTCGCACCCTGCTTGGCAAATTTTCGCTTTTTGTACAACAAATGCGGATCCGGATCAATAAGAAAACTGTCTTTCCCTTACATGATGTGTTCTTCCACTCTTTTTTTTTTTTTTTGTTTTGTCTGTTGCCGAACGCGAATCTTCCAAGGGCCTTACGCTCTCTAATAGAAACGAAACTGATGGCCTGACAATCGAGTTTCACAGTCCTTTTGGGCCCCTTTTGGACGCCCTTTTGGTTGCAGTTTTAAAGAACCTTTAGCCCACCGCGAGCTTTGTTATTCAATGAAGTCAAGTGTTACACGTTTGGTTCATAAGAAAGATGTTCGGAAGAATCTGAACAAATTGGTGCCCCATTTCCCTTTTGATTGTGGACAATAAGATTTGTTCGAAGGCTCTCCCTGTTCGTTTATCGAAGGTTCTGGATTCTCTTGTGGACCCGGATCAGACCTGTTCTGTTCCAGGTCGGTCTATTTCTTCTAATTTATCCCTTCTTCGTGATACTTAGATTTTATTTAGAAAACCGCCGAGACCGGTATTCTCGTTTCATTAGATCAGGAGAAAACCTTTGATCATGTTAATCGTTCGTTTCTAATGAATCTTTTGGAGCATTTTGGCTTTGGCCAATCTTTTCGGAATTGGATCTTTACTTTGTATAATGGTGCCTACATGCGTATTTCAGTGAATGATTTCCTTTCGGATCCTGTTCCTTCGTTGCGTGGGGTTAGACATGGAGACTGCCTCTCTCCCGTGCTTTATGTCTTGTGTGTTGAAGTCTTAGCTTGTCAGGTTAGAGACTCCCCCACGATTGAACGATTTCTTCTTTCTAGGACCATTATAAGGTATATTGGGTTTAAGTTGACAAACAGTGTGCTCCGTTGTAATGATGATCTTGTTTTACTTTTTTGAGTGTTTGTTGTGTAGCGTTTCTTGGTCTTTCTTGTAAGTATAGCTTTTATCTGTCTCGAATTAAGTTTTTCAATGCAAGTACTGTCTGTAGGTAGATATAGCTCTTTGGCATTACAAAGTTTTGGCTTTCATGCCCAAATTGAGCACTCTACTAGGCTAGCTAGTTTGAGCACTCTCGCATAGCTTAGATCTACCACATGTGTGGGACATTTGGGGTGGCTTTTTAAGCTTAAACTTCGTTTGAGATTGTAGCAATGCACTGATAAGGCCCAGAAGGCCAAAACTGTACTGTCTGCAGTTAAGAAACAACTCTAATTAATTCTGAGCTTATCTTCACGTTCTTCTGTCACAGTTACGAAATTTTTCAGTCAACCAACCTACACCAATAGCACATTCAACAATCTCATTTTCACTGTTATGTTATTTTACCGTCAAAACATATATTTCTTTAATGAACTAGATCAACCTGTCCGGAACAAAGCTCCTCAGTGCAGGGGGATCTAGTCATAGTAAAAGCAAACGAAGCCAGGGGAGGTTCACGAGCTCTAGCATACTGAAGATTCCATACCAACTGAGGCCCTGTTAGGGGTTTTAGGGATAAGGGAAAACTGGCAAATTAATTTTAGGGATAGAAGAAAATAGCTTTGATTTCTTTATTATCATGCTTTTGGTCACTTTTGCCGAGCATTTACATCACTGGTGACTGCTAATGAACAGTAAAGGGTCATTTGTCAGTCCATATTCAAGCAGGATGTCCAATATTTGCTCCCATGCTCTTTAATTCGGTCGACCGCTTGTGTCCTGGAGTTAAGCTGTAGAGTTTTCGCATAATTATACAGTGTTAGGTTATCTGTTAAAAAAAACGGGCCGCTTTACACTTCGGAATTGCCAAATATTGTCAAATTCCAAACAAAAGGAATTTTAGGGATAACAGTCTCAGTAATTTTAGGGACAAGAGATAGTTCCCCCTAACAGGGCTCCCCAACTCAATTTTTTTCATAACCACATACAACAAGGACACCACAATACGCCAAACATTACTAAAACCTACTCAACACAACACTACCCTATACTACTCCACCACAACACACAACACCACACCACACCACACCACATCATGCCACGCCACGCCACGCCACGCCACGCCACGCCACGCCAGGCCACACTACACTACACTACACTGCCATGCTTTACCCTACATAACGCCCACCTTCGCATTACTACACTTCTTCGACAGCATGTTACCGATGAACTTACCAAGTGGAAGAAAAGAGAAAGATAGGTCAAATCCTCTATATTGAGCACTCCCGTCTGAATGAAAAGACAACACAGCTGCGCTACTGGTAATCAGCACGCTTCGTCCAGTTTGCAAACCGCAGTATGTGCCGATTATATGGTTCCTATCATTGCTGATTCTTAAATAGTCGAACCTATCATATAAAAGGACAAAAGCACGTTAATCAAATAGCAATCAAAGAAAAGATGTCACATTCATGTCAAACCAGGTCGAGAAATTGGGTACATCATAAAATAGCAAATTATTTGCATAGAAATCCTGTCTTCGAAATTCTGTGCGATTTTTATCGCATATTTTGACAACTATGGAAAGATCGTTAAGTTGGGCATACTATTAAATAATATTGAAGGCTAGATCATCAAGACAGTCCTGCGTTCCTGGCAGTTTCCTTGTTGTCCTTAAAGCGTACAACCGCTTACTTCAAAAAAACTGAATCGACATGAAGATCCCACTTAAGATCGTGCTTGATAACTCTAAGTAGCTTGACTGACTGGACAGACTAAAGTTGTGGATTGTTAACAACGAGGGGTTCGAGGAAGACTTGACTCTTTGCAAAGCAGATAGTGAGCTCCTTGGTCTTTTTTGCCTTGAGTCTTATGTTGTTGCTAACTGTTCACTGGTTTATTTGATCCACCTCTTTCTGCAGAGTAGACGTAACACATGCGGGAGTGACAACCTCGAAGATAGTGCAATCGTCAATATACTTATAAATAGGAAGGGAGGTAGACAAGTCCTTAATCATGACCAGGAAAAACAGGGGGCCAAGCTTGGTCCCCTGTGGTACCCCGGCATTGATATACTTCCACCTAGATTTCACTTGACCAAGCCTGACACCCTGGGACTGGTCTTGAAGAAAGCTCGCACACCAGTTCAATAAGATAGGCAGAACATTTAGTAGGCAATGCTTATGAATCAAGATGTTGTGATCGATTCGATCAAATGCCTTAGAAAAGTCAATCAGGCAAGATCTAATAACCGCCTTAGGGGTCTCAGCTCCTTGCAGCCACTCGTGGATAAGACGTACCAAGGCGTGGGAGGTGGACGAATCTTTGATCCCGCCGAATTGATGGGAGTCGATATGAGGCATCACAATAGGGCACAGCCACGAGAACACAAAACCTTCCAATTATTTGCTTAACACAGCAGTGAGTGAGATCGGCCTTAAATCCTTCCCTTACGGCCAAGAGAGAACGTTCAATGGTGTAATCATTAACTCGTCAATTGTGTGATCCACAGGAACAGGGCTGTATTCCAAAGGTGGCATGTCACTAGAAATATTGCTGAACGAAACGTTGCATGCTAATTGGAAGCGGTCGGATACCGAGTTAGTCGAGGCTTACATTGTTCAAAACACGCTGCACGCTCACTAACCAAACTACATCAGCTGATCGCCTTCGTAGCTTCTGGCTTGAAATCTAATTACTTAAAGACAAGGCCACCAGCAATCCTATAAATTTGATAATCTAAATGAGGCTCGATGAAATAGGATGACGGTATGTTTGGGCGTCCGTTCATAATCTCCAAATGAAAATTCATTTACGTCATCCCAGAACACAACAAGGTACCTATGCATTAAATATTGTAATCGATGTAGAATAGAGCAAAGTATTTGCAAAGCAAATTATTGGCTAACGTCTTGGCACTTACCCGCAGTTTGATTGATGTTCCAATTCATTATAACGAATATGTTAAGGCTTCCGTTTATTACCTCCAATACATTTTCACGCCCACGCAAATCAAACTTTAATAGGTGCACCGTAGAGCAAATATTTGGAAAACAAACCTAATCCTAAATGGTTTGGCACTTACCAGCAATTCCAATGGCGTTCCAACTCAAAAAAGTTAAAGTAAATGACCAACTTCTGGTCAAAAGGAATAGGAACTCGATAGACACAATCCATGTTTCTTGGATAGTTGTTAGGATATCCGGGACTTCTCAGGGTGTTGTTTCTGAAAGACCCACAATCTGAAAGAAAATTAGCATTATCAGTAAGTAAACTATTGAAGAGAACAACACCAATCACAATCAGAGACACGTATCTGAAATTGAAATTCCGTAGTAATGGAAAAAAAACCAAAGATTCTCTAATGAATTTATTAAGATCTTTCTGATGCCTTTAGATCCCACGCGGTGAGGGAAAAGGCCGGTAGCCATGAAAGAACTATTTATCGTACGAACAAGCTTCCGAAAAGAGATGAAGAGTGTGCTGGACGAGGATGATGTCATGAATTCTCAAGTTTATGGGGCAGAAAATGTTACCAGTGTTTCAATGATAATTCATCTTTCATCTCCACGTTACAGCTCGCTGTCCCAAAACTTTAAGATGCAAAGCTTATAATCGATACGTTTGCAACAAAAGTCAAAAGCAAAAAGCGCACGACAGTAATATCATCATCCTCATCGGGTTTACTTAGATTGCTTTTCGTCTTCATCGGATTGCTTAGTTCTACAGTAACGTTGTACCTACCTGGTGCAGAAGGCGTTTGAGGAAGAATGGTTTGAATAGAAGTCGGGTTTAGTGCACTTGGTCCAGAGGGGAGGATCACAGAAGGGGTGGTAGTTGGTGCCACTGTTGTCGAAGAGAAAATGCCTGAAAGTAAAATAACAGAATTGTTATTAACTCAATTCAAAAACTGAAGTTAAAGCATGAAAAAGACTATGGACGAGTTGTTGGAAGCAGCCTGAGTTTTAAACGGGTTAAGTTCCTAGTTTAAGTTGCTTTTTCTTCTTATTTGGTGGCCCTTCTACAGGCAAAGTTGTACGTAGATGGTGCAGAAAGCGTTCGAGGAGGAGTTGTTGGAATACCCCACACAAAATGGTCATCATTACCCAGTACCAAAGATAAGCAACACAAAATACGAAATACACCACATAATAAATATCCTCTAAAAATTTCGCAGTAGTGACATGACCAAACTTGTCAGGCCATTCTAACCTCCAATTAACAATGAGCTCATGCAATCTTTGTCTTTGTTATATTCAAACTGCAAAATAACTGGCTCTTGATGATAACAGTAACAACGACTTAAAACTACATCACGAATAAATCTTAAAGACGCCTAACTACAAATCTTTACATAAACACGTGTTATGACATCCAATAACACTAAAGCGACAAATGTGCGGCTAGTGTCGTTACAATAGAAGTCTTGCCTCACAGGGGTCGTGACGGTCTCCCTGATTGGGTTCGGGCAAGAAAAATCTTACTTGCATAACAAAGTAAACGAGTTTCTCCAATCAAATTTATAAGATGATCTTTTCTGCACAATCGAGTGTGACTTTTACTTACTTGGCCTTGGTGTCGTTGTTGGTAGTTGAGTTGAGTGTGGACGCAGTGTGGTGTTCCCTGTGGTTAAATCATAAATAAATATAACGTGACATTTAAGAAAAACGACACAACTTTACAAAAATTTGAAAAACATGTTTCGGATACTCAGTATCCATCTTCAGTTGAAGGATGTTTACAAGTGAGTGACGTTACATAAAGTATGTAACGAGTAGGTGTAAATCACAAATTGTAGAATAATACTTACAAACATCCTTCAACTGAAGATGGATACCTGAGTATCCGAAACGTGCAAATTTACAAGTTGTGTCTTTTTTCTTAAATGTTTGATTTCAATCTCACTACTACGAAAATTTGCAAGAAACTATAACAAATAAATTACAGCAGTTCTTCCAAAGTGGAAGAAGGCATCTCCTAATTATGAATGCAGCCAGATCTACTCAATTTCCACGGCAAGGTTGTTCGAAGGATACCTATTGCTGATCCTCGATTGAATTTTACGAACAGCCAGAATATATGTTTTTCAACTTTAATCCGCTGAAGCGCGAACCTTCCCCT
The DNA here is from genome assembly GCF_036669925.1 of Montipora capricornis. Taxonomy (NCBI): domain Eukaryota; kingdom Metazoa; phylum Cnidaria; class Anthozoa; order Scleractinia; family Acroporidae; genus Montipora; species Montipora capricornis. Next base: position 20,042,080 of record NC_090894.1, on the reverse strand, counting down.
TAAACACCATGGTCCTAGCAGAGCAGCATTTGAACTTAGTATAGTGGGATATGAAATTGCTTGTCCTAACTACAAGTTGCCCCTAAAACAGTTAGTTCGTAGCTTAGCGGCATAAGAACTTTGTATAAAAAATTGTCCGAACCTCACTCTTTTGTACGTTTATTCCGCTCCAATTTCATAAAAGAAACACAAGCACCGTTTTTTGCGTCTTTAGAATTTAAAATAAGAACTCACGGCATAGTTCAGAGCCACCTTAATATTTTTTTGGACAGATCTGATACTATTCCGTAGACTTCGTCTAAACTTAACGTGCTTCTAATATAACCTTAGAACTTTATTTAAATGTATATGTTGCCGTTTAATTTTGTTTTTGGTTTTTTCAAACCGGTTTAGATTTTTAAACTGGTTTAATTTTCTTTAGAACACTTCCCGTTTTAACATATTTGGATATCTTTCTGTAATTAACTTTATGGAGTATGTATAAAATAAAGTAGGAAAATTATTTTAAGATTATTATGATGGATTGTTGTCTCTGATACTATCAAAGCCAATAATAATTATTTATGCATGTGAACAGTAATTTTTAGTGTTTAGAGTTAAATTCTCAGCTTAGTGATTAGGGTTAAGTTCTCAATTAGGTTTACGCACTAATTTGAAAGTCAGTTAGCGTTTCAGGCGGTGTATGACAACTGCAGGCTGCTTACAAATAGCGCTGAGAAGCAGTATTTAAGTGTAAGCACCCATTTCAAAACGGTTAGATTTTACTACAAGTTACGGTTAGTCTGCAGTCTGCACGTGTCAGACACTGCATTCTGGGTAAGGGATTGGCACGCATTGTAGTTATAGTCAAATTGGAGTAATCACTTATTTGCAGTGTTTAGTCTAAAACAACTGTCGTCTTGGCTTTTGGGTTAAGAATATTGGCTTATGGTTGATGGAAAGAAAGCATAGATGTGTGATGGAAGGGTTGGGTAGGATCGAGGTAACGCAGAAATCAGGGAGGGGTAGGTGGGTAGAGGGGAGGTAAAGATGTCTAGTTCTTTTTAAACCCCTGAAAAAGCCAAACCCTTAATTTTTTAACTTCACCGCACATAAAAGAAAAAATCCCTTTTTTAGACAGTTGATTAAAAAGAACCAGTTTTAAAAATTTCAACTGGTTAAAAGAAAAAAATGAACTGGTTTTTTCAAAATTCAAACCAAAAACAAAATTAAACCACAACATATATACTATACAGGAAGCTATTAGGGGACACCAATCTACTTAGTTGCATAAGCAACGAAGCTTGCGGCAACTAATAACTAATTCTGTTATCTATGTAACTTGAGCGATCTATTTCATGTTTTGGCCTTAAATGCTTTTAAGCCTTCGCCCTTTCCTGAGTTCACTACTAAGTTTAGACCAAACTAATGGCCCTTGGTATCAAGCTTAGTAAGTGCTTTCCGTAACGTATAGTGTTGAAACAAAGTATTTCGAAATCACAGTTTCTGAGGTCGTAGTGAGAGTTCTTGGCCTTGAATATCTCACATACTGACACAACTTGGTACAAGCTAAATTTTCACTTTGTATATTAGTGTGGGGATGTCTTGCAAACGCCTGTTGCTAAGTGCTGGCAGCTTGGCGCGTTTGAGGAGTCCCCTCACGTACCTCTTATTGCCCGCAGCGCACGATCTTGAACACGCACAATATCACTATTTGATAATATTTAGCTTAGACGTCCCTGGATTATTTTCCGAATCAGAACATCCGATTAACAGTGTTGTTAACAGGTTATAAGGCTGCTATACGCCTTATTCCAAAATGGCTGCTCTTTTAGTATTCTTTTGTTTGATTGCAAATTGACCGTTTTGGCCTCGCTTTCAAACGTAAAATTCAAAAGAATATTTAACCTTCAACGAGGCCTAAAGGGCCAATTTGCAATCAAACAAGAGAATACTAAAATGGCGGTCATTTTAGAATAAGGTGTATGATAACCTGTCATGTCAAGAACATGGCCATAATTTATAATAAAATGTCTTAAAAGACAACTTCCAGAAAACGTTCTCAAAGAAAATTCACAGCTCGAGAATTTGACAATTTTGTACTCATTCATGCCCCGCATCACAGGAGTAGGAACGAATACTTCCGGAATAATCCGGAATAATTCGGAATAATACTTCCGAATACTTCCGGATGGTAATTTAGTAATTTGAAAGATGTTCAGTATACCTAATTAATCTAGTAAACAGGGGTCTGCTATGATCTCGCCAGCCTTATTGTGTTATAATCCTTAATGCTCTTTTCTGTATAGCAGTAGTAAACAATTTAATTTAGTCGGGTAGGTACTTCCCCATAAGGCAGTGCAATGCGACAGATGTGCATAAATTAAACTATAATATAAACGTTTAAGAATAATCACGGTACTACGAGCTTTGGGAATAATACCAACATAGATCCTCAAGAGTTTTCCCCTTCTTCCAAGATGGTTGGGACAAAATGATGCTTCCCAGCCGCTTTCCCCCAATAAACTTGTTAATTTCTACCTCGTAAAAAGCGGCATTTTCTCCACCAGAGAGCACATAATACTTTTACGTTTCGGAAAATTTTGCCTCAGTTTTGTTTAAGAAACCTCACCAGAGTTTGAATTAACAACAGCCCAACTCGCACCCTGCTTGGGAAATTTTCGTTTTGTGTATAACAATAATTTATCATGATATTATCAGAATATTTAATTAAGTAAGAATTTCTTCTTCCTCCTGTGATATAGTGATAAATCATGATATTATCAGAATATTTAATTAAGTAAGAATTTCTTCTTCCCCCTGTGATATAGTGATAAATCATGATATTATCAGAATATTTAATTAAGTAAGAATTTCTTCTTCCCCCTGTGATATAGTGATAAATCATGATATTATCAGAATATTTAATTAAGTAAGAATTTCTTCTTCCCCCTGTGATATAGTGATAAATCATGATATTATCACAACATTTTTATTAAGTAAGGTTTTCTTCTACCCGGTAATAGAGTGATCAATTGTGGTATTCTCCAGCTTTATTAGAGAATTTTGATATTATCATGATATATCAAACAATCACTGTCAGTGTCTGTTCTTCTTTGTTACATGATAAAATCACTTGCGTAAGACATGATTTGAGAATGAGAGTGATACATGATATTATAGCTTGCTATTCAGAAATATATTTTTCCATGCTATTCTCAAGATTTGAGAGTGATACTTTGATATCTCAATTTACCACTTTTTCAAATTAAAGATTTGATGGCGACAATTACAGAATTTGCAAGCGAAAATTATTGAGCAACTATCATGATAATCTCAAATGATAATGATAGTTTAATATTTGACATGCACATTATGATGAAAATGATTCCTCGATATTATCATTCTATTATCACCCAAATATCAATAAAATATCCAAATATCAAGTCTCAAACAAATAACATCCTATCAAGATATTTTGATAAACCGCAATACTGCACCTTAGTGCAAGGACCTTAAGCTCTCTAATAGAAATAAAACTCACGGCCCTGACGGCCTAACAATCGAGTTTTACTGTGCTTTTTGGCCCCTTTTGGGGCCCCTTTTGGGCCCCCTTTTGGTTGAAGTTTTAATGAATCTTTAGTCCACCGCGAGCTTTGTGATTCAATAAAGTCAAGTGTTACACGTTTGGTTCATAAGAAAGATGATCGGAAGAATCTGAAAAATTGGTGCCCCATTTCCCTTTTGATTGTGGACAATAAGATTTGTTCGAAGGCTCTCCCTCTTCGCTTATCGAAGGTTCTGAGTTCTATTGTGGACCCGGATCAGACCTGTTCTGTTCCAGGTCGGTCTATTTCTTCTAATTTTCTCCCTTCTTCGTGATACTTAGATTTTATTTAGAAAACCGCCGAGACCGGTATTCTCGTTTCATTAGATCAGGAGAAAACCTTTGATCGTGTTAATCGTTCGTTTCTGATGAATCTTTTGGAGCATTTTGGCTTTGGCCCATCTTTTCGGAATTGGATCTTTACTTTGTATAATGGTGCCTACATGCGTATTTTAGTGAATGATTTCCTTTCGGATCCTGTTCCTTCGTTGCGTGGCGTTAGACATGGAGACTGCCTCTCTCCCGTGCTTTATGTCTTGTGTGTTGAAGTGAGTTAGCTAATCGGGGTAGAGACTCCTCCACGATTGAAGGCTTTCTTCTTTCTAGGGCCATTATAAGGTATACTGGGTTTAAGTTGACAAACATCGTCTTTCTCGGGAATAGTTTCGCTCTGTTTGGGTTCACCCTGCTGTTTGCGTGCTCCGTTGTAATGATGATCTTGTTTTTCTTTTTTGGGTTTTTGTTCTGTACCGTTTCTTAATCTTTCTTGTAAGTATAGCTTTTATCTGTCTCGAATTAAGTTTTTAAATGCAAGTACTGTCTGCGGTTAGATATAGCTCTTTGACATTACAAAGCTTTGGCTTTCATGCCAAATTGAGCACTCTACTAGGATGAGTCATTTCCGCTGGCAATTGCGCATGCTCACCAGCTCGCTAACTTAAGCACTCTGGCATGGCTTAGATTTACCACATGTGTGGGACATTTGGGGTGGCTTTTTAAGCTTAAACTTCGTTTGAGATTGTAGCAATGCACTGATAAGGCCCAGAAGGCCGAAACAGTACTGTCTGCAGTTAAGAAACAACTCCAATTAATTTTGAGCTAATCTTCACGTTCTTCTGTCACAATTACGAAATTTTGCAAGCAATCAACCTACACCAAGAGCACATTCAATAATCTCTTTTTCACTGTTATGTTCATTTTACCGTCAAAACACATATTTCTTTAATTAACTGGATCAACCTGTTAGGAACAAAGCTCCTCAGTGCAGGGGAGGTTCACGAGCTCTAGCATACTCAAAATACCATACCAACTTAGGCCCTCTTAAGGGTTTTAGGGATAAGGGAAAACTGGCAAAATAATTTTAGGGATTAGGGATAACTGACGACATAATTTTAGGGACAAGGGGTAGTTTTAGGGATAGTAGAAAATAGCTTTGATTTCTCAATTATCATGCTTTTGGTCACTTTTGCCGAGCATTTACATCACTGGCGACTGGTAATGAACAGTAAAGGGTCATTTGTCAGTCCATATTCAAGCAGGATGTCCAATATTTGCTCCCAGGCTCTTTAATTCGGTCAACCGCTTGTGTCCTGGAGTTAAACTGTAGAATTTTCGTACAATTATACAGTGTTAGGTTATCTGTTAAAAAACGGGTGGCTTTACACTTCAAAACTGCCAAATATTCTCAAATTCCAAACATAAGTAATTTTAGGGATAACAGTCTCAGTAATTTTAGGGACAAGAGATAGTTCCCCCTAACAGGGCTCCCCAACTCAACTTTTTTCATAACCATATACAACAAGGACACCACAATACACTAAACGTTACTAAAACCTACTCCACACAACACTACCTCATACTACTCTACACCACAATACACTACACTACACCACACCACACCACACCACGCCACGCCACGCCTCGCTACGCCAGGCCACGCCACACCACGCCACGCCACGCCACGCCACGCCACACTACACTACACTACACTACACTACCATGCTTTACCCTACACAACGCCCACCTTCGAATTACTACACTTCTTCGACAGCACGTTACCGGGGAACTCACCAAGTGGAATAAAAGAGAAAGATAGGTCAAATCCTCTATATTGAAAACTCCCGTCCGAATGAAAAGACAACACAGCTGCGCTACTGGTAATCAGCACGCGTAGTCCAGTTTCCAAACCGCAGTATGTGCCGATTGTAAGGTTCCTGTCAT
>NC_090894.1:20003774-20028774 GCF_036669925.1 Montipora capricornis | reverse complement strand
TAACACTAAAGCGACAAATGTGCGGCTAGTGTCGTTACAATAGAAGAAAAGAAAAGAATATTTAAACTCGAACGAGGCCAAAAGGGCCAATTTACAATCAAACAAAAGAATACTAAAATGGTGGCCATTTTAGAATAAGGTGTATGATAACCCGTCATGTCAAGAACATGGCCATAATTTGTAATAAAATGTCTTAAAAGATAACTTTCAGAAAACGTTCTCAAAGAAAATTGACAGCTCGAGAATTTGACAATTTTGTACTCACTCATGCCCCGCATCACAGGAGTAGGAACGAATACTTCCGGAATAATCCGGAATAATTCGGAATAATACTTCCGAATACTTCCGGATTGTAATTTAGTAATTTGAAATATGTTCAGTATACCTAATTAACCTAAAGTAAACAGGGGTCTGCTATGATCTCGCCAGCCTTATTGTGTTATAATCCTGAATGCTCTTTTCTTTAGCAGTAGTAAACAATTTAATTTAGTCGGGTAGGTACTTCCAGAAACCCATAAGGGTTGAAACGTGTAACGCGCTTTCACAGCTTCCGAATATTCAGTGCGAACTGATTGGTTGAATGTTTCAGTGCTAAGTACCATATTTGGAAACCCCTTGCTCTTGTTGTTCCAAATATGGTACTTAGCAAATTGAATATTCAGAAGCTTGTTTCCAAGCACACAAGGGGCCGTTGCACGTTTCAACCCTTATGGGTTTCTGGTACTTCCCCATGAGACAGTGCAATGCGACAGGTGTGCATGGTACGACGAGCTTTGTAAATAATACCAACACAGAGATCGTTAAGAGTTTTCCCTTTCTTCCAGCTGGTTGGGACAAAATTATGATTCCCAGCCGCTTTCCCCCAATAAACTTGTTAATTTCTACCTCGTAAAAAGTGGCATTTTCTCCACCAGAGAGCATATATTACTTTTACCTTTCGGAAAATTTTGCCTCAGTTTTGTTTAAGAAACCTCATCAGAGTTTGAATCAACAACAGCACAACTCGCACCTTGCTTGGCAAATTTTCGTTGTTTGTACAGCAAATGCGGATCCGGATCAATAAGAAAACTGTCTTTCCCTTACATGATGTGTTCTTCCACTCTTTTTGTTTTGTCTGTTGCCGAACGCGACTCTTCTGAGGGCCTTAGGCTCTCTAATAGAAACAAAACTCACGGCCCTGATAGCCTAACAATCGAGTTTTACTGTCCTTTTTGGCCCCTTTTGGGCCCCCTTTTGGTTGAAGTTTTAATGAATCTTTTGTCCCCCGCGAGCTTTGTGGCGGATTCAATGAAGTCAAGTGTTACACGTTTGCTTCATAAAAAAGATGATCGGAAGAATCTGAAAAATTGGTGCCCCATTTCCCTGTTGATTGTGGACAATAAGATTTGTTCGAAAGCTCTCCCTCTTCCCTTATCGAAGGTTCTGAGTTCTATTGTGGACCCGGATCAGACCTGTTCTGTCCCAGGTCGGTCTATTTCTTCTAATTTATCCCTTCTTCGTGATACTTAGATTTTATTTAGAAAACCGCCGAGACCGGTATTCTCGTTTCATTAGATCAGGAGAAAACCTTTGATCGTGTTAATCGTTCGTTTCTAATGAATCTTTTAGAGCATTTTGGCTTTGGCCCATCTTTTCGGAATTGGATCTTTACTTTGTATATTAATGGTGCCTACATGCGTATTTTAGTGAATGATTTCCTTTCAGATCCTGTTCCTTCGTTGCGTGGGGTTAGACATGGAGACTGCCTATCTCCCGTGCTTTATCTCGTGTGTGTTGAACTGAGTTAGCTTGTCGGGGTAGAGACTCCCCCACAATTGAAGGCTTTCTTCTTACTAGGGCCATTATAAGGTATATTGGGTTTAAGTTGACAAACATCGTCTTTGTTGGGAATAGTTTCGCTCTGTTTGGGTTCACCCTGTTGTTTGCGTGCTCCGTTGTAATGATGATCTTGTTTTACTTTTTTGAGTTTTTGTTCTGTACCGTTCCTTGATCTTTCTTGTAAATATAGCTTTTATCTGTCTCGCATTAAGTTTTTAAATGCAAGTACTGTCTGCAGTTAGATATAGCTCTTTGGCATTACAAAGCTTTGGCTTTCATGCCAAATTGAGCACTCTACTAGGATGAATCATTTCCGCTGGCAATTGCGCATGATCACCAGCTCGCTAACTTGAGCACTCTGGCATGGCTTAGATCTACCACATGTGTGGGACATTTGGGGTGGCTTTTTAAGCTTAAACTTCGTTTGAGATTGTAGCAATGCACTGATAAGGCCCAGAAGGCCGAAACAGTACTGTCTGCAGTTAAGAAACAACTCCAATTAATTCTGAGCAAATCTGCACGTTCTTCTGTCACAATTACGAAATTTTGCAAGCAATCAACCTACACCAATAGCACATTCAATAATCTCTTTTTCACTGTTATGTTCATTTTACCGTCAAAACACATATTTCTTTAATTAACTGGATCAACCTGTTAGGAACAAAGCTCCTCAGTGCAGGGAACGTTCACGAGCTCTAGCATACTCAAGATTCCATACCAACTGAGGCCCTGTTAGGGGTTTTAGGGATAAGGGAAAACTGGCAAAATAATTTTAGGGATTAGGGATAACTGACGACATAGTTTTAGGGACTAGGGGTAGTTTTAGGGATAGTAGAAAATAGCTTTGATTTCTCAATTATCATGCTTTTGGTCACTTTTGCCGAGCATTTACATCACTGGCGACTGGTAATGAACAGTAAAGGGTCATTTGTCAGTCCATATTAAGGCAGGATGTCCAATATTTGCTCCCAGGCTCTTTAATTCGGTCAACCGCTTGTGTCCTGGAGTTAAACTGTAGAGTTTTCGTATAATTATACAGTTAGGGTATCTGTTAAAAAAAACGGGCCGCTTTACACTTCAGAATTGCCAAATATTGTCAAATTCCAAGCAAAAGGAATTTTAGGGATAACAGTCTCAGTAATTTTAGGGACAAGAGATAGTTCCCCCTAACAGGGCTCCCCAACTCAATTTTTTTCATAACCACATACAACAAGGACACCACAATACGCCAAACATTACTAAAACCTACTCAACACAACACTACCCTATACTACTCCACCACAACACACAACACCACACCACACCACACCACATCATGCCACGCCACGCCACGCCACGCCACGCCACACTACACTACACTACACTACACTACACTGCCATGCTTTACCCTACATAACGCCCACCTTCGCATTACTACACTTCTTCGACAGCACGTTACCGAGGAACTCACCAAGTGGAATAAAAGAGAAAGATAGGTCAAATCCTCTATATTGAACACTCCCGTCTGAATGAAAAGACAACACAGCTGCGCTACTGGTAATCAGCACGCTTCGTCCAGTTTGCAAACCGCAGTATGTGCCGATGATATGGTTCCTATCATTGCTGATTCTTAAATAGTCGTACCTATCATATAAAAGGACAAAAGCACATTAATCAAATAGCAATCAAAGAAAAGATGTCACATTCATGTCAAAACCAGGTCGAGAAATTGGATACATCATAAAATAGCAAATTATCTGCATAGAAATCCTGTCTTCGAAATCCAGTGCGATTTTTATCGCATATTTTGACAACTACGGAAAGATCGTTAAATTGGGCATATTATTAAATAATATTGAAAGCTACATCATCAAGACAGTCCTGCGTTCCTGGCAGTTTCCTTGTTGTCCTTAAAGCGTACAGCCGCTTACTAGCCTTCGAGAAAACTGAATCGACATGAAGATTCCACTTAAGATCGCGCTTGATATGGACTCCAAGTAGCTTGACTGACTGGACAGACTCAAGTTGTTGATTGTTAACAACGAGGGGGTCGAGGGAGACTTGACTCTTTGCAAAGCAGATAGTGAGCTCCTTGGTCTTTTTTGTGTTGAGTCGCATGTTGTTGGTAACTGTTCACTGGTCTATTTGATCCACCACTTTCTGCAGAGTAGACGTAGCACATGCGGCAGTGACAACATCGAAGATGGTGCAATCGTCAATATACTTATAAATAGGAAGAAAGGGAGACAAGTCGTTAATCATGACCAGGAAGAACAGAGGAACAAGCTTGGTCCCCTGTGGTACTCCGGCATTGATAGATTTCACTTGACCAAGCTTGACACACTGGGACCGGTCTTGAAGAAAGCTCGCACACCAGTTCAATAAGATAGGCGGAACATTTAGTTGGCAAAGCTTATGAATCAAGATGTTGCGATCGATTCGATCAAATGCCTTAGAAAATTCAATCAGGCAAGATCTAATAACCGCCTTAGTGGTCTCAGCTCCTTGTAGCCACTCGTGGATAAGACGTACCAAGGCGTGGGAGGTGGACGAATCTTTGATCCCGCCGAACTAATGGGAGTCGATATGAGCCATCACAATAGGGCACAGCCACGAGAACACAAAGCTTATGAATCAAGATGTTGTCATTGATTCGATCAAATGCTTTAGAAAAGTCAATCAGGCAAGATCTAATAACCGCCTTAGGGGTCTCAGCTCCTTGCAGCCACTCGTGGATAAGATGTACCAAGGCGTGGGAGGTGGACGAATCTTTGATCTCGCCGAACTGATGGGAGTCGATATGAGGCATCACAATAGGGCACAGCCACGAGAACACAAACCCTTCCAATACTCTGATAAACACAGCAGTGAGTGAGATCGGCCTTAAATCGCACTGTAAAGACTTTCGGTTGGGAGTCTTCGCAAAAGGGAGGACATTTTCACAACGAAGGAACTCTACCTTGTCTGATAGAGGCGTTAAATATAGAGGCAATAGGGTGGGAAATGACTGGCGCAAAGTCCTTTAATAGCCAATTAGGGATATCATCAGATACAGGTGATTTACCTTCCTTTACCGCAAAGAGAGAACGTTCAACATTGGATGCTAATTGGAAGCGGTCGGATACCGAGTTAGTCGAGGCTTACATTGTTCAAAACACGCTGCACGCTCACTAACCAAACTACATCAGCTGATCGCCTTCGTAGCTTCTCGCTTGAAATATAATTACTTAAAGACAAGGCCACCAGCAATCCTATAAATTTGATGATCTAAATAAAGCCCGATGAAATAGAATGACAGTATGTTTGGGCGTCCGTTCATAATCTGCAAATGAAACTTCATTTACGTCATCCCAGAACACAACAAGGTACCCATGCATTAAATATTGTAATCGATCTAGAATAGAGCAAAGTATTTGCAAAGCAAATTATTGGCTAACGTCTTGGCACTTACCCGCAGTTTGATTGATGTTCCAATTCATTATAACGAATATGTTAAGGCCTCCGTTTATAACCTCCGATACATTTTCACGCCCACGCAAATCAAACTTTAATAGGTGCACCGTAGAGCAAATATTTGGAAAACAAACCCAATCCTAAATGTTTTGGCACTTACCAGCAATTCCAATGGTGTTCCAACTCAAAAACGTTAAAGTAAATGACCAACTTCTGGTCAAAAGGAATAGGAACTCGATAGACACAATCCATGTTTCTTGGATAGTTGTTAGGATATCCGGGACTTCTCAGGATGTTGTTTCTGAAAGACCCACAATCTGAAAGAAAATTAGCATTATCAGTAAGTAAAATATTGAAGAGAACAACACCAATCACAATCAGAGACACGTATCTGAAATGGAAATTCCGTAGCAATGGAAAAAAAAAAAACCAAAGATTCTCTAATGAATTTATTAAGATCTTTCTGATGCCTTTAGATCCCACGTGGTGAGGAAAAAGGCGGGCAGCCATGAAAGAACTATTCATCCTATAAAAATGCTTCCAAAAAGAGATGAAGAGTGTGCTGGACGAGGACGATTTCATGAATTCTCAAGTTTATGGGGCAGAACATGTTACCAGTGATTCAATGATAATTCATCTTTCATGTCCACGTTACAGCTCGCTGTCCCAAAACTTCAAGATGCAAAGCTTAAAATCAATACGTTTCCAACAAAAGTCAAAAGCAAAAAGCGCTACGACACGGCAGTAATATCGTCATCGTCATCGGGTTTACTTAGATTGCTTTTGGTCTTCATCGGATTGCTGAGTTCTACAGTAAAGTTGTACCTACCTGGTGCAGAAGGCGTTTGAGGAGAAGTGGTTTGAATAGAAGTCGGGTTTAGTGCACTTGGTCCAGAGGGGAGGATCACAGAAGGGGTGGTAGTTGGTGCCACTGTTGTCGAAGAGAAAATGCCTAAAAGTAAAATAACATAATTTTTATTAACTCGATTCAAAAACTAAAGTTAAAGCATCAAAAAGACTATGGACGAGTTGTTGCAACCAGCTTGAGTATTAGACGGGTTAAGTTCCTAGTTTAGATCTCTTTTTCTTTTTATTTGTTGGCCCTTCTACAGGCAAAGTTGTACGTAGATGGTGCAGAAGGCGTTCAAGGAGGAGTTGTTGGAATACCCCATACAAAATGGTCATCATTACCCAGTACCAAGGATAAGCAACACAAAATACGAAATACACCACATAATAAATATCCTCTAGAAATTTCGAAGTAGTGACATGACGAAACTTGTCGCGCCATTCTGCCCTCCTATTAACAATGTGCTCATGCAATCTTTGTCTTTATTATATTGAAACTGCGAAATAACTGGCTCTTGATGATAACAGTAACAATAACTTAAAACTACATCACGAATAAATCTTAAAGACCTCTGACTATACAAACATAAACACGTGTTATGACATCCAATAACACTAAAGCGACAAATGTGCGGCTAGCCTCGTTACAATAGAAGTCTTGCCTCACAGGGGTCGTGACGGCCTCCCTGATTGGGTTCGGGCAAGAAAAATCTTACTTGCATAACAAGGAAAACGAGTTTTTCCAATCAAATTTATAAGGTGGTCTTTTCTGCACAACCGAGTGTGACTTTTATTTACTTGGCCTTGGTGTCGTTGTTGGTCGTTGAGTTGAGTATGGACGCAGTGTGGTGTTCCCCGTGGTGAAATCATAAATAACAATAATGTGACATTTAAGAAAAACTACACAACTTTAAAAAATTTGAAAAACACGTTTGGGATACTCAGTATCCATCTTCAGTTGGAGGATGTTTACAAGTGAGTGACTTTATATAAAGTATGTAACAAGTAGGTGTAAATTACAAATTGTAGAATAATACTTACAAACATCCTTCGACTGAAGATGGATACCTGAGTATCCGAAACTTGTCGTGCAAATTTATAAGTTGTGTCATTTTTCTTAAATGTTTGATTTTAATCTCACAACGAAAATTTGGAAGAAGCAATAACAAATAAATTACAGCAGTTCTTCCAAAGTGGAAGAAGGCATCTCCTAATTATAAATGCAGCCAGATCTACTCAATTTCCACGGCAAGGTTGTTCGAAGGATACCTATTGCTGATCCTCGATTGAATTTTACGAACAGCCAGAATATATATTTTTCAACTTTAATCCGCTGAAGCACGAACCTTCCCCTTAAACACCATGGTCCTAGCAGAGCAGCATTTGAACTTAGTATAGTGGGATATGAAAGTGGTTGTCCTAACTGCAAGTTGCCCCTAAAACAGTTAGTTCGTAGCTAAGCGGTATAAGAACTTTGTATAAAAAATTGTCCGAACCTCACTCTTTTGTACGTTTATTCCGCTGCAATTTCATAAAAGAAACACAAGCACCGTTTTCGTGTCTTTAGAATTTAAAATAAGAACTCACGGCATGGTTCAGAGCCATCTTAAAATTCTTTGGACAGATCTGAAACTATTCCGTAGACTTCGTTTAATAATTAAAAATAATGTGCTTCTAATATAACCTTAGAACTTTATTTAAATGTATATGTTGCGGTTTAATTTTGTTTTTGGTTTTTTCAAACCAGTTTAAATTTTTAAACTGGTTTGATTTTTTTTTGAACACTGCCCATTTTAACATATTTGGATATCTTTCTGTAATTAATTTTATGGAGTATGTATAAAATAGAGTAGGAAAATTATTTTAAGATTATTATGATGGATTGTTGTCTCTGATGCTATCAAAGCCAATAATAATTATTTATGAATGTGAACAGTAATTTTTAGTGTTTAGAGTTAAATTCTCAGCTTAGTGATTAGGGTTAAGCTCTCAATTAGGTTTACGCACTAATTGAAAGTCAGTTACCATTTCAGGCGGTGTATGACAACTGCACGCTGCTTACAAATAGCGCTGAGAAGCAGTATTTATTAAGTCTAAGCACCCATTTTAAAACAATTGCCTTTTACTGCGAGTTACGGTTAAACTCATTTGAAAAAGAAATGAACTGGTTTTTAAAAAATTCAAACCAAAAACAAAATTAAACCACAACATATATACTATACAGGAGGCTATTAGGGGACACCAATCTACTCAGTTGCATAAGCAACGAAGCTTGCGGCAACTAATAACTAATACTGTTATCTATGTAACTTGAGCGATCTATTTCATTTTTTTGCCTTAAATGCTTTTGAGCCTTCGCCCTTTCCTGAGTTCACTACTAAGTTTAGACCAAACTAATGGCCCTTGGTATCCAGCTTAGTAAGTGCTTTCCGAAATCACAGTTCCTGAGGTCGTAGTGAGAGTTCTTGGCCTTGAATATTTCACATACTGACACAACTTGGTACAAGCTAAATTTTCACTTTGTATATTAGTGTGGGGATGTCTTGCAAACGCCTGTTGCTAAGTGCTGGCAGATTGGCGAGTTTGAGGAGTTTCCTCACGTTCCTGTTATTACCCGCAGCGCACGATCTTGAGCACGCACAATATCACTATTTGATAATAAAGCTTAGACGTGCCTGGATTATTTTCCGAATCAGAACATCAGATTAACAGTGTTGTTAACAGGTTATAAGGCTGCTATACGCCTTATTCCAAACTGGCTGCCATTTTAGTATTCTTTTGTTTGATTGCAAATTGACCCTTTTGGCCTCGCTTTCAAACGTAAAATTCAAAAGAATATTTAACCTTGAACGAGGCCAAAAGGGCCAATTTGCAATCAAACAAAAGAATACTAAAATGGTGGCCATTTTAGAATAAGGTGTATGATAACCTGTCATGTCAAGAACATGGCCATAATTTATAACAAAATGTCTTAAAAGATAACTTTCAGAAAACGTTCTCAAAGAAAATTCACAGCTCGAGAATTTGACAATTTTGTACTCATTCATGCCCCGCGTCACAGGAGTAGGAACGAATACTTCCGGAATAATCCGGAATAATTCGGAATAATACTTCCAAATACTTCCGGATGGTAATTTAGTAATTTGAAAGATGTTCAGTATACCTAATTAATCTAGTAAACAGGGGTTTGCTATGATCTCGCCAGCCTTATTGTGTTATAATCCTTAATGCTCTTTTCTGTATAGCAGTAGTAAACAATTTAATTTAGTCGGGTAGGTACTTCCCCATGAGACAGTGCAATGCGACAGATCTGCATAAATTAAACTATAATATAAACGTTTAAAAATAATCAACGTACTACGAGCTTTGTTAATAATATCAAGAGTTTTCCCCTTCTTCCAAGCTGGCTGGGACAAAATTATGCTTCCCAGCCGCTTTCCCTCAATAAACTTGTTAATTTCTACCTCGTAAAAAGCGGCATTTTCTCCACCAGAGAGCACATAATACTTTAACCTTTCGGAAAATTTTGCCTCAGTTTTGTTTAAGAAACCTCAGCAGAGTTTGAATCAGCAACTGC
Source organism: Montipora capricornis (assembly GCF_036669925.1). Classification (NCBI taxonomy): domain Eukaryota; kingdom Metazoa; phylum Cnidaria; class Anthozoa; order Scleractinia; family Acroporidae; genus Montipora; species Montipora capricornis. The sequence goes on along the minus strand of NC_090894.1, from coordinate 20,019,098 downwards.
AAATTTCCCTTTTGATTGTGGACAATAAGATTTGTTCGAAGGCTCTCCCTCTTCGCTTATCGAAGGTTATGAGTTCTATTGTGGACCCGGATCAGACCTGTTCTGTTCCAGGTCGGTCTATTTCTTCTAATTTATCCCTTCTTCGTGATATTTAGATTTTATTTAGAAAACTGCCGAGACCGGTATTCTCGTTTCGTTAGATCAGGAGAAAACCTTTGATCGTGTTAATCGTTCGTTTCTAATGAATCTTTTGGAGCATTTTGGCTTTGGCCCATCTTTTCGGAATTGGATCTTTACTTTGTATAATGGTGCCTACATGCGTATTTTAGTGAATGATTTCCTTCTGCCTCTCTCCCGTGCTTTATGTCTTCTGTGTTGAAGTGAGTTAGCTTGTCGGGATAGAGACTCCTCCACCATTGAAGGCTTTCTTCTTTCTAGGGCCATTATAAGGTATATTGGGTTTAAGTTGACAAACATCGTCTTTTTTTGGGAATAGTTTCGCTCTGTTTGGGTTCACCCTGCTGTTTGCGTGCTCCGTTGTAATGCTGATCTTGTTTTTCTTTTTTGAGTTTTTGTTGTCTAGCGTTTCTTGGTCTTTCTGGTAAGTATAGCTTTTATCTGTCTCGAATTAAGTTTTTAAATGCAAGTACTGTCTGCAGTTAGATATAGCTCTTTGGCATTACAAAGCTTTTGCTTTCATGCCCAAATTGAGCACTCTACTAGGATGAGTCATTGCCGCTGGCAATTGTGCATGCTCACCAGCTCGCTGGTTTGAGCATTCTGGCATGGCTTAGATCTACCACATGTGTGGGACATTTGGGGTGGCTTTTTAAGCTTAAACTTCGTTTGAGATTGTAGCAATGTACTGATAAGGCCCAGAAGGCCGAAACAGTACTGTTTGCAGTTAAGAAACAACTCCAATTAATTCTGAGCTAATCTTCACGTTCTTCAGTCACAATTACGAAATTTTGCAAGCAATCAACCTACACCAATAGCACATTCAACAATCTCTTTTTAACTGTTATGTTTATTTTACCGTCAAAACCATATATTTCTTTAATTAACTGGATCAACCTGTTATGAACAAAGCTCCTCAGTGCATGGGAGGTTCACGAGCTCTAGCATACTTAAGATTCCATACCAACTGAGGCCCTGTTAGGGGTTTTAGGGATAAGGGAAAACTGGCAAAAAAAATTTTAGGGATTAGGGATAACTGACGACATAATTTTAGGGACAAGGGGTAGTTTTAGGGATAGTAGAAAATAGATTTGACTTCTCAATTATCATGCTTTTGGTCACTTTTGCCGACCATTTACATCACTGGCGACTGGTAATGAGCAGTAAAGGGTCATTTGTCAGTCCATATTCAAGCAGGATATCCAACATTTGCTCCCAGGTTCTTTAATTCGGTCAACCGCTTGTGCGCTGGAGTAAAACTGTAGAGTTTTCGTATAATTATACAGTGTTAGGTTATCTGTTTTAAAAAACTAGTGGCTTTACACTTCAAAAGTGCCAAATATTGTCAAATTCCAAACATAAGTAATTTAAGGTATAACAGTCTCAGTAATTTTAGGGACAAAAGATAGTTCCCCCTAACAGGGTTCCCCAGCTAAATTTTTTTCATAACCACATACAACAAGGACACCACAATACACTGAACATTACTAAAACCTACTCCACACAACGCCACACCACTGCACGCCACGCCAGGCCACACTACACTACACTACACTATCATGCTTTACCCTACACAACGCCCACCTTCACATTACTACACTTCTTCGACAGCACGTTACCGAGGAACTCACCAAGAGGAAGAAAAGATAAAGATAGGTCAAATCCTCTAAATTGAACACTCCCGTCTGAATGAAAAGTCAACACAGCTGCCCTACTGGTAATCAGCACGCGTAGTCCAGTTTGCACACCGCAGTATGTGCCGATTATATGGTTCCTATCATTGCTGATTCTTAAATAGTCGTACCTATCATATAAAAGAACAAAAGCACATTAATCAAATAGCAATCAAAGAAAAGATGTCACATTCATGTCAAAACCAGGTCGAGAAATTGGGTACATCATAAAATAGCAAATTATTTGCATAGAAGTCCTGTCTTCGAAATCCTGTGCGATTTTTATCGCATATTTTGACAACTATGGAAAGATCGTTAAATTGGGCATATTATTAAATAATATTGAAAGCTAGATCATCAAGACAGTCCTGCGTTCCTGGCAGCTTCCTTGTTGTCCTTAAAGCGTACAACCGCTTACTTCAAAAAAACTGAATCGACATGAAGATCCCACTTAAGATCGTGCTTGATAACTCTAAGTAGCTTGACTGACTGGACAGACTCAAGTTGTTGATTGTTAGCAACGATGGGGTCGAGGGAGACTTGACTCTTTGCAAAGAAGATAATGAGCTCCTTGGTTTTTTTGTGTTGAGTCGCATGTTGTTGGTAACTGTCCATTGGTTTATTTGATCCACCTCTTTCTGTGGAGTACATGTAGCACATGCGGCAGTGACCAGCTCGAAATATGGTGCAATCGTCAATATACTTATAAATAGGAAGGGAGGTAGACAAGTCGTTAATCATGACCAGGAAGAACAGGGGGCCAAGCTTGGTCCCCTGTGGTACCCCGCCATTGATAGACTTCCACCTAGATTTCACTTGACCAAGCTTGACACGCTGGGACCGGTCTTGAAGAAAGCTCGCACACCAGTTCAATAAGACAGGCGGAACTTTTAGTTGGCAAAGCTTATGAATCAAGATGTTGTGATCGATTCGATCAAATGCCTTAGAAAAGTCAATCAGGCAAGATCTAATAACCGCCTTAGGGGTCTCAGCTCCTTGCAGCCACTCGTGGATAAGATGTACCAAGGCGTGGGAGGTGGACGAATCTTTGATCTCGCCGAACTGATGGGAGTCGATATGAGGCACCACAATAGGGCACAGCCACGAGAAAACAAACCTTTCCAATACTCTGCTAAACACAGCAGTGAGTGAGATCGGCCTTAAATCGCACTGTAAAGACTTTGGCTTGGGAGTCTTCGCAAAAGGGAGAACATCGGCACATTTCCACAACGAAGGAACTTTGCCTTGTCTGATAGAGGCGTTAAATATAGAGGCGATAGCGTGGGAAATGACTGGCGCAAAGTTCTTTAATAGCCAATTAGGGATATCATCAGATCCAAGGTGATTAACTCGTCAATTGTGTGATCCACAGGAACAGGGCTGTATTCCAAAGGTGGCATGTCACTAGAAATATTGCTGAACGAAACGTTCCATGCTAATTGGAAGCGGTCGGATACCGATTTAGTCGAGGCTTACATTGTTCAAAACACGCTGCACGCTCACTAACCAAACTACATCAGCTGATCGCCTTCGTAGCTTCTGGCTTGAAATCTAATTACTTAAAGACAAAGCCACCAGCAATCCTATAAATTTGATGATCTAAATAAAGCTCGGTGAAGTAGGATGACAGTATGTTTGGGCGTCCCTTCATAATCTCCAAATGAAAATTCATTTACGTCATCCCAGAACACAACAAGGTACCCATGCATTAAATATTGTAATCGATCTAGAATAGAGCAAAGTATTTGCAAAGCAAATTATTGGCTAACGTCTTGGCACTTACCCGCAGTTTGATTGATGTTCCAATTCATTATAACGAATATGTTAAGGCGTCCGTTTATAACCTCCAATACATTTTCACGCCCACGCAAATCAAACTTTAATAGGTGCACCGTAGAGCAAATATTTGGAAAACAAACCCAATCCTAAATGTTTTGGCACTTACCTGCAATTCCAATGGCGTTCCAACTCAAAAAAGTTAAAGTAAATGACCAACTTCTGGTCAAAAGGAATAGGAACTCGATAGACACAATCCATGTTTCTTGGATAGTTGTTAGGATATCCGGGACTTCTCAGGGTGTTGTTTCTGAAAGACCCACAACCTGAAAGAAAATTAGCATTATCAGTAAGTAAAATATTGAAGACAACAACACCATTCACAATCAGAGACACGTATCTGAAAGGGAAATTCCGTAGCAATGGAAAAAAAAAACCGAAGATTCTCTAATGAATATATTAAGATCTTTCTGATGCCTTTAGATCCCACGCGGTGAGGGAAAAGGCTGGTAGCCATGAAAGAACTATTTATCGTACGAACAAGCTTCCGAAAAGAGATGAAGAGTGTGCTGGACGAGGACGATTTCATGAATTTTTAAGTTTATGGGGCAGAAAATGTTACCAGTGTTTTAATGATAATTCATCTTTCATCTCCACGTTACAGCTCGCTGTCCCAAAACTTCAAGATGCAAAGCTTAAAATCGATACGTTTGCAACAAAAGTCAAAAGCAAAAAGCGCTAGGACACGGCAGTAATATCGTCATCGTCATCGGGTTTACTTAGATTGCTTTTGGTCTTCATCGGATTGCTGACTTCTACAGTGAAGTTGTAACCACCTGGTGCAGAAGGCGTTTGAGGAAGAATGGTTTGAATAGAAGTGGAGTTTAGTGGTCCTGAGGCGATCGTAGAAAGGGTGGTTGTTGGTATTACCGTAATCAAAGAAAAAATACCTAAAAGTAAAATACAATAATTGTCATTAACGCATTTCAAAATCTGAAGTCAAAGCATCGAAAAGACCATGAACGAGTTTTTGGAAGCAGCAGAGTATTAAACGGAGTTAAGTTCCTGGGTTAAATTGTTTTTTCTCTTTTTTATTTGTTGTCTTTCTACAGGTACAGTGTAAAGTTGTACGTACCTGAGGCAGAAGGCGTTTGAGGAAGAATGGTTTGAATAGAAGTCGTGTTTAGTGTACTTGGTCCAGAGGGGAGGATCATAGAAGGGGTCGTAGTTTGTGCCACTGTTGTCGGAGAGAAAATGCCTGAAAGTAAAATAACATAATTGTTATTAACTCAATTCAAAAACTGAAGTTAAAGCATCAAAAAGACTATGGATGAGTTGTTGGAAGCAGCCTGAGTATTAAACGGGTTAAGTTCCTAGTTTAGGTTGCTTTTTCTTCTTATTTGGTGGCCCTTCTACAGGCAAAGTTGTACGTAGATGGTGCAGAAGGCGTTCGAGGAGGAGTTGTTGGAATACCCCACACAAGATGGTCATCATTACCCAGTACCAAGGATAAGCAACACAAATTACGAAATACAGTACATAATAAATATCCTCTGAAAATTTCGCAGTAGTGACATGACGAAACTTGTCGCGCCATTCTGCCCTCCTATTAACAATGCGCTCATGCAATCTTTGTCTTTGTTATATTCAAGCTGCGAAATAACTGGCTCTTAATGATAACAGTAACAATGACCTAAAACTACATCACGAATAAATCTTAAAGACGCCTGACTACAAATCTTTACATAAACACGTGTTATGACATCCAATAACACTAAAGCGACAAATGTGCGGGTAGTGTCGTTACAACAGAAGTCTTAATAAAGTAAACGAGTTTCTCCAATTAAATTTATAAGGTGGTCTTTTCTGCACAACCGAGCGTGACTTTTACTTACTTGGCCTTGGTGTCGTTGTTGGTCGTTGAGTTGAGTATGGACGCAGTGTGGTGTTCCCTGTGGTGAAATCATAAATAACAATAACGTGACATTTAAGAAAAACGACACAACTTTAAAAGAATTGAAAAACATGATTTAATTCTGAGCCACGCCACGCTACGTCACGCAACGCTACGCCACGCCACGCCACGCCACGCCACGCCACACTACACTACACTACACTACACTACACTACCATGCTTTACCCTACACAACGCCCACCTACACATTACTACACTTCTTCGACAGCACGTTACCGAGGAACTCACCAAGCGGAAGAAAAGAGAAAGATAGGTCAAATCCTCTATATTGAAAAACCCCGTCTGAATGAAAAGACAACACCGCTGCGCTACTGGTAATCAACACGCTTCGTCCAGTTTGCAAACCGCAGTATGTGCCGATGATATGGTTCCTATCATTTCTGATTCTTAAGTAGTCGTACCTATCATATAAAAGGACAAAAGCACATTAATCAAATAGCAATCAAAGAAAAGATGTCACATTCATGTCAAACCAGGTCGAGAAATTGGGTACATCATAAAATAGCAAATTATTTGCATAGAAATCCTGTCTTCGAAATCCTGTGCGATTTTTATCGCATATTTTGACAACTATGGAAAGATCGTTAAATTGGGCATATTATTAAATAATATTGAAAGCTAGATCATCAAGACAGTCCTGCGTTCCTGGCAGTTTCCTTGTTGTCCTTAAAGCGTACAACCGCTTACTTCAAGAAAACTGAATCGACATGAAGATCCCACTTAAGATCGTGCTTGATATGGACTCCAAGTAGCTTGACTGACTGGACAGACTCAAGTTGTGGATTGTTAACAACGAGGGGTTCGAGGAAGACTTGACTCTTTGCAAAGCAGATAGTGAGCTCCTTGGTCTTTTTTTGTGTTAAGTCTTATGTTGTTGCTAACTGTTCACTGGTTTATTTGATCCACCTCTTTCTGCAGAGTAGACGTAGCACATACGGGAGTGACAACCTCGAAGATGGTGCAATCGTCAATATACTTATGAATAGGAAGGGAGGTAGACAAGTCCTTAATCATGACCAGGAAAAACAGGGGGCCAAGCTTGGTCCCCTGTGGTAGCGCGGCATTGATAGACTTCCACCTAGATTTCACTTGACCAAGCCTGACACGCTGGGACCGCTCTTGAAGAAAGCTCGCACACCAGTTCAATAAGATAGGCAGAACATTTAGTAGGCAAAGCTTATGAATCAAGATGTTGTGATCGATTCGATCAAATTCCTTAGAAAAGTCAATCAGGCAAGATCTAATAACCGCCTTAGAGGTCTCAGCTCCTTGCAGCCACTCGTGGATAAGACGTACCAAGGCGTGGGAGGTGGACGAATCTTTGATCCCGCCGAACTGATGGGAGTCGATATGAGGCATCACAATAGGGCACAGCCACGAGAACACAAACCCTTCCAATTATTTGCTAAACACAGCAGTGAGTGAGATCGGCGTTAAATCCTTCCCTTACGGCCAAGAGAGAACGTTTAACGGCCTCTGGTGTAATGATTAACTCGTCAATTGTGTGATCCACAGGAACAGGGCTGTATTCCAAAGGTGGCATTTCACTAGAAATCTTGCTGAACGAAACGTTAGATGCTAATTGGAAGCGGTCGGATACCGAGTTAGTCAAAACACGCTACACGCTCACTAACCAAACTACATCAGCTGATCGCCTTCGTAGCTTCTGGCTTGAAATCTAATAACTTAAAGACAAGGCCACCAGCAATCCTATAAATTTGATGATCTAAATAAAGCTCGATGAAATAGGATGACAGTATGTTTGGGCGTCCGTTTATAACCTCCAAATGAAACTTCATTTACGTCATCCCAGAACACAACAAGGTACCCATGCATTAAATATTGTAATCGATCTAGAATAGAGCAAAGTATTTGCAAAGCAAATTATTGGCTAACGTCTTGGCACTTACCCGCAGTTTGATTGATGTTCCAGTTCATTATAACGAATATGTTAAGGCCTCCGTTTATAACCTCCAATACATTTTCACGCCCACGCAAATCAAACTTTAATAGGTGCACCGTAGAGCAAATATTTGGAAAACAAACCCAATCCTAAATGTTTTGGCACTTACCAGCAATTCCGATGGCGTTCCAACTCAAAAAAGTTAAAGTAAATGACCAACTTCTGGTCAAAAGGAATAGGAACTCGATAGACACAATCCATGTTTCTTGCATAGTTGTTAGGATATCCGGGACTTCTCAGGGTGTTGTTTCTGAAAGACCCACAATCTGAAAGAAAATTAGCATTATCAGTAAGTAAAATATTGAAGACAACAACACCATTCACAATCAGAGACACGTATCTGAAATGGAAATTCCGTAGCAATGGAAAAAAAAACCCAAAGATTCTCTAATGAATATATTAAGATCTTTCTGATGCCTTTAGATCCCACGCGGTGAGGGAAAAGGCCGGCGGCGATGAAAGAACTATTTATCGTAGAAACAAGCTTCCCAAAAGAGATGAAGAGTGTGCTGGACGAGGACGATTTCATGAATTGTCAAGTTTATGGGGCAGAAAATGTTACCAGTGTTTCAATGATAATTCATCTTTTATCTCCACGTTACAGCTCGCTGTCCCAAAACTTCAAGATGCAAAGCTTAAAATCGATACGTTTGCAACAAAAGTCAAAAGCAAAAAGCGCTAGGACACGGCAGTAATATCATCATCGTCATCGGGTTTACTTAGATTGCTTTTGGTCTTCATCGGATTGCTTAGTTCTACAGTAAAGTTGTACCTACCTGGTGCAGAAGGCGTTTGAGGAAGAATGGTTTGAATAGAAGTCGGGTTTAGTGCACTTGGTCCTGAGGGGAGGATCACAGAAGGGGTGGTAGTTGGTGCCACTGTTGTCGAAGAGAAAATGCCTAAAAGTAAAATAACATAATTGTTATTAACTCAATTCAAAAACTGAAGTTAAAGCATCAAAAAGACTATGGACGAGTTGTTGGAAGCAGCTTGAGTATTAAACGGGTGAAGTTCCTAGTTTAGGTTGCTTTTTCTTCTTATTTGGTGGCTCTTCTACAGGCAAAGTTGTACGTAGATGGTGCAGAAGGCGTTCGAGGAGGAGTTGTTGGAATACCCCACACAAAATGGTCATCATTATCCAGTACCAAGGATAAGCAACACAAAATACGAAATACACCACATAATAAATATCCTCTAAAAATTTCGAAGTAGTGACATGACGAAACTTGTCGCGCAATTCTGCCCTCCTATTAACAATGCGCTCATGCAATCTTTGTCTTTGTTATATTCAAACTGCGAAATAACTGGCTCTTGATGATAACAGTAACAATGACTTAAAACTACATCACGAATAAATCTTAAAGACGCCTGACTACAAATCTTTACATAAACACGTGTTATGACATCCAATAACACTAAAGCGACAAATGTGCGGGTAGTGTCGTTACAATAGAAGTCTTAACAAAGTAAACGAGCTTCTCCAATTAAATTTATAAGGTGATCTTTTCTCCACAACCGAGTGTGACTTTTACTTACTTGGCCTTGGTGTCGTTGTTGGTCGTTGAGTTGAATATGGACGCAGTGTGGTGTTCCCTGTGGTGAAATCATAAATAACAATAACGTGACATTTAAGAAAAACGACACAACTTTAAAAAAATTGAAAAACATGTTTTAATTCTGAGCCACGCCACGCCACGCCACGCCACGCCACACTACACTACACTACACTACACTACCATGCTTTACCCTACACAACGCCCACCTTCACATTACTACACTTCTTCGACAGCACGTTACCGAGGAACTCACCAAGCGGAAGAAAAGAGAAAGATAGGTCAAATCCTCTAAATTGAACACTCCCGTCTGAATGAAAAGACAACACCGCTGCGCTACTGGTAATCAGCACGCGTAGTCCAGTTTGCACACCGCAGTATGTGCCGATTATATGGTTCCTATCATTGCTGATTCTTAAGTAGTCGTACCTATCATATAAAAGGACAAAAGCACATTAATCAAATAGCAATCAAAGAAAAGATGTCACATTCATGTCAAACCAGGTCGAGAAATTGGGTACATCATAAAATAGCAAATTATTTGCATAGAAATCCTGTCTTCGAAATCCTGTGCGATTTTTATCGCATATTTTGACAACTATGGAAAGATCGTTAAATTGGGCATATTATTAAATATTGAAAGCTAGGTCATCAAGACAGTCCTGCGTTCCTGGCAGTTTCCTTGTTGTGCCGGGATCTCAACTCAGTTTAAACCTTAGTGGATGAGCGGTCTAATACCGTTACTCAAGGCTTACATTGTTCAAAACACGCTGGATATCGACTAGTGGAAAGTGCATTAGCTCATGGCCTTCGTGGCGTCTGGCTTGGAATCTAATTAGTTATAGACAAGACCACAAGCAATCCTATGAATTTGATGATGTAAATAAAGCTGAATGCAATGCGATGATAGAAAGTAAAAAAAAACTCGTTGTAACAAGTATAATTGGGCGTCATTTCCTGGTACTTACGGGCAATAATTCCAACTGTTTTCCAACTTGAAATCTTTAAAGTAAATTTCCAACTCCTGGTCAAGAGGAATAGGAACGCGATAAACACAATCCATGTTGCTTGGATAGTTGTTGGGATATCCGGGACTTCTCAGGGTGTTGTTTTGGACAGAACCACAATCTGGAATTGAAGCAAAATATTTTGAACCACACTAGAGTTTTCATATTGTTACACCAGGGCCGTGGCCAGTATGAGGCAATCCGAGGCACTTGCCTCCGTCATTTTTTTTTTTGCGATTTTTTTAGTAAGGCGGGATACCAGTGCTATCTTTGAATGTAGGAAGCAAAAACACCCTAAATACGTACGAGGCGAACTTAACCACGGACGTTGCCTCAGTCATAATTTTTTTCTGGCTAGGGCCATGTACACCTACAGAATATCCAACAAATTCATTGAAAAATTATTTCCCAAGCTTTTTACGTCTAGTAGTAGGTTTTACGTCTACGTTTTCCACCCCGATGCTTTCGAAATAATCTTTCCCAAACCTTATCGCTTTTAATTCTCCCGTTAGACCTGTCCACACTGCAGTCAACCATATCGTACGGATGAAAGAGAAAGTGCATTCTTTTTTGTTTGTTTGTTTCCCTTTGAAACATTGCGTAACACATATAGGCCTTTAGTTTATTCATATGAAACCCACGGCCTCATTGCCTTGGTTCAGACAGCTAAACACATTAAGGGAAGATCTTTACTGTCACAAAAATGTTGTTCGCTGGAAAAAATTGAATTTTTGCCAAATTTAGGGAACGTTTACTTTCAACTTTCTTCTACCTTAATGCTTGATGTCTACAATAAAGCACTGCTATCCATTAAGTATTTTTTTTCTATTAAAGCCGCAAAAATGTTTGCAACAGAATATCAGGAAATTTGACACATCTCCTGAAATATAGATTCAAGACTGAGAATAGTCACTGAAACTCTATTCCAAATCTTCCAAAAGCAAGACTATTATGCTAATTTAGATAGTCGCTAATAGATAAGATGAAAGGAATCTGAATCTCTCTTATCTTTCGCTGCTCTTATAATCTTCATCTTCTAGCTTCTGTGGTTTATTTCATCTTTCCTGTAATTCAAATACTATGTGTCTTCATGCTACCCAGTACCCACCCTGATTAAGCGTGCTATTTGCAGGTGTTTGTGCTTATAACGTCGTTTTGGATTTGTATTAAAGTTTGTTGTTGTTGTTGTTGTTATTTATTCAATGTGAAAACACATGGTTAAAAAGGCTAAAACGTCCATTGGGCTATCAGCAAATTGGCAGACAGAGATCAGTGACAGATTGTCAACAGTGCTTGAGAGAACTCTAAAGGGAATACTTACCATCGTCAGCCAAGATTAGCCGAACTGAAATTAAGACTATGACTGAAAGAAAAATGACATCATTAGAATCGCATACTAGTAAAAATATGATGAATCTTTAAATGTCTGAAGACCATGTTTATCGGGAGAAACAAACAGAAAGGAAATCAAAATGTGACCATTTTGTATACATGATACTTGATATGATCGTTTAACTAGACTTCTCTACTTATTACAAATCAAAAGGACCTAACAGGAAACGCACTTGTTGGTGCAACCTTCTTTTGTAACGAATTAACCCAATGTTTCAATTTTATTCTTTCACAAACAAGGAGAAAGTTCAAAATCGATCATGATACCATACTAAAACGAGCACCTTTTTGGCTGAGAGAGGGGTAACAGAAAACTGGTTGATCTGACTTCCAAGCAATGTTTTTCAAAGCTGCTGGGTGAAGCAAATTCCAAGATTAGTTTGCATTCTGCATGGCAACGGCCACTGGGTCAACTTTAGGAAGGAATCACACCACTGAATTTTAAATCTACTTTCACACAATCACCTCAGGCATCTAAAAGTGCCAGAGATAGAATGTTTGACAATGAAAAGAGACTGGAAAACCAGACGATCCAAAGCCTCCTTAACACATTGCACTGAACGCTCTGGATCCAGTTCAAGCATCCAAATTCGTAGTTTGTTAAATGTCGAAAGGAGATCGGCAAAACATTTCAGGTGTACGAATACGGGCGGAATAATTGGTTTTCGCTTCACAAACAGCCTCAAATGTGTACAAATGTTTGACCTAATTTATGCAAAGGAAGATTAAGGTGAATTACGGAAATACGCGCAGGACACTCCACGCACAAAGAGAATACTTAGCAGGGGAGTAACAGGAAAGACCTATTGCGCAACTTTTCTATTTTCCTGACACAGAAAAAAAAGAAAAATAATAAAAATAAGAAAACGGAGAAAATCCACTCATTTTCTGACTAGGTTGCCATATGGCAACCCAGTAATGTACAGATTTAGCCAAGCCAAAAAGCGGAGATAACTCTGAGGTTGTCAGGTATTACACGTAACGTCACCAAATGTTACACCTGTATACGTGTCACGAAGTGTCTCACCTTATTTTGGAGTATTCATTCCAGTCATAACCAAATTTTCAGCCATCAATGGGTTACCATATTTTCTTACCTATGGTGCTCCGCGCGCGCGCCTTCCCCGCGCGGAGCTTTGCTATTAGGGAGCTTAAGCACGCGCGTTTTTGAGACAAGTAAGTGAGCTGTTTTCCCTTTTAACCTGTCTTCAGACAACCACATTTACATTGCTAAGTATCTTTTCTCCATTAGAGATAATTCGTATAAAAATCTGGGAGACACCACTGTCCTTGCAGGAGAAATGTCCTCTTCCGGTTGCCATCCGCGCCTCAAAAATGCGCGTGCTTAAGCTCCCTATTAATCGATGTTGCTTAATATGACAAGTGTTAGAATTGCGTTGTTAAGTCACTTGACCGGCCTCTAGCTGTTAATCCAATGGATTCCTGGCATTCACCCCTGCATCAAATTATGGACGGGGCTATTTTGGCTGACTCGGGTGGCTTAACGTGGAGAAGAAGCTATATTAGCTACCACTGATATACAGCTCTGGAGGAATCGCGGAATGTTCGTACGAGTTATCTTTCCAACCTTCAGTTTGCTGGAGAGAATTTAAACGCACAACCTGGCTTTTCGGATAACAGCCGCTTTGCCAACTGCCTTCGTGAAAAAAGGGTTAAGTCGTCCCCTTTTTCTTCCTCCGTTCAGCGTCGTCCAACCGACCCAAATTGTTGAGTTTTCAAACAAACATTTGAGGAGGGTCATTACTTACTAAAACATTTTTTTAACCTTAATCTGAAAGATAAACATTGCTTTTGCCCGAACACATTTTCAGTTTCAATTTCAACTCCAGTGAACGTGACATTCTCCACAGGAGATTCTTTCTGTCCGCGTGGGAGGAAATGTGTTTTAAAGTAGGAAACGCATTCGAAGGTATAAATGGAGAAAAAAAATGGAAGGGAGGCTGCCTTAACGGAAAAATGGTAGGAGATCTGTCGTTTGAAGACAGCCTAATGGTCTCAATGCAGACATCACTGTGATTAATTTGTCAACTCCTCCACCTCTTCTAATGAGATCTACATGCAACAATCAGCGTGCAGCTCTTTGATTTAAAACCAGGTTCGCACCACCGGTACCTCTTAACATTATGTAAATTAAATGAACCAGACGACATTTGAGACAAATTTCTCCTCTTTATGTTATGATTTATGAGCAATGCTGTTTCATTCAGTGCCTAATTTGTTCTGTTTCGTCCTAAAATGAGAACGCCCCCATTTAAGGAGCTTTCCATTCCCCATATCTTCTTCGTTTAAATTCCTTGTAAAGACTAAAACAGTCATTCTTGACAGGCTACATTGTTTCAAATATATCACAATCACGCCAGGTGAAACTTTGTAATAAAGTAAGCATCTATGTAATAATACGGTTCTATTTGGTAAATTAATTGCGTATAAACGCGTCTTCCACTCAATGCTCTCTGGGCATGTATCATTCACATGCATTTTTCTTGCGTTTAACCACAATGAAACACTGTTTATATGCGTTTGCGACCGTTCAAAACACGACAAAACCTTTTCTTTTCGTTTTTCACCTTAATTCCCCCTTTTTTTTAATGTAAGGTCACAATATAGTTTTGTACCAGGAGCCGTTAGGGCTTGAAACAATCTACCACCAAGTACGATAGCAATACATAATGCCTTCAAGGCTGTTGTTAAAAAAGTGTAATTTCTCAGATATTGTTCTCATTAGGTCAGCCGCACTTAATTCTCAAAGTGAAGCGAAGTGAAGTAATGAACGCCCTAGTTTTAGCTAGTTCAAATTTCCAATACGCTAAACGTCAAAATACTTTAGGTATAAGAATAAGACCAGAATAATTGAAATGCTGTTGTATTTTTTTTTAAGTAGCCGACATTTAGTTTTTGCTCTGAACTTACCGTGCGCTAACACATACAATCTCATGGTCACTCATTAAGGTAGACATGTATATCCAGCTGATGCCTTGATCAAAATTTTGCAGCCCAAGAACTACTAAGGATTATTAACTCGGAATCAAATGCTATTTCAACAAATCGTGTCATGTCCAAAAATATGCCGGAAGAGGCGTCTATGCTTGTCCGAATGTGACAATCACCTAGACTACGTCCGTCAAGTCAGGCTTCTAGGAGTCAATATAGACAGCTCCCTCTCTTTTCTACCGATCGAAAGTGCAAGGTAAGGTTACCGATGACGTAATGTAGAGTCGACTATTGTTTGCAAATTGTTTCTAGAACCAATCGTAGTGCGAGGTCTTTGGTGTCAGCGGGTTTTGTGCGTTCTCTTTGTTCTATAATGCACTTAACTGAAGTGGTGTTTGGGAACCAGCACGTTCCAAACCGAGCTAACAAGCTTATATATGTGACAACCTTCGACCAGCGAGACAACTACACTACAATCCCCAAAGCAAAGTAACTGAGAAAAGATCTATTGTAGATTCACTATAAATTGAATCGGCAAGCGTGCCAAGTGAGTATCAGATCGACCTTGCGTGCTCAATTGGCCAGCGGCCATTATTGTCTAGAGGTCACTGTCAAAACAAACGCTTGAATGAAATGACAATCAAGAGCGAGCACCGAGTTAAGTCTGAGTAGATCCGATTGTATATAAATGTCTTTAATTTTTTTTAATCAATTGTCTAAAAAAGATATTTTTTCTGGTGGGGGGGGGGGGGGGGGTGGGGGAAGGGGTGTAGTTAAATAACGGGGGCTTGGTTTTCTTAGGGGGTTAAAAAAGAACTAGACATCTTTCCCTCCCTTCTACTCACCTACCCCTCCC
>NC_090894.1:19988774-19993774 GCF_036669925.1 Montipora capricornis | reverse complement strand
TTTCTGATAAATAATGAAGAAATAAAGTTAAGTCAATATGCTGATGACACAACGTTAATACTAGATGGATCAAGGAATTCTCTAAAAGCTTGCCTTCAAACTCTGGACGACTTTTAGAAAGGTAGAAGGCTTTTTCAGATATCTTAAGTCGATCTTGCTATTTGAACAAAAGGCTGCAGGCACCTTACAAACGAAGTGGGAATTACTGAAAACTTTAATTTAGAAAACCGCTCTTTTTTTCTTGCTTCTTTTACTTTGATAAGTCCCTAAACCAACAAATCCTTCACTGCCTTTTCACAACAGCCTTGCAACCGACAGCCCTTAAACTTTAATGCTTTGATTTCCTTTTCAGTATGGGAAGCAATGTATACTGTTTTACTGTAAATATGTAAATATGTCTATCCTGTAAGTAAGTTGTTTGTTTTGTGTGTGTATGGAATAAAAATAATAAATAAATAAAAATAACTGTTCACATGCGTAAATAATTATTATTGTCTTTGATAGCATCAGAGACAACAATCCATCATAATCTTAAAATGATCTCTCTAGTTTATTTTATACATACCCCATAAAATAATTACAGAAAGATATCCAAATATGTTAAAATGGACATTGTTCTAAAAAAAAATTAAACCAGTTTAAATTTTTAAAGTGGTTTAATTTTTTTTTACTTTAAAAGCAGATATAAATTTTGACTCCATCACTATCTATTGGAAATAAACCACAACATATACGCCTTAGAGCCCGGAAGTGGGACAATAGTCTTAGCATCTAGATCATACGTTGTGCTTGTTTTAGCAGTTGTCAACCAATAATTCAAACTTTGAAGTACTCTCACTAATCACTAAATCTGCAACACTCAAACGAATAATGTTATTCAATGTCCAAAAGAGTAATGCATGCCTTACAAGCAAGAAACATCAATTATGCGGCGATCATGGAAACTTCCTAACCAGATTGTTAGTTGGGTTGCTTTTCGCAGTTGTTGAGTTTTACAAATGTTCTACTCTCAATGATCACAGTAACTGCAGTGCTCAATGAAACTCCTATTTAATGACTTGCCATTGAAACTGTGATCATCAACTCACGGCTCCCATTTTTCTTGCGCAAATTTTCGATTCAATTTGTCGTTCTATTTTGATACTTTAGAGGATGTTCTGATTCAAGCTGTTGCTGCTGTTGGTTTACTTTGACCGAAAACCTCAGTCCAATGCAGTACTGCACAGTAATGTCTTCCAGACCATTTTGTCTTAATTTAGACGTGAAAGTTGCAGCTCAAACAATTAATATTACCAATAAATTTGTTGCGTGCTTGAACTTAATGACGTGTTTTGTTTGGTTTTGTCTCTTTCGTGTTGTTAGAACATACTTTGGGAAATAACTAACGCCAAATCCAATTTTGAAGTCCAAAAGACTCAAAGTGTCGAATAATAATAGTTATAATAATAACAACAATAATAGGCAAATTTTCGAAGCACTTATGTGAAAAGGAAAAGTTCTTATTTTAAATTTTAAGTCAATACCACGTTTTTCGCAGTGAGAATTAAACAGCATTCTAGCATGGAT
The DNA here is from genome assembly GCF_036669925.1 of Montipora capricornis. NCBI lineage: Eukaryota > Metazoa > Cnidaria > Anthozoa > Scleractinia > Acroporidae > Montipora > Montipora capricornis. The sequence goes on along the minus strand of NC_090894.1, from coordinate 19,992,208 downwards.
GTTTTGTCGACAAATCTTTCCCTTACACTAAACTAATTCGTACATGCGTGTTGAAATGAAGTGATCAGGGACCATTCATACACAGCAATTGACTCCAACATATGTCGGGTGGTCATGTTGTTGTTGGTAATTACAAGGCCGTAACCAGAAAAAAAATATGACTGAGGCAATGTCCATGGTTACATTCTCTTCGTAGGTATTTTAGGTGTTTATGATGCGTACATTTTAAAGACAACACTGGAATTATGCTATATTTTAAAAAAGCACGAAAAACTGACTTAGGCAAGTGCCTTGGTTTGCCTCATAATGGCTACGGCCCTGGGTAAATATCTAAAAACAAGGCCCCCCCTCCTTCCTTTTTGGACCAAAGCCACAAAACTGTGAAAGGGCAAAAACAAAATGTTTGAGAGCTGGCCCCCACCTTACCTCCAGGTATGGATCCGCCACTGATATTTGTGTTCGTTTTTATGTATTGGACTCCGAATCATCGATAATAGATAAAATCATTTTATTGCTTTTCGGAAACCGTATTTTGAAGTCTAGACTTAAACAGATAAAGCAAAATATTATAGTCTGTCAAAATCTCTGGGTATGAGACATACTGCGCATGCCATCGCATGACAGTATCCCTAGTAACAAGAAATGCTGTAAATACTCGAAAACTTATCACCTTCAATCGCGACCCCGAATTTTCTACCTCGTGACTCCACCTTGCACGCTCGGTTGAGCAAATCGAGATTGATTTCCCCTACAATATCTACCAATTCATACATTTTCTGTTTTTACGCGGGAGCTTCCAGGTTGCCTCCTCGGGTTTTGGCCCCTGCGGGGACTACAATTGAGTGTCTTCACTCACGTGATCAGTAACCTTGTTGTTCACTAATAGAAGTGAATGTGATTTTAAATTATTCTGTTTGTTTTTCTGTTTCTTTCTTTCTTTCTTTCTTTCTTTCTTTCTCTTTCTTTCTTTCTTTCTTTCTTTCTTTCTTTCTTTCTTTCTTTAGGATAAAACGTTTGTCGTTGCCTCGTGTTCAACGATTATAGCCCAATATTATGTTCCTTCACCTCTTTGGACCCCAACAGACTGACTTACGCATTCGATTACAGAGGACGTTATGGCGTGGGGCCAGAAGTCATAACAAGCATAATTTTTTACTGGCAATGTCCTCTCACAACTTAATGAATAATCCATGATGAGGTTCACGTCCACGTCCCCAACTGGTTTTATTTTCTTTTAAGGATGACTAGTCTTCGCTCTGAAAGCGTATGTATTTACGAAGCAGTTAACGAGGATAAAAGAGGGCGCAAGTCCACGGAACAGCATGTAGCATGAATTGTAAAACGGCAATCCTCATGGTGTTATTTAAAACTGACCACTCTCTAGTGCTTAATTCAATAGCGCAGATCAATAAATTCATTTCTATCAGCCGTTCGTCATACATTACATTCCACACAATTGTGCACCAATGCAAGCCATGTTCGTAGTGTTTATATGCAAGCTTTATTAAAGTTACACAATGTATATTGTCGCGCACTATTTCAGCTGGGTGATTCCGGGAACAATGCATGGCCCACTAAACTCGTATGACTGAAAATCTAGTCTACCGTCCACCACCCCTAGAGGAAGAATTGCAAAAGCTCTTTAACTCGTCAATGCGTTTGCAAATCCCTACTATAGTCCACAAAGGCCAGGTCGCCAAATAGCGCTTAATCCGTTGTTGGTTGACCCTGTCCTGTTGTCGTTCCACAGTATGAAACGAATCTTTTGGTTTATAAAATGAACCCAAAACAAGCTATGGATGCCCAACTTTCCCGCTACTGACTTTTCCTGATTTCTTTCAACCTGTTCCAGTTGAAGAGTTTTCAGTTGACGAGGTGTTTGCGTGACATGTTCGGGACGTGGGACAGCCGGCAGGGTGTAACCTAGTAAGAGTACCTCAAAGCGTGTGGACCGATAAGGCCTTTTGTGTAACGCTGACACTCGATTAACATGGTTTATACGAGTCTGTACCCAGCCTCTTAGGAGGGCTCTCAAGGAAGGCGAATGAACCTTGATATGTGCACATGAAGCTAAGAACAATGATTAGGTTAACATAGAATGTCAACAAAAAATTTTATTTAAGGATATCGAGGCTATGATATCTGCTCCCAATATTGGTGTGTTTTTCATCAAGTTAGGTTTCGCAGATATACAACATGTTTAGTACTGAAACTCGACATGATTCTTCCTTGTACCTAGTCTGAATCATATAAATAGAATAATAATAAAACAAAAGTAGGTATTGCGTACGTGTTGTAGTGCAGTAACACAGCGCTGTATTCCATAATTGTCAACTGAGCTGCGTTTTGTCTTCCAGGTGATTCAAGTTAACCTTGCATATGCAGCTCCAGAAGCTCATGACCTTGAAGCGTTTAACTCTGGTTCAGAGCTGGTGTTTTTTAGTTTTAAATTTCCTTATTTGGATGTAACGTAGCTCGAGCATTTTCCCGCGCGTGCAGCTTTGATCTTATTTTGTCCATATTTGGTCATAAAATTGGTGTCCTAAAAGTTGCAAGTTACACGCTTCAAGGTCATGTGCATATGGTAGCTCTAATAGTAAACGATATTGTTTGGTACCGTATATCATTATAGTGCCATGGTAGATGTCTTAGGTAAATAGCCCCCCTGAGAAGACATGTTGTTACTAGCAAAATGCTAACCCAGAATGACTGAAGAAAATAAAAGGGAATCGAATCGAGATACAGTGGCTTCAAGGCCGACATGTTGATCATTACCTCTTTTACTCCGCAAGTGTTAAGCGTGCGTCTTACAGTCTGACAGCTTTCCAAGACAAACGTTCACTGAAGTTAACCCTGTTCGGCGGGGTTCAGTACTAGGATGGGAGGCCTCAAAATTACGATGGTTAATTTACCTTTATCACTGAACTCGTTTCATAGAACTTAACTTCCATTTAAAAGTCGAGAATTGCCAAGTCAAGGGAAACGGTATGAAGTTTTATAAGAAGCACCGTCCATCTCATCAATGGGCAAAAAATGGTCATTATTTTATGACTAGCTCCGTAAGCGGGCCAGATGAACCAAATCCCGCGCTGTGATTGGCTTCCTGAGCGGGCCCAGTCAAGATTTCTAGCTTGATCCCGCAAGATGAAAAATCATTTTTTTTGGTGTTTTATTCCATATAATAAACCCTTTATTGACCAAGCTTGTTATGTCAAGATAGTGAACACGCCAAAAAAAAAAAAAAAAAAACAATTAATATGAACACGCCAAAAAAAAAAAAAAAAAAAACAATGGCCCTAATAATCCAGCCATAGATTGACCTCACGCTTCTGTGTCAATAACCATATTTATTATACAGGCAAATTAAATGGTCCGAGCATAAAAAAGGGCAATTATTGAACTAGCCTGGTTCTCCTCCCCTTTTTTTTAATGTA
>NC_090894.1:19963774-19976274 GCF_036669925.1 Montipora capricornis | reverse complement strand
GTAATGTCTTCCAGACCATTTTGTCTTAATTTAGACGTGAAAGTTGCAGCTCAAACAATTAATATTACCAATAAATTTGTTGCGTGCTTGAACTTAATGACGTGTTTGTTTGGTTTTGTCTCTTTCGTGTTGTTAGAACATACTTTGGGAAATAACTAACGCCAAATCCAATTTTGAAGTCCAAAAGACTCAAAGTGTCGAATAATAATAGTTATAATAATAACAACAATAATAGGCAAATTTTCGAAGCACTTATGTGAAAAGGAAAAGTTCTTATTTTAAATTTTAAGTCAATACCACGTTTTTCGCAGTGAGAATTAAACAGCATTCTAGCATGGATGTTTTGTCGACAAATCTTTCCCTTACACTAAACTAATTCGTACATGCGTGTTGAAATGAAGTGATCAGGGACCATTCATACACAGCAATTGACTCCAACATATGTCGGGTGGTCATGTTGTTGTTGGTAATTACAAGGCCGTAACCAGAAAAAAAATATGACTGAGGCAATGTCCATGGTTACATTCTCTTCGTAGGTATTTTAGGTGTTTATGATGCGTACATTTTAAAGACAACACTGGAATTATGCTATATTTTAAAAAAGCACGAAAAACTGACTTAGGCAAGTGCCTTGGTTTGCCTCATAATGGCTACGGCCCTGGGTAAATATCTAAAAACAAGGCCCGCCCCCCCCCCCCCACCCCCCTCCTTCTTTTTGGACCAAAGCCACCAAAACTGTGAAAGGGCAAAAACAAAATGTTTGAGAGCTGGCCCCCACCTTACCTCCAGGTATGGATCCGCCACTGATATTTGTGTTCGTTTTTATGTATTGGACTCCGAATCATCGATAATAGATAAAATCATTTTATTGCTTTTCGGAAACCGTATTTTGAAGTCTAGACTTAAACAGATAAAGCAAAATATTATAGTCTGTCAAAATCTCTGGGTATGAGACATACTGCGCATGCCATCGCATGACAGTATCCCTAGTAACAAGAAATGCTGTAAATACTCGAAAACTTATCACCTTCAATCGCGACCCCGAATTTTCTACCTCGTGACTCCACCTTGCACGCTCGGTTGAGCAAATCGAGATTGATTTCCCCTACAATATCTACCAATTCATACATTTTCTGTTTTTACGCGGGAGCTTCCAGGTTGCCTCCTCGGGTTTTGGCCCCTGCGGGGACTACAATTGAGTGTCTTCACTCACGTGATCAGTAACCTTGTTGTTCACTAATAGAAGTGAATGTGATTTTAAATTATTCTGTTTGTTTTTCTGTTTCTTTCTTTCTTTCTTTCTTTCTTTCTTTCTCTTTCTTTCTTTCTTTCTTTCTTTCTTTCTTTCTTTCTTTCTTTAGGATAAAACGTTTGTCGTTGCCTCGTGTTCAACGATTATAGCCCAATATTATGTTCCTTCACCTCTTTGGACCCCAACAGGACTGACTTACGCATTCGATTACAGAGGACGTTATGGCGTGGGGCCAGAAGTCATAACAAGCATAATTTTTTACTGGCAATGTCCTCTCACAACTTAATGAAGTAATCCATGATGAGGTTCACGTCCACGTCCCCAACTGGTTTTATTTTCTTTTAAGGATGACTAGTCTTCGCTCTGAAAGCGTATGTATTTACGAAGCAGTTAACGAGGATAAAAGAGGGCGCAAGTCCACGGAACAGCATGTAGCATGAATTGTAAAACGGCAATCCTCATGGTGTTATTTAAAACTGACCACTCTCTAGTGCTTAATTCAATAGCGCAGATCAATAAATTCATTTCTATCAGCCGTTCGTCATACATTACATTCCACACAATTGTGCACCAATGCAAGCCATGTTCGTAGTGTTTATATGCAAGCTTTATTAAAGTTACACAATGTATATTGTCGCGCACTATTTCAGCTGGGTGATTCCGGGAACAATGCATGGCCCACTAAACTCGTATGACTGAAAATCTAGTCTACCGTCCACCACCCCTAGAGGAAGAATTGCAAAAGCTCTTTAACTCGTCAATGCGTTTGCAAATCCCTACTATAGTCCACAAAGGCCAGGTCGCCAAATAGCGCTTAATCCGTTGTTGGTTGACCCTGTCCTGTTGTCGTTCCACAGTATGAAACGAATCTTTTGGTTTATAAAATGAACCCAAAACAAGCTATGGATGCCCAACTTTCCCGCTACTGACTTTTCCTGATTTCTTTCAACCTGTTCCAGTTGAAGAGTTTTCAGTTGACGAGGTGTTGCGTGACATGTTCGGGACGTGGGACAGCCGGCAGGGTGTAACCTAGTAAGAGTACCTCAAAGCGTGTGGACCGATAAGGCCTTTTGTGTAACGCTGACACTCGATTAACATGGTTTAGTACGAGTCTGTACCCAGCCTCTTAGGAGGGCTCTCAAGGAAGGCGAATGAACCTTGATATGTGCACATGAAGCTAAGAACAATGATTAGGTTAACATAGAATGTCAACAAAAAATTTTATTTAAGGATATCGAGGCTATGATATCTGCTCCCAATATTGGTGTGTTTTTCATCAAGTTAGGTTTCGCAGATATACAACATGTTTAGTACTGAAACTCGACATGATTCTTCCTTGTACCTAGTCTGAATCATATAAATAGAATAATAATAAAACAAAAGTAGGTATTGCGTACGTGTTGTAGTGCAGTAACACAGCGCTGTATTCCATAATTGTCAACTGAGCTGCGTTTTGTCTTCCAGGTGATTCAAGTTAACCTTGCATATGCAGCTCCAGAAGCTCATGACCTTGAAGCGTTTAACTCTGGTTCAGAGCTGGTGTTTTTTTAGTTTTAAATTTCCTTATTTGGATGTAACGTAGCTCGAGCATTTTCCCGCGCGTGCAGCTTTGATCTTATTTTTGTCCATATTTGGTCATAAAATTGGTGTCCTAAAAGTTGCAAGTTACACGCTTCAAGGTCATGTGCATATGGTAGCTCTAATAGTAAACGATATTGTTTGGTACCGTATATCATTATAGTGCCATGGTAGATGTCTTAGGTAAATAGCCCCCTGAGAAGACATGTTGTTACTAGCAAAATGCTAAACCCAGAATGACTGAAGAAAATAAAAGGGAATCGAGATACAGTGGCTTCAAGGCCGACATGTTGATCATTACCTCTTTTACTCCGCAAGTGTTAAGCGTGCGGTCTTACAGTCTGACAGCTTTCCAAGACAAACGTTCACTGAAGTTAACCCTGTTCGGCGGGGTTAGTACTAGGATGGGAGGCCTCAAAATATACTACAAAATATTGATACACAGTTCTTGCGAAGAGCAGAAGGAAGTTTACAGGAAGTGTCGATCGAGAATAAAATATTAAAATTTGCCATCGGCAACGAAATTTGCAACATATAAACAACTTAAATTTTGAACCGAGAGTATAAAAAGTTACCATCAGCGAAAAAACTTTTTGGGAGATTTTTGTTACGTTCAATTTTTTTATTGTACTTTTGGCTGTACAAGTAAATCGCAAAATCGAAAGTGATATCGAATTCAGAGGGCGTCGTAATCAAGTTACCTTGCATGTTTACTTGCGAAACAAAGGATACATCTGGGTCAAAATGATGGCAAGACATCGGGTTTCTGTTTTTGTTAGATTTTTTTTTTTTTCGTCTTTCAAGTGTTTTAAAGATTGACAAGAAATGTGCGAATTCAACACAAAGATCACAATCGCCCAACTCTTGAAGTTGACCATTGTTTCTGCAAAGTCAAAAAGTAACTCTCCTAGACGATATTTTATATCACCAGGTAATTCCTTCGTTTTGGAAATAGCAGCTGCTTTATTACTCTTCAGCGTCATCAATTCTTGCCGATTTTGGGGCTCATTTTGTTGAAACTCAAGCAAGCTTCCGACAGACCTGTTTATTTTCATGATTTATGCACGCGATGCGGGCCCATTTGTACCACGGACTTTCACTCTTACCACACAAAGGCGAAAATTGAAGGGATATCATAGCTGTAGTTTCCAGAGTCCCGGGGAGTAGAGAAGGGCATGTTACCTTAAGTAGACCGCAAAAAAGTTTCCCCACCAACAAAACCTACCGCAAACAGCAATACACGAACTTCTTAGGTTTATATTCGACAGCAAAAGAAGATCTCGATTTGTGAAGAGAGGGTTGCGTGGGGATGTCGGGGAAACCCTCCTTCCCTATGTTGTTACGACATTTAAGCTTGACAACAGCTAGCGCAGTAATTTTGCGTCATCGTCAGCCTTTTATGATCGTCTTAGTTAGAACGGTTTTTAAGTGAAGATAGAGAAATGAGATCAAAATATTACCTTCGGTCACTTTAGGTCTTTGTTGTTGTTGTTGTTGTTGTTGTTTTGTTTTTCTTTTTTTTTTTTTGCTGTTTTTTTTTTGGTGGAGTACAGAAAAGGAATGTACTTCGAAGCGTAGCAGTCGTTCATTTTGCATCATTGACATGTCGGCAAAACAGTTCATGTTGTTGCATCATTTATTTATTTATTAATCAGTTTCAATTACTCGACAGAAAAAATTGGTTTATATCTGGGATAATCAAAGCCCGAAAATGACCCTAATAACTGCTTGTATCAGTGCGCATCTCTCTTTCATCGAATTTCATCTATTCGCAACTTTCAGGCGGTACGAAGACGTTAGGATCCACCCCAAGCTCCACGTCAAAGAAACTAAAAGAAAGGAAACGAAAAAGAAAGATAAGGCTGGTTGTTTCTAAGAGGTGAGTGTACATTGCACGACAGTTGTCATCTACTGCAGGGTTGGCTGGCGCAGTGGTGAGAGCACTCGCCTCCCACCAATTTTGCCCAGGTTTGACGCCATAAGTGGGTTGAGTTTTTCTCCGGGCTCTCCGGTTTTCCTCCCTCAGCAAAAACCAACATACAGCTGATTCCAGCTGGTTGTAAGCTGTGCTCCAAGGTCATATATGGACCGTATAACGGCAGCCAGAGGCGCCATACTTTATGCCTTCGGTTCTACCTTGTTGAGCTACGTCGTTGATGACGGCGATTAGGGAGACAGTTGAAGTCCTGAATTTTTCAGGCTGCTCTAAGCAATTGCAAAAATTGCGTTCATCATTGAACTGCGAGGATCATAGCTTCACTTGATTTCATATCCGCAGTTCATGTATGATCCATTTCATATTTCATATATCATTTCATCACAATGAGTTGTTATTAGATAGTTATTCAGTACTTTAGCTACTTTTTTGTTTGAATTTTGGTGTTTTTTGATTTTTTAAACTTTATTTTTGCTTTTATCTTTAATTTCTTTTTGGATATATCGTTGTTGTCATGTTCTTTGTTTATTTTTTTTATTTTTTATTTTCAATTTGAAGACCGTGGCTGCCGTTAACTCTCGCCGACTCACGTACTTTGTCGGTTTTTAGCACGTTCTCATTTGAGTCCCCAAGAAAATAATTTATTCCATTACAGTGTACCTGGTATGAATGTACCCATACTTTTTTGACCTGATACCCTCACTAACTGGAACACAGCCTTCCTCGGTCACCGTCAAATAGTAAGGATCTGCATGAGAGATCAACAAATCACCATTTTAGCAACAGTCACTCTTAAGATGATGAATTTTTCTTTTATAAGCAGGGAGCCGTCAGACAAAATTCGAGGTGATCTTGGCAGGAGTCAAACCAATAACCACCCCATTACCAGGTGGGATGCTAAGCTGCTGAAGATTTCTGGGAGCTTAGGCAATTTAATTAGATTCATTTGACAAACGAGCTCCATATCAGTAAGGCTAGTAAGGCAGCCCAGATTCAGGATTCGAGTGCTTTGTTTACATTTCTTCCGACTTTATAAGGACTTGTATGAGAAACATTAAATAAATAAGTAAAACTTATTTTTGCTTTATCTTGAGTCCTTTTGTCTATTTCAGGCGATTTGGGCTGGTTTGTGAACATCTCAGTACCTTAATTAAATGATGGCCAAAGGTACTCAGATTATCACAAACCAGCCCAACTATTTGTCTCAAATAAACAGAACGACACAAGATAAAGAAAAAGTAAGTTTACTTTATTTACATTCTTTGCTTTAAGTTAAGATTAGCCGATTTTTTCAGTATTTTTATGTTTCCTATACAAATCCTTGTAAAATCGGAAGGACAGTCTGGGCTGCCTGTGGGCTGAACAGATAGTTTGGGCTAAAGATAGTTTGGAGAACCGGGGGGGGGGTACTAACAGAAAATTAATACGGGGAGGCTCCGCCCTGAGGTCCGACCCCTTACCCTTTTATATAACATTTTTGGCAGAAAAGATACCCCTTTCGTATACCTTCCATTGGAAAATAGTACCCCTTTCACAAACCCACTTAAGAACATTGCATCCCCTTTCTAGCCCTTAGAATGAAGTTAATTAGTTCTAATTTTTGACGTCTCTCTTTCATCGAAAGGCTAAAAAATTCTCACCTCCTTCAGGCGTCTCTCCCGCAAAGACAGCAACATTGACACCAAGTCCTGGTTCAGCATTTGAGCCGATAGTTAGATCTCCCACAGAGGTTGCATTTTCAGGTACCCGAATTTTCTTAAATGGTTCAGTCAGATCTGTCTTGATGCATTTTTCAGTCATATTTTCCATCCGAAGCTGGTACAATACCTGAGGAAGCATTAATTGAAATAGGTGGCAATATGAACTGACTGTTTCTGAGATGAAACGAAGCCAGTTCTCTCTCTATGTTGTTCAACGATTTGCGAAACCGTATTTAAGGATTACGTCGTTGCGAGCTTAGCCGGTTTTGTTATTTCTCTCACCATTGCTTTGGCGCCTGTAGCCTAGTTGTTTACTGGACAAACGGAATGTACTTTTTCATTATATGAGAATTCTTGGGATGACGTGCTCCTTCCTCCAGAAGATTTTTTATAAGACAAGAGTTTAAATCTTGCAATTGGTTACAACATGTTCAGGCCTTTAATGGTTATCCGATCAGGTCTTTGTCGCTTGGCTCTGTTTTAACTAGTGTGTCGGCAGAGTTAGTCCGTCCGGCTAAATGATCGGACTATCGGTCTGGGTAAGGAGCGGCACTTTCCTTTTGTATTGCAAACCCGGTTGTTCCGGTGGTCAATCAAATTGAACAGACGTTTCCGCTGGAAACTGTTGGTGAACGGGAAAGGAATACGGTTTACCTACAGAGCAAGAGAAAACAAAGTGGAAGAGAGGGCAGCCCCCATACATGCCCTTCCCCATACGTAATATTTCTCAAGTTATTGCAAAACAACAATAGAAGAGTTCACGCTCTTGAGTGCATCGTGGGTAATCAGGGCAAGATGGAGAGAAATTCAAAGGTTTGTAAGGAAGTTCAAAACGACGAAAAGTATTCATGATACGCAATTTTTGGGTTTTTTATTTTCCAAAACAGAAGACATGCGCTCAAAGGTGCGGCAGAATAAATTTGGAGAGAATGGCTATTGTAGAAATTATTTTATTAAAGAGAGTTTTCTGCCATACATTTCCTGTAATTCCAAAGGCACAAAATTACAGAGAATGTATAGGGACAAAAAAAGCAATATTTAGGAATTCCATAGAACGGATACCAAGTCTAGTTCATCTCAGTTGTGAACATGAACTTATTTGCTTAGTTTACGACGGCGAAAGTCTTTAAAGTAGAGTCATGCACAGTAGATTTTGCTTTGAATTTCCATACAAACCTTTGAACTTCCCGCCATGTTGCCCTGATTACCCATGATGCAATCAAGAGCGTGAACTCGTCTATTTAAACAGAATCGCCCTTACTGGCTTGTTTCAAAGCAATGTTCCAGTGATTCCAGTGAATACGAAAGTTGTAGCGAAGAAGAGGAAATACAAACGGAAAGCGAGCTAGAGAGTGCTACGTGGTGACCTTCTTTGAGATCAATCTGCCAAGAACAAAATGTTTTCCAATTGAGATTTTAATTCAGGCTCGTTTTCGATTCCTCTGCGAAAAATTATATTTCTCGCCTTCACAGAGAACTGCCCCACTTGGACTAAGGTTTTCCCTAGTCTTTTTCGAGTTAGATGAGACCAAGGTGTCCAGCGAATTTCTTTTCCCAGTTTCCCAGGTGAAGGCCGATTGATATTGTAAAATTCTCGGTGATTCACCCTCAAACTCATTTTGCATTCAACGCGACGGCGTCCGCTATGATTTGTGCATCGTTCATGTCATGCGAAGCCTCCACGAAATATCCACTCAACGCGCGATGTAACTTTATCCGCGCGGAATGAAACTTTCTAAAAATAATTTGAGACATATTACCCATGGAAAAGGGTATGTATGGGGGATGCCCTCTCTTCCTACTTTATTTTCTCTTGCTTCAGAGGTATTCGTCTTTTCTCGTTCCTCCTTCATGAATTAAGGGGGGATTTTTGGCTGTGAAAATGTTTGTTTGTTAGTACCTTAAAGAAAGAAAGAAGAGCGACTCTGAGCAAAAGGAACACGCTTGTCCCCTTCTGTTTTGATTGAGGGAAATTGTCCTTTTCATTTTGACAGGAAATCGTCCTCGGTTTTTCTATTCAAATGGAATTAGCGCCTCTGTTCTAAAATGTGGAGTGCTTGTAAACGTGTTAGGAGCTCTCGCAAAAATAGGATCATGCAATTTCCGGAAAAAGCCAAAACAATGGATGCCCCGACAAATCGTCTTCGCGATGTTTTCGAGGAAGAGGTCGACAAGCTAACAAATGATCCTAACCTAAGAAATAACTTAAAATTCAAGAAAACACTGAATTGAGATTTGTGTAGGGAATCAATTGTAACCTTCTTAGCTCCAAACCGAGAAGGGAAACTGATGAACCACTTCAATCAAGCTCTTACGAGGCTTATTTTCAACAACCCGCTCTCAAGGGCGTGGTTTTGCTAGTCACGTGACCTAAGTACAATAGCACAGGGAGACCACTACACCTTTCCTTTCGTAAAAGAGAAAAAAGAAAAGAACTGAAACTAAAATCTACACAAGTTGTAAATTGAACTATGGCCCTAGGTTGGCACTAAACAACAAACAAACAACAAGTTGACAAACTAACTAACAAGTTGGCACTAAATGAAAATTTGGCCAGTAATAACAACAACTATACGATTGACTAGAACATGGCTCTCAAATAAAGTTCCTTTCTTTTAAAGTCTCTCCACTGATACACCTTAACTTTCAAGTGTAGTCCTTTAAATAGTTTGGTGGCTTTGAAACACGTCCAGCGCGTGTGATCCTGTGCTGGCCTGGCTGGGGCTTGTCAGACACTACAACTTCCGGTTTGCTTGACTGATCAGGTTGTACCGTTTCAGTGCTAGGCTCTTGTAGATGAAACTCTGTTGCACAGGAGTCAGGAAAGTTCGCTGAAGTAACTCTTTGCAGCTGAGGTGACGGGCTGATTTCTGATTCATTGCGTTCGAAGGGATAGAATGGCTCGTTGCTGCTGCGAAGGTGTCTGCGATTCCTGCGGAACATTCTACCATCTTCGGTTCTCACATTGTAGGATCTCACATCTGTTTGGTCCTGTACCACTGCCTTGAACCATTTCTGTGACCTATTGCCAGGTTGGGGTGCAACTCGCACTGTTTCTCTTTCCAGGAGGATTGGAAGCTCTTTCGCATGTTGGTTATAATGATAGGTTTGCTTTGCTTTCCTCTTCAGTATTTGATCTTTTGTTGCCCCTGTATCTGTGGACTGTGGTTTCAGCAGTACTTCAGCTGTTGGCAGCTGAGTTCGGGTGCGCCTACCGAACATTCGTTGCGCTGGTGAAGAATTCATTCTTTCAGTGGGAGTGTTTCTCCAGCTTAGCAAGGAGAGGAAGAATTCTGAATCGGACTCTTTGGCTTTCTTGATCAGAGTACTGGCAGTTTTCACAGCATTTTCGACCCGTCCATTGCTCTGTGGGTATCCGGGTGAGCTGGTTATGTGTTCAGTTCCAGACGACTTAACAAAATTGCTGAATTCTGCAGAATTGTACGGTGGTCCATTATCACTGTGCAACTGGTTTGGGATCCCATGCGCGGCAAAGTGCTTCTTCAACTTGGCAATGACAACAGTTCCTGTCTTGCTATACATTTCATCCACGTCAAAATAACCTGAATAGTAGTCTACCGTGCACAGGTAACTCTTGTCATGTCATCAACTGTAAAAATATCAGTTCCTATTTTCTCCCACGGTCTAGAAGGAACCTCATGGCAGATTAGTGGTTCTTTGGGTTGATTGCTCTGATAAGCCATGCAGGTGTCACACTTCTGGATGAAGTCAGTGATTTCTGCATTCATGCCGGGCCAGTACAGTGTTTCTCGCGCTCTTCTTAAGCAACCTTACACGCCGATATGCGACTCGTGCAGCTTCGCCTTGATCCTTGGTCTTCATGTCTGAGGTATGACACATCGCAGTCCCTTGAATATGATGCCATCATGTACCGAAAGCTCGTCACGGAGTTGGAAGTAGGGATGGATGGCTGCTGGGAGTTCCTGCTTTGTATCAGGGAACCCGTCCACAATGGCTTTCTTGAGCGTTTGAAGGGTTTGATCACAGGCTGTCTCCTTCTGCAATTCTTTGAGTTGGTGTTCTGGCACTGGAAGAAAGTGTGTGGCATGGATGTGTTCCACTTCTACTTCGGTTGCTGACCGCTCGTACTTTGTGAGGTAAGCTCTAGAAAGAGTGTCCGCCAGCAGCATATCTTTGCCGGGCTTGTAGCGGATCTCGTAGTCATACTGCTGCAGACGGAGTAGCAAGCGCTGTAATCTCTTAGGCGCTGATACTAAAGGTTTCTTCGAGATTGAGACCAAAGGTTTGTGGTCAGTCCATAAAATGACTTTGCGGCCATAAACATAGTTGTGGTTATGTTCCATACCGAAAACGTGTGCCAACAATTCTTTCTCGATCTGCGAGTATCTTCTTTCAGCCGGAGTGAGCGCTCTACTAGCAAATGTGACTGGTTGACCGTACTGCATCATCACGAATCCAAGTCCACCCTGGGATGCATCTCCTTGGCATTCGGTTGGGTCGCTCTCACTGAAATACTTCAGCACTGGTGCTTTGACAACAGCTTCTTTAATTCTCTCAAAGGCGTCTTCCTGTTCATGGCCCCAAATCCACTCGGCATCTTTATGTGTCAAGCGACGTAGTGGTTCACACATTTCCAAAAGGTCTTGCAGGAACTTTGACAGGTACTTTACTAGCCCAATGAATCTCTGCACGGCTGGCACATCATCTGGGCGCTCCATTTTGACAATTGCTTCAATTTTTCGGGGATCAGGTTTCAGTCCGTCCTTTGTCATGACATGGCCAATGAACGACACTTCGCTGCATTTGAATTGAAACTTGTCCTTATTCAGCTTGATACCATTTGTTCTGCACCTGTCCAAGAGGTTCTTCAAGTTCAGGTCGTGATCCTGGTCAGCCTCTTCGTCAGTGTCACCTTGACCGATAATAAGGAGGTCATCTGCTATTTTGTACACCCCCTTGAGACCCTCAAGGCATTGGTCAAGCTTCTGCTGGAAACATTCCGGGGCTGGGCGTATCCCATACGGCATACGTAGCCATCGGTACCTTCCCCATGCTGTCTGGAAAGTCGTCAGCTTACTCGAAGTGTCATCCAATTGAATCTGGAGGCACCCATCCTTAAGGTCAGCTTTGGTGAACACTCTCGCCTTAGCCAACTCTGGCAGGATGTCATCAATAACTGGCAAGGGATAATGTCTCCGCTTCAGTGCTTGGTTTAGGCGCTGTGGGTCAATGCACACTCTAACCTTCCCGCTAGGCTTCTGCGTTGCGGCTTGTCCTCTTTCTCAAGTACTCCCAAGCTTTCAAGGCGGTCAAGTTCCTCTCTTAGTTTGCCTTTTACTGCAACTGGAACACGACGGGTTGGCATTACTACTGGCGGGACTGTCTCGTCAACTTCTAAGTATAGTTTTCCCTCAATCTTGCCAAGGCCTTTAAACAGGTCAGCATACTCTGCTAGAACTTGCTCTTCGGTCAGACTATTGATGCTGTCTTCGATAATCGCAGGTGTTTGGTGGTCAGGCTGCAGGATGTTCTGGTGCTGGACTACCAGGAGGTTCATTTTCTGTGCTGTCTCAGCTCCCAGTAGAGGTGCGAAACCATCCTCAACTACGAGAAACTCTGCTACATACTCTGTATTGTTGCATGGGTTTCGAATGTGGACTGTTCCTAACACGCTCAATTTAGACTTAAAGTAAGTGATAAGTTCTGTTTTTGTAGTCTGAATTTCTGTGTCGTCTGGGAGGCAACTGCGGGGCAGGACATTTCAAGATGCTCCAGTGTCTATCTGCATCTCCACTGTCTTCTTTCCAATTTCCATGACTGCACTGATTCGCTTCTTGCTGTGAGAAACACTATAAACTTCTCCGGCAAATGAGAGAGCCCAAAGTTCATCCTCGGATAAAGTTGGTGCATCTTCGTGTACCTCATGCACTCTCAGCTTGCTCTGCTGCAGGTTGCTGCGGGAAGGGGCTATGTTACCAGGCTGTATTTTTTGCGTGCAGACATTGCTAAAGTGGTCTTTTCCCCCACACGTATTGCAGGTCTTTCCGAATGC
>NC_090894.1:19943774-19958774 GCF_036669925.1 Montipora capricornis | reverse complement strand
ACTTTTCGCTGAACTATTAGGTGTCCAAATTCGTTTTAATCCTCTGGACGCTAATGATAAAAGGTACTGTGAAAGTTTTGTGTTGAATTTTCGGGACCAAAATGGGGTACTCCGATTGGCTAAAAACTTATTAAGGAGTTTTACCCGATTGCAGTGTTGCAGCAATAATAGGCCATTTGCGAGTTCATGTCTGCCTCCTCATCAAAGCGGGTCTATATGCGAAATGTTTCTTATGCAAATTACATTTCATTCATATGCAAAGTAGAACTAATTACCATATCAAAAACCTCGCTCTTAGACTCGCTTTGAAGAGGAGGCAGACATGAATTCGAAAATGGCCTATTGCAAACTGCGGTTTAACACCGACAAATGTGAAATAATGAATATTTCCCAAAAGAATGATATTTCAGAGCCTCAATATCTGTGTGGAAACCAATTTAAAGTTGTGTCAAACGGAAAGGATCTTCGTATTTATATCACATCAAATCTGTCATGGAGCCTGCAAGCCAACAAATGTGCAAACAAGGCAAACAGTGTGATTGGATTTATAAGGCGACAAGAGAAAATAAAGTAGGAAGAGAGGTCATCCCCGTACATGCCCTTTTGCTCATCGGAGATGGTCTTGATGACAGAACCGGACATAGCTCACGTTGTGAAAGAAATTTTGGGGGCACGTGTCATCTTCGAAGATCATTTTAGCTCAGTTGTAAGTATCTTTTGAGATTTGAAATTCAATTTCTCGTCGCCGTTTAGAATTGTTGATATTGGTTTTTACTTATAATGAATATATATCTCTTTAACAATCCACGCGCGATGCACGCAAGCCAGTCGACCTTTGATTTGCCTCCAACAATTGATCCTATAAACCAGGCCGTCGAAGATCACAACACCTTTTCATTTACTCACAATTATCCACAAGGGGTTCAGCTAGCCGGCGATGAAAGCACAGCCACTGAAACGCCCTTGCGTGACAACCTTGGGAGTCTATTTCAGTGGTGTTTCAGTAGTGTGACCTTCCCAGAATTTTTGACCTATTGTAGGTAAAATGAAACCCGAGATGAATTTACGTCCGGAAATTTTCAAATAATTTGCCCTAGGTAAATCGGTTTTACCCAGGTAAAAGTCTGTAGTGTGACCAAAGCTAATGTGTCTCAAGTTATTTTCAGAAAGTTTCATTCCGCGCGGATAAAGTTACATCGCGCGTTGCGTGGATATTTCGTGAAGGCTTCGCATGACAACGATGCACAACTCATGGCGGACGCCGTTGCGATGAATGCGAAATGAGTTTGAGAGTGAATCACCGAGAATTTTACAATATCAATCGACCTTCACCTGGCAAAAGAAAATCGCTGGACACCTTGGTTACATCTAACTCGAAAAAGAGAAGGGAAAACCTTAGTCCAGGGGGGCAGTTCTCTATGAAGGTGAGAAATATAATTTTTCACAGAGGAATATTAATCAAAAACGAGCCTAAATTAAAATCTAAATAAACATTTTGTTCTTGGCAGATTGATCTCAGAGAAGGTCACCACGCAGCACTCTCTAGCTCGCTTTCCGTTTGTATTTCCTCTTCTTCGCTATAACTTTCGTATTCACTGGAAACACTGGAACATTGCTTTAAAACAAGCCCAAAACAAGCCAGTAAGGGCGATTCTGTTAAAACTGTTGTTTTGCAAACAGAGTTGCAGTCGAACAGCGATTTTGGTTCGTGTCACTTCGCGAAGGACGCGTGTCTCTGAGCTTGGGCTATTCACGCGGAACACATTCCTGCCACATTCTTGGCTGTTGCATAATCACCTTTAATAGGATCTACATAGCGTGGGAGTCGATCTAAAAAGAACTTGAGAAATATTAAGCCCTGGCCAAACTATCGCTCAAAGTTGGATTCCACATGGAACACCGTTGGATGTAAATGTTGAGGTAGTGGCAAAACACTATCCAACATTGCTTGATGAAACATTCAAGTTCAAGTTTGCCCTAAATTTATATAAATATGGCGCTAACACTGAAACGAAAACGGCTCGTAGCGTTTGTGCTACTGGAGCTGTTTGAGGACGGATTCAAACGAGGAAAAACAGGTAAAGTTTACCAGAACGAGTGGAAAAGGGTATGTATCTGTCGTTGTACAGTTCAGGTGACAGTTATCACTACAAGATACGCCCAAGAGAGTATGAAGACCTTCATACTCTCTTGATACACCGCGTTTTAGGAGATGATGACAATGAGCCTGGTCAATTTGCAGAGATTCAGACATTTTCAAACAAAGCAACAAAATGGGTGGTGAACCGATTAGTCCAGCTGACAGGCTGTTGGTCCTCGTCCGCGATCTTTGTTGAAAATGGTGCTAAAAGCCTAGGCTTGAAAATAACATAGCGATTTGTGATTGGCTAGCAGTGTTATAATCTCGTTATTTTAGGTCGATGTAAGCAGATAAAACCCCGGATAAAACACAGATACAAAGTGAACACTAACACTTTAATCCATCATGGCTTCCAGAAAGAGCGCAATGTGCATATCCTTACAAATACTACCGCTGGTCGTTACTAGACTTTCGAAAAGTCCTTCGTCTAGATACGCGCGCTTCATCGCTCGCTCATTCACTTCGCGTACGAAAAATCACAATTCGCTCGCCGAAACATTTTCTTCTGGGGTTATCGTGAGGTCGACTTGTGGCAAGTCTAGTCGTTACAAGCAGGACACAACTTTTTTGGAAGAGGGGCAAACCACTGCAACTTTTTTGCGTCGAGTAGAATTGTTGGGCGTAATGTTTGATCACACTTGATCGAACAAAAAATGTTGGACGAACATCTTACAACATGGGCGGCCAAACAGTCGAACAATGTTGAGTGTTTAATCCAACTTTGTTCGATAGTTTGACCAGGGCTTTACGTACGGGAAAGGGCATGTATGGGGCATGCCCTCTCGTCCACTTTATTTTCTCTTGAAGGCGAACAGTAGGACCTCAAAACTCTGAGTTGTTCTCGAAGTTGTACAAAAGCCTAGTACGTCCAATACTAGAGTATTGCTCTCCATTGTGGTGCCCACACCTTAAAAAGGACTCTACTAACTTAGAGAAAGTGCAACCCAGAGCATTTAAGTATGCCCTTGGAAGTATTGGCCGAGATATGTCGTATGAAGAACACTTGGAAGTTCCTTAATTCGCCAACTCTGTATCAGCGAAGATTATTTTGCAAGCCTAGGGCTAACCCCTTTGGGTTTTTTTATTTTTGCTCATAATTTTCGACCCTTATAACAGAGCTGACCATTGTTATAAACTGAAACCTATGCCTGCAAAGCTAAATAGCTTTAAATATTCTTCCTTCGTAAGTGTAGTTAATGAATGGAATAACTTGCCTAAAGATGTCCCGGAGACAGAAAACCTAAACATGTTTAACGTCGATTTGATTAGCCCTTAGTACAAATACTCGCTTTTTGACAAAAGTTTGACTTCATAAGCAAAAGTGAATTAAATAGGATTTTTTTCCATGATCTTTTTGCGGCCATTTTGAAAACGTTTTTCGTTGAGGTCGCGTGTGGTCATTACGTCATAAGTGTTTACGAAGTGGTGCAGTAATCAAATCCCTGGGTTTGCATCGCGAACAAGTCGCAAACAAGACTTAAGTTGGATGTCGTGAAATAAAACCTAGCGGTGATGAGGCACAAGGCACGTTCATTTTTTATCTTTTTTCGCATGTGTCAACCACGGATTAAATTAATCGACCCACGGAGGTCAAAGCCTGTGAAAAGATAAATGTAAACATTGTAACATACGTGGCGCCATAGTAAGCAGTAGTAGTTGTTTGCTATCAAAATATAACGGCAGTAAAGCAAGGATTGCTTAGATCATTAATTTCTTTACATCAACGAAGATCTCAGTTGTACATTCTGAAATGTTATAGCAAAATGCGGGCCGACATATAAGCAAGCCGATCAGCTTTGATAATTGTGTAGATGAGGCTATAGGGGAGATATCGTTGACGTCACCTATTGTCATTAATGTGCCAAGCAGCGCCTCATTGGCTGTCGAAACAAAGGGCCTTTTGTTCCTGTGGTTGGCACATTTGTTTGTAAACAGATATCTTCCCTATTGATTCAAGAGATGAACTTTTTACTGTGTCTTGAAGCCGGCAAGAATGATGAAACACTTAATGGAAGACAAATATATTGAATATGAATAATGTTAATTAATAAAAGCCCAAATAAACACAGTGAATACAAACGAGTGATTGCGCGAAACGGATCAATGTATGTAAGTTATTTTATTGTCATGAGAAACCTGATATGTGGAAGTTTACCCGAGCCCTTTAATAGCTGAAGCTGAAGTTACAATCCAGTTCAGAGGTTACCTTGTCTGCGCGATGGACTCGGGAAATGAGAAAGTCGGTGATCCAAAGGGAAGCAAGAAAAATAGTCCCCTGAGAGGACACGTGCTTACTGGTAATGAATGTTAAACCGATTAACATTGTATTCTTCTGCTTCATTCTTATTTGTAATCAGGAGTAGGCTATGTGGGAAACTATTTTTGTGAGATTAGTTGTAGCTGTCGGTGAGTTACAACAAGTAAATTAAATAAACTTCGGAAATTGAAAGATGAGAATGAACGAATTGTCAGGATTCTCACTAACCAACAAATACACAAATTTGGGCACAGTATATCGCAATGGAACCACAGAAGCAATTAATTTGCGGATTTTTTTTGGTTCCAATGTAACTACTAACTCGGCCGCGAATTCGCGGGAAGGGTTAAAATGTGTGGGGCAGTTGTGAATTTTTGAGAACACCTTTCAAACTTAAATTTTATGAAAGTCAACGAATTAATTTCTATCTTTGAATCAGTTGCTGTATCACGGTTTACAACCACCGTCACTTGCACGAGCAAAGATGTGCCTGTTCAAAGAGCGTTAAAATTAATAGAAAAACATCATTTCTGACATGGTTTTCCAATTAGTTTTCCAAATCTGCGACAAAATCCGTTTCAGGTTTTGTGTTAGATTCGAAATCCGAAGCTCCAGGGTTTAAGATTTAAATCCGGATTTCCTAAGACGGAACGCACCCTCACGCCTCTTCAAAAATATTTTACTGCGGAATCTCATCTTCAAGCTCCAATGGCCAAACTGCGTTTTGTCTTCCATCAATCAAACGAAATCAATAGGCCATTTCCGAGTTCGTGTCTGCCTCCTCTTCAAAGAGAGTCTAAGTGCGAAGTTTTTCTTATGAAAATTAGTTTTCATTCATATGTAGGGTGGAACTAATTACCATGACAAAAAGTTTGCACTTGGACTCGCTTTGAAGAGGAGGCAGACATGAACTCGGAAATGGTCTATTGATGCATGACCTAAACCTACCAATCAGCACCTTTGCTTCCCACGGCCGGTACATTCGTACGTTTGAACTCGACGCCCATGGAAAGCGATGGAATACGTACGAATCTTTTCTCTGAAGAACTTGTATAAAATATTCCACTCCCTTCAAGAGGACTGTATACGTTCTTTATCAAAAAAAACTCGTACACGCGTAGTCATAATCTCGTTCAATATTAAGTCGTACAAATCCTTTTTGCTTGTTATTTCATACTGGTCAAAATCATTCACATTTTAATCAAATTTACAATACACATTCACTACATTCCATAGTCGCTAATATCCGGTTTCCGACAAAACTCCTAAGTCTAAAAAGCTATGTACTAAGCAAAAACTCCAAGTAACCTGCCCAGCGGGTGGTATTGTCGGCGCGAGAGGTGTCACAACGCCCCTCCCCATTCTACGCGCGGCTTCACCGCTGGTTAATTTATACCGTTAGCTACGCAGGCTAGAGGCGGAGTCGATCTTCTCGGTTACGTTCCGGAATTTGATTGATGGAAGCCAAAACGCTGTTTGGCGCTTAACCCTTGAAGGCGAGATTCCGCAGAATTAAGAAAATCGCAGTCAATGTCAAGTAAATGTAAGATTTACCTCGTGAAGTCTTTGAAAAAATGGGGTAACTGCTGAATACCACCCCTCCCCCTAGAATATGTTAGTAAGGAAAGAAGTGGCTACGCGACTACGCAGTGCTTAATACTACTCCTCCCCCTAGCATATGCAAAGTAGAGCTAATTACCATCACAAAAACTTCGCACTTAGACTCGCTTTGAAGAGGAGGCAGACACGAACTCGGAAATGGCCCATCAATCAGCATTTGCATTAGAAATAAATACTTTTGTCCTTTGGCCATTTCAATTTCAACAGGAAAAGAAAACAAACAGCGGTTACAAACATTTTCATTTTACACTTGACGTTTCGTATGTTGCAGCATACATCATCAGAAGTGACGGTTAAAACTGTTACACAGAATTTTAAAAAACTAGAGCGAGGAACTGGTGACTAGTTAAAAAGTGTGATAACAAAATCGTAACTTTCGGTAGTCGATTCTTCCGGAAGAAATTAATAAAGAAAAAGCTTCTCACTACCAATGTTTTCATTCAGAGAGGGTTTTAAGTCACTGATTAATAGCGTTTCTTTAATTTTACACTGCAAGTCGGACTTTCCAGTTGCGAGGATCTCAAAATGGTCCCATTTGATGTTATGACCGGTAGAAATTGTATGGTCTGCAACAGCAGAGGCGTGGCCGACTTGTGTAAGAGCTTTGAAATGTCATGCTTCCTGTCATGCAATCTTCTTTTTGTTTTGCCGACGTAGAAGGAATCACAGTCCCAACAACTAGCTTTGTATACTATTTTTGATCTTTGAGAACGACTGAAACGATCTTTGTAGGGAAAAAAAGACATAACCCTGCAAGTGTTTTGAAAAATAACCCTAAGATTGACACAGCCATAAAACTTACTAATACAAGATTTAACACGTCGAGTAAGAGCTTCATTTTGAAAGCCCAAAAAAGACAAGACAAGAATGATATCTTTCTTAGGAACAGTGGTGGCAGGTTCAGCAGACCTGTTCTTTTGTCTGTTAGAAATAAGTAATGTAGCGCGTAGCTAGAGCAAAACCAAAGCCAAAGTAATTACTTTGGCCAATCAAAAAGGACGGAGACAATCCAGTAAACCAATCAAAACTCGAAGTAATAACACGTAGCCGACACAAAGCGCGAGAAAATGTGCACGCGCGAGCCACGATTGGTTTTGGTTTCACTTCTCATTGGTTGAAAAAGTGGTGCGGAAAATTTGAACCAATCACTGAGTGATGTAATGCAAAACCAAAGCAATTCGCTAATTACTTTCGACACTCAATTGAAAACCGCTCTATAGCTCAAATGTCTTATTACGCAATAGCAATTGTTGCTTTTTCCTTTAATTTAGTTTATTTTGTGCTGGGATTTTAATTTCCCCATCAGTAGGTAAACCACTCATTGCTTCATTACCTAGGCAAGGAGCATTTTCATCTATCCCACTGAAAAAAAGCTTTCCTGAAGAAACGAAACGATTTTGCTAGATTTGCCATTTTGACGTATTTGATCGATACCATATCATTTCACTTTCGAGACCGGTAATTCCTTATATAACCGTTTTTCGCTACTGTTTTTCCTTCAGGCCCGGATGAAAAAGTCGAGCCGTATAAAGACGTTTTTAAAGGCTATCTAGACACTTTATAAGAAGATCAAGATCTTAACTTAAAACTGGTTCCTAATCGCTGTGCGAAGCTGGAGGCGTATGTGACGTGCAAGTTCACATTTTACATTTAAAATGTGATAAGATGAATTTTCTTTGTAATGATTTTGTTTCTCTAATTATTTATTTCGCACATCATCCTTTCCTCCCAAGTTTGCTTACCTGTAAGTGCTTTTTGAGATAGCGTATATAATTGTGGCCATCCAAGTAAAGCCAAATATTTTTCTTTGGCTTAAACATTACAAATGTATTTTAAATAAATCAGAGGTTTCGTTCATGATGGTCTTTGCTATTTTCTTATCGTTACACAGTCCACGTTTGTTGTGTCTATCCTGCTGAAAATCGGAAACTGAAAACTAAGTAAACAAAGATATATTTACCGCATGGTTTAAGCCCTTCAACATTCACCAGCACCACAAGGAGTAAGGATACCAGAACAGCAAACATTTTTCTCTTTAATTACAGCTGCAGCAGGATGCTGATCGCTTGGAGGAAGAATACCGGAGATTTGTCTACGTCGCACAATACATATACACTTACAGATCACGAGAAAGTCAGGTGATGTTTTGACAACTACGTGCTTATAAACGGTATCCTGGGCCAAGAAATTCTATCCCCTTGTTTACCTCAATTTTGCACACTCAATTTTGCACGATACCTCGGTTCGCGGGGCGAGCGAGAAAGATGCAGGACTGAGGTGGGAAGGAGAGAAAAACTGTCTATTTCCTCGTTACTGGTTATTATTTAACAATACCGTGGCGCAACCACTGACTAGAAACAAGAAGAAGATTAAAAATGCAACATTAAGCTGACGCTGGCTGCCTTCTCTTGTTCTAGCTAATATTGACTCGTTGACCTCACTAAACAAGGTAACTTCTCACTTACAAACCTCCGTAACTCTATCGACTAGAAATGTCTAAAACGGGAACGGACGACTAAAACTAGCACGGGATTCGGATACTTTTCTTCAGATCTTTTGCTGAATTATCAATTTATGGTCAAACTGAATTTATCTTGGAGCAAAATTATTTTTTTCTGCCAAGAGAGGACGGTTTGCGTTTTGTGAGTGATGAAAAACTACTCCGGAAACTGACGCTCAATTATATTACATAAGTAGGTCCCCAAGGGGTACCTAAGTCATGATGACGTTTTTGCATCAAAAACAAGTTTCACAAGTTTTGCAACTTCTGTTTTTTACTTACATTTTCTCGGTTTATTTAAGCTAAGTAATTTAATCCTGATATCAAGTTTGAGGACCTTGGCGGGAATAAGGAGAAGCTTTGTTTTAATCTTGCCAAACAAGCATGACCCCTCAAAGCATGTAGGGCTTAAACGCTAATCGTGTTTTTAAATAAAGGATTTTACTTTACTTTTACTTTACATTGGTCCGTGAAACAAATTGCGAACACTTTTTCAAGGTCATACGAAAGTCACTCTAACAGTCAAATACACTGATATCGGCCACATTATAAACTACAGTTGAGTAGCAACGAGCTGTAGGCTATCACAATGGGATTTGTCACTCATTGTTTAAGGACCGAAATTTCTCTCCCTCACTGCCTTGTCAGCGCCTTGTCGTGCCTTGTCATGGTGCAGCCGGCAAAGAATCCTGAAATACCGCCGATGGTCGGTTTTAGTATTTTATTACTACATTGTCAGACACTTGTTTCACTACCTTTGTGCAATTTGTGTTCCTTCAAGGAAACGTGGTGGCAGATCTTCTATAGATAACCAAGAGTGAATTTGATTTCAGCCTTGAGTTTACATAGAAATGTCAGACATAAGAGTTTTTCACAACAGCTCACGTCCGTCCATCCCAGCGGATTTCGAGAATTGTTTCATAACCTTTTTATTTCTCAATATGAAAATGATATTCTTTGAATATAAATGATTCGAAAGAGCAAAGAAGGTCATCGAGCACGTCAACCTGTATTTCCTGTCTCCCAGCGCTCTTTTCGTCATTCTTGCTTAACCGGAAACCAACCTGACGTCCAAGCGAGGCTTCAAGTTTAACTACACTAGTAAAATGGCGGTCGCTATGAGATGCTGCCTCTCATTCATTCTGATTTTAGTTATCTTAGCGTCGTCGTGGCTTATTGCCGTGTTGCTAGACTATTACACAGGACATGGTCAGCCACTGAAGTCACATAAAAGAACGAACACTGCTCCATTTCCAAACGGCAAGATGGAGAATTTATTTTGGTTCTTACAGGTAGGCATTTCAATGGTGGGGCAAACGATTCCATTTCCGGACCGGTCTCTTTGCCTTAAAACAATGCTTTTTTATATATTTCCAGCTTAGATTGATTTTATTATTACTATTAAGTTGGAGTCCTTGGGGAATAAAGGCTTTGTCTTTGCTATATCTTTGCCAGTCTTGCCTCACACTGAATGAGAGGTGAGATGGGCAAAATCTTTTGTTTGGGTATTGAGTGATGTGGATCTATTGTCAAGTTTTTCCATTTGATATTTTTAGGGAGTTAAAAAAAAATAATTCAAAAAGTAGATTATTTAAAAATACTTTTAAAGGAAGTTAAATTGAGACTATGACATATTTTGTGTGCTTAATTGATACTGTAGATATCTGACATTCACATTAGCAAATACCGGGAGCATCAACGAGCTTATGACCTCCAACAGTTCTGTCACGAAAACATTGATGTCATTCAGCCCATTACAGTTCTGGCAACAGGTAACGAAGAAATGCACCGTACCTTTGTTTGTCTGAATTACAAAAATGAATGAGTCTGCTAAAATGATGGTTTATCCATCTCAAAAGGATAATTTATTCATTTCAAATATTTCCCCATTTATGATTGTCTTGGATCCCCAAGGAGCTATGGATATCTGATTAAAAACAGATATATATATATATATATATATATTTTTTTTTTTTTTTTTTTTTTTTGTCATCAATAATTGCTGGAAGAATAATCTCAGTCATCCATCAACATAAAAGGCATATCAAAAGTTGGAGTCAACAGGTCTAACGGTAGGAGAATGGGCGAACGGATTCCCAGAATGTTCTAACAGATACATCTACGGCTCTGACGGATCAAAATATTGACTAACCATGCTGATGGTTTTCAAAGAATCCTTGAACAGACGGCTAACATGTGGCTGAGAGATGGCTAACGCTTAAGCTGGCCTGACGGATAACCATTTGAATATGTTTTCTGTGTAACACTAAAAATGTATATATATATTTTTTTTTGAGAATCAGTCATCCAATAATTTAAACTGATTTATTGGTCTGGATAACCAAGACACTGTCACTTAACACACTACTGGAAAGCAGTTACCTTCCCTGACGCTTTCCCTCCTAATATGTCCACTGAAAGATGTTACTGTCTAACTTCAATTGATTTTACTCGCCAGTGGAAAACCCCTTAGGGTTACTGTGGTTTTCATCATTCTGTGGAATCTTACCTTCAAGCACTAAGCACCAAACTGCATTTTGGCTTCCCTCAATCAAAATTCCGAGCGTAACCAGGAATATGAACTGGAATTTTTTTTAAGTTCGCAGGTCGAACACCATTATGATATCTTTTTAGAAACTCTTCAGTAAAGAGATTTGTAAAGATTCCCATGGCTTTCCATTAGCATCAAGTTCAAATGTATGAATTTACCGTGGGAATCAAAGATACCCGATTGGTGGATTGTGTCATGTATCAATTGATTTTGTCATGTGTGGTTGGCGTGGGAAGTTTAAATGTTGGAAGCCAAAACACAGTTTGACCGTTGGCCCTTGAAGATGAATTCCGCAGAATTATGAAAATCGCACAAAGACATACATGTACAAGATGATACAAGGGCCCTTTAAAGGGCCTCTTTATGTTTTCAAAGCTCCCGTTGACATCAAGAGATTTTGTGACAAGAGTTATTATTAGTGAGGTTCCCCTTTCCCCCCACCCCTCCCTCCCAAGAAAAAATTACCATATATGCTCATTTAATGCATTTCCATCTACATGAACTTTCATCTCAATAAAGCTTCCTCACAAATGTCCTTTAATTTGTCTTTGCAAGAAGACAAAAATTAATTCATCAATATCTAGTTATCTTTGCTACAATACTGTGAGCCAATGATAATTATACCGGTAATAAGAACTTGTAAGATTACCGGTATAGGTCATTTTTCAGATCCATCCACATTCCTATGTAGAGTCTCTCTTGTAAGATTCATTCATAATCCAGTAAATGAAAGTTTTTTTAAGGCCATGAAAATTTAAGATTCTCGGAAATACCTATTTGATATATTAGAGGCTAAAAAGTACATAGGATAATATAGATACTGATGAAATACTAGGATTTTCCTTCTTGTGAAAAAATCATATCTTCACCGCACGCAGTGAACATATTTTTATCTTTAACATGTGAGAATATAGGTGTGGTCATGGTAACGAAAACGATAAGCAAATAAAACAGAGCTTCCCCTTCATTGTACGATACTTTTGTGTTTCAATATAATTCTTCTCTACTACATTAACATTTTTATTGCACAATTTAACATTATCATGATTTGTTTTTCATAACTTTCATATCTTGTTTCATGTTACACATTGTCAACATGCGTGTTTTAGCAGTTGGTGGCCACTTTTTCATCATTTTGAAAATGAGTAAAACAAGTTGTTTAAATCTGGGCATTTTATCATTATCTAAATCATAAACAGAACATTACATGGCCACTTGGGGATACCTTCCTTGCAAATATTCAGCTAAAAAAACCCTCGTCATAAAGTAAAACTTCTGACACTTAAGGCTGCCATTGGTGCTCAGCAAGACATTTCCAAACTCATTCCACATAGTAATGTTCAATTTTTTTTTTCATTATTAATTTTGAAATGAGCCTTCTGTTTATCAACCCTTCTCCCCTCTTATAATCATCTAGGGTTGAATCTCCCCAGATCTTTTTATGCTAACAGTCTTTTTATAGTGAAAAGAAACTTAGCAATATTATACATGATTGTGGTAGTATCAACAAGACAGCTCACTTCTGGTTGTTTTGTTGTCTTAGGTGGCTCAAAAGTATGGGGTGAATAACCATTTGACTCCTAGGAGCGAGACAAAGTAGATTATTTTACTCTGTCTAATGCGAAACAACTTTACTCCTCAATGGGGAACAGTTCAGGAGTCAATGGGCTATGTTTATATCCCCTTTAATAAAGCTCCCTACTATTCACGAGCTCCAGTGTTCATCTTTCCAGAGTAATAATAATTTATCTTTCAGTTCTCTGAGTTATTGTAACTTAATTAATTTTTGTTAATAACCCTTTCAGGAGACTTGACTGATGCCAAAGATGCTTACAAAATTGGTTCAATGCAATACAAAGAAGAGTGGGAAGTTTATTACAATGTTCTAAAGGAGAGCAAAGTTGAGGAGAAAACTAAGTGGTTGGATCTAAGAGGAAATCATGGTAAAAATACTCATTAATTAATTAATTAAGATTGGTTGTCATACATACATGTATGTTGCAGGTTAAATTGTACCTTCAGATCAATTTGTTTCAACCAAGGTTAAAAAGGTTTTAACAAAGGTTGAAATTGAAACAAGTAAAGATTAACGAGAGGTACAATTTGACCTGCAACGCATACATGTCCATATAGGATCGCTATCTGTTAAAAAAATGATACATACAACATGGACTTGAATATTGATTATAATGACTTACAGAATGAATGCATAAATAATGGGCGGGTGCAAAAAGCACTTGGTGTTTAAAGGGGCTAGATCACGCTATTTTAGGTAATTTTGTTTAATTTTGTTAATTATGAGCTCTAAATGTCAAATTGGCAGAGCAAGAGTCTCTCATTTGCAAAATCACGACCACATAACAACTGAGAATGATTTTCCAGCTTTGTAAATGAAATTTTGATATAGACTGATATAAATTTGAAAAAAGGTGGGCCGACGTTTTTCAAATTTACCCAAATTCAATCCATTTCAATCTTCTCCAGTTTTGTCCATCTATGTCCTTTCTTGGCTTCCCTGTGTTTTGTTAGAGTTCTTCTATAGTTTTGAACAGTTATTTTGATATTTTAGTTAATTCTATGACCATTCGATCAGTGCTGAAATTGCCTGAAATTGCGTGACCTAGCCCCTTTAAGTGCGCCCTCGATCCTGTGAAGCCGCTGAAACAATATGGCGCCTAGTAAACGCGGTGACGGAAGTATCACCTTTTTCTTTTGGTATAAATTTCGTCCGGATCAGGATCTATCACCATTTGATTGCATCCACTTTTCACATACATGTACTCCTCCACTCCGCAAAGCGCATTTTTAAAAAAGGGGTAACTGATAAACCTTGAAAAACATCAACTGTTAAACTACTATTTAAAATCAAAGCCTTGTGCTTACAGTTTTGCAAGAAAAGGTTTTGTTTTAAGCCCTTTAAGGGAATCCCCACGACACTGCATTGGGCAACCAAAACCGTCCTCTTTTTTTTTTTTTTGCATTGGTCTTTTTTGTACAAATTATTTATTGGTTACCAGTTTTGTGTGATATCAATAAAACAATGTGATGTGTTTTCATCTTTATCACTTTGTGTGATGATCTTGAATGTCTTTCTTTGCATGCAACAGATGCATTTGATGTTCCATCATTAACAAGCAATGAAAATTTTTTCAAGTAAGTACATGAGAAAACTAGTGTGATTACAAAAACAATTTTAATGTTCTCATATATTTAAAATGTTTGAAACCATTGCTACATGGTACCTGGTATATACATGTATCATTGTTCTGGGGGAGCTTCATCCTGGGCTGACCATAATGTAATATATAATTATTTTATCGGAATTGTGACATTTGGCCATTTATCCTATAACAATAAATTATTATTGTCAATATTTAAAAAATAATGTTACAGGTTTACCAGCATTTTATGAGGTGTTCAGCTTACTCCAAACTGTGTTGCTGTACATGTAGGCTGTTGGTCTGATGATGTAATATTGATAAATTCGAAAATTATTATTTTAGAGATTACTCATCTACTGGTCCAGAGGGTTATAAAGGATCCAAGCCATACCAATATGTTTATCGTACCAAGTATGGCTCATATGCTTTCAATGGAATCGATTTGAATCCTGACCCTGGACCAAAAAGGCCATTTAATTTCTTTGGCCATGTAGATCAGGTATGAATTTCACACACAAAATACCACATACATTATCATACATTATATGAAATTCTCTGTCACTTGTACAATGTTTAAGATCTCTAATCTCATCTCCCCATCAACCACGTTTTGAAGAAGAATCCAAGAAGGGGGCAGAATTAGGGAATAGACGGGTCCATTAGCGTCCAAGGTGCATGCTCCAAGGGGATTCCTGGGTGTGATTCCTTTTCTTTTCAATTCATGAACAAAGCTTGGCTTTATCCAAGGCTCATGTTCTTTGGCATACATTG
>NC_090894.1:19916274-19938774 GCF_036669925.1 Montipora capricornis | reverse complement strand
ATAATTATTATTATTATTATTATTATTATTATTATTATTATTATTAAATTATTAAGTACTCTAATATTATGTTCATTAATATTACATTAATTTTAATCGATGAAAAAATGATTTTAGAGCGGGGGCTGTCTATTTGTGTGGTCATCTTCACACGCTAGCTGAAGTTGTTCCCAAAATGCATGCAGTTCATGCTGATGGTCATTTGGAACTTGAACTTGGTGACTGGCTTGACACAAGGAAGTATGTCTCTTTTTGTATAGACAAATTAGCTACAGTACGTTCATAATTGTGGCATCTGTCCACGATTTTTGAAAAAATTAAGGTAGCTCTGAATTGGTTCCCAGGAATTTTTTAAACCTTTGCTGATAGCTCTATCCTAGGCTGCTAATTAGTATTCTACAATAAAAAGTAGGGGTCACCGTGTTCATATTTGAGATATACGGTAAGCAAGTAAAGACAAAACATAGGGTGTTTTTGAAGAGCTTTCTTGTTTCCGTGGTAGCCCATGACGTCACAATACAATGTAGTAGGCATATTTTGTTAGGCTATGATTGTTGTTTCATATGGTACCATAACATTGCTGTTACAAGATACAGTATAGTAGTTATAACCCACCTAATAAGAAGGTCTCTTGCAAAGTGGTGAAACTGATTCCAGCCACCTTAAAGGGCTACTATGACAAAATTCACATCTTTCCTATGAAGCCATTTTAGGACATATAACATGTAGTCTGTACAAGAAGAAGAATGCTGTTTACCATTTTCAAATATCTCCTTTTGCTCCAGAGATATTCAAGTTTTCTTTAAAATTTGCAAATAAGCCAAGTGATGATGTCATACACAACCAAATTTTGATCAAATATGATGAAGAAAGATATCAGCCGAATTGTATCAGAAATGCTTGATTCTTTGTAGTAAGATTCTAGTAGATGTGCTCCATGAAACGAGTCTGCCAGTTTTGTTACAATGGAACATACTGAGTTCCATATTTCCATGATATTAAAGGCTTTGCAGGCCACCTTTGGCATTCTATTTTGATATTTGCCAATGGTGCCTCGTCTACATGATCTTGCAAGCATATACCGGTATATGTGTTAGGTCAAGTTTGTGGCCTTGTTAAATGTTTTTCTAGCTTAAAATCACCAAAAATATTGAAATCAGGTTGGAGGGGACTGGAAAAGAGTGAGTTGCCATGGGAACCAATTTCTTTATAGCCATAAGTGTGTTGCCTGTAGAACTATTAGCCTACCAAGTTTCAATAGTCTCTGTTGCAAATTGATTGAGATAGTTCTATTTATATAGTTGATGTTATGTTGGGTTGAGTGAATGACATCATCAGTCCTCTCATTTGCATATTTTACACATTTTTCAAACTCAAATATCTCCGGGACCAATGCAGATATTTCCAAACGGTAAGCAGCGTTTTTAATCTTTCCTGGTATTCTATGAGATAAACCTAAAAATTCAAGGGATAAAAATTCATAGTAGCACGTAGTTATTTGTATAACTATTCGTCCTATAATGTATTGATTGTAAAACACAACTGAATACTGTAGCTTTCTCTACTTGTTCTCTCTTTTATTCAAGTGCAACCACTGATCGCCTTGACTAGCTTTTGCTAACTGCGAGCAGTGCTCATTAAACAAGCACTGTACTATATATAATGAAATTCTACAATAAACATTCTTCTAAACATTCTAACTTGACAGCTTACTAAACACAAAAATGTAAAATTGCTCATTATTGTTTGTTTCAGTTACCGAGTACTGGCCATCGATCACGATATCTTCTCTTTTGTGGATGTGCGTCTGAACACATGGCCCGTCGTACTGATCACAAACCCAAAGGATGCACATTACATCATGCCACCACACGAGCCGCTTGGACGAATGATGAAATCAACCCATATCAGGTAAGTGGAATGGATGGGTGTGGTGGCGGATAGGAATTGGAAGCAGGGGCTGATTTTGTTTTTGACGAAAAAGATTG
This sequence comes from Montipora capricornis, assembly GCF_036669925.1. Classification (NCBI taxonomy): domain Eukaryota; kingdom Metazoa; phylum Cnidaria; class Anthozoa; order Scleractinia; family Acroporidae; genus Montipora; species Montipora capricornis. The sequence goes on along the minus strand of NC_090894.1, from coordinate 19,936,786 downwards.
GAAGGGCTACAGTTTACCATTAGCCAATATCAAAAATACCACAATACTCTTTCTTTGCCCCTCCAAAGTTTTGTATAAGCATTGTTTTCAGTTTCTCTTGGAACCATTATAAGTTCCAAGAAAAAATAAAAACAATTTGCTTATGCAAAATTTTGGAGGGACAAACAAAGAGTATTAGAACGGACAGCGTTTTACCCAAGTTGTTCAGTTTTTAGGGTATTATCATTTACGGTATGTTAACAATCTACTCAATTCTTGGGTGATACAAAGCTTTATTTTCGAAGAATGGTGTACGTAAGCAGCACAAAACCTTTAGCCCAATAAGTACATTATTTTTGGGGATAAGGGCAGATGGTTGGCATCCGCATCTACTCAACTGATAATGATCATAATAATAATAATGATCTATCTTATTTGGGCCGTCAGTGTTTGCATACAGGTATAAATAAGGTCAATCCCGTGGAAATCCCGTGGAGCTGAGCACAAACCCGGGACAAACACCAATACTGAATCGTTAATTAAACAACATGCTGAAAAAACCACAGGGCATGACATTCACCCAAGCTATGGCGGGATTTTGGAACGGGAGTTAAAAAAAAAAAAACAAAAGCTCTTGTTTCTGGAATCCTTTCACTCCACGCTTGCACCGAACGCGGCCAATCAAAGGCAGCATTTCCCAGGGGGTATATGCCATTTATGTCAGCACTGAGGCGGCAAATGATTTCGAACAAAGCGTCAACCTAAAAACATTTTAGTTGAACTCTGAGGAAGGCAGCAGTTGGTTGCCGAAAATTTAGTTAAATTTTACCAACTTTTTCAACATCTTTTCTAACTTTTAGGTCAGATGAAAACAAGTTTTTATTTAAATAATGATCTAGTCAACTTTATTTACGAAGGGTAACACACACCACTGCGGTAATCCGTATGACTAACATACCTGAAATTTTCTTATTGGAATTATAGGTTCCTAGTTTTCTCTCCTGTTCCTATAACATCTGCGACTGTTGAGATAGATGGCTACCCTCTGACCAATATTGCCACTCATGTGGATGGACCTTTGTTTGTTTGTCAATGGAATCCAGACGATTTCTCCACAGGAATTCATTCAATAAGCGTTAATGTCCAAGTATGGCTCATCACTGAATGAAACGTTACCATTCTTTTTTTGTCACAAGTTGAACCAACGCTGAAAATTGGAATTGAATATCGTAATCATTATAGCTCTCTCTCCGAGAGTTTTCTCTCTCAATAATCTGGGGACCTTTGCTATAAAATTTATAGTTTTGCAAAGAATCTAAGGGCTCATTCTCGCGTTTGCCACTTAGCAACACATCAGTATTTGAAGAGACAGAAACTTAGAGAGATGAGTACATTATTTCAGCAAGTATTTTTGAATTATTGACGCCAGTTCGTTTTTACAGGATTCCTCCTTCTTCTTCAAACAAACTTTTGTTGTTTATGAGACAAGTCTGACTCACTGTCGGTGCATTTTACATGACATGCATTTTTATCACACAGGATGCAGCTGGACGCACCTCAGTGAGGACTCAGCTCTTCTCATTAGATGGATCTCGTCCAACTCTTGATCTTATTCCAGCATTTCTCTTGCTGACTGACTTTTTTACCCTGGTACGTATTAATCACAATGTCCGATCTAAAACATTCGGGCCATAAAATAAATTAATTAGAACACAGAGTCTATAATGTTAAACGCGTGCAAACAAATTACCACTGATTTTGGTTTGTGGAGAAGGTTGCGGCGGATTTCTCTGGAAAGTGAAATTTGGTTGTTTGGTTTTTTTGTGTTACAAAATGATTTCGTTGAACACGACACAGACTGCGAAAGCAAAAATTTTTCGTGTAATGAAAAATGTCAGTCTTATCATGGGTAACTTCGTGTCCAGATAACAGAGGCGCCTTTCATGTTTTTGGTCGTTCAGCGTTTTGGAGCAGTCCCCGACTGCAAAGTAAATGCGGAGAATTATTAATTGTTAGAAACGACAAAGACGCCCTGGTATTTTCTTAGCGTCTAATAATTTGTCACATTCTGTCGATTTTCACTTGATCAGGACACCCAGATGGATGAACGAATCCCAATCATACCTAATTTTATTCATTCACTTCAATCAAAGGGAAGGATACCAGAGGTTATCCCTATTGTCTTTATTCAAACCCTTTAGCAGTACGTCTAGTGAAGTCAGCGAATTTCACTTCTTTTTTTTTTTTTTTCGCGTTCTGCCGCAGGGTCGTGTTCTCTTCTTTGTTTTCTTTGTCACCATTGTACTTGGACTCGGATTCATGAGGCGCTGTCATCCTCTCACTCGTCAAGGTAGAAGCAAAATGAAATTACATTCATCACATTCGTTATGGCCGAGACAAAGGAGGACTCGGTGTGGTCCAGTTGTCAGGTCGTTGGGATTGCATGCGGTTGCGCCTGCTTCAAATCCCGTTCTGGTCTCTGGTTTGGATTCGTTTGCGGTTGTTCCGTAAATAGCCAACTGGTTACCTGCTTCGAGTCGGGGTTCTTAATAATTATGTTTCTGTTAAACTTAAATTGTTTCTTTCAGATTAAAAGTGGGGTTCCTATGAACTAAGCTTAATAGCTAAGTTCACTTCATCATAGACATTTATTTTACATTGAAATACAATTGAAGGAATGGGAAGAAATAAGTTTTTTTTTTTTTGTATATACCCTTTTCAAGTTTAGAATATACGAAAGTTCATATATTTGAACTGCGCCGCGGAATGAACATGACATGAAAGCGGTCTTGCCCTAGCACAGTCACAAATGCATTTATTTTTAGAACAATTTGCGCGCGAAACAAACAAAGGGCCGTCAAGTTTAACCAATCAGAAGAAGCCATGTCACGCTTAACTGCTTCTGCCATGTATTTTCAGGGATATGATGACTGATTTTCGCGGAAAGGGGTATTCTAAAAATACACTCATTTGTGACTGTGCTGGGGAGCCATTTATGCCACAACAGCACTCTTATCTAATTCAATTTTTTTGAGGGAAGTTAGGAATATCATCGCAGTGTAAAGCATCTTAAGAAGTTGCAAGAAAACCTGAAAAAATGCACAGTTCCAATATGTGACTCTTATGCGTGATTCCATCATACTCAATAGCCTTGTTTATCATTGCACAGAGCTCGCGCAGTTAAATAAAACTTGAACCTTCCTATATTATGCGAAAAGTCTTCTTTTGGAATAATTACAATCACAAGTATGAAAAACAAGCTCTCTTTTTTCGTTCACAAATCCCCCCACCCCACCCCTATCTCTGATCAATGTTGCTAGACGAAACAAAGCATGTCGAACGTAGGCTTGTCAACATTGGTTGTTGCGGGGAGGGGGATGGCTGCTAGGGTCCGATATTGAAGGCGTAGTGTGTAAAGTAACCCCTGTTTTTATTATTCTCAAACCTTTTTGTCCAAGATTGTAGTATGAAGTATATACCTCAAGTTCGTACTCCAGTCGGTCATTTACCGCCATAACCCTGGTTGTTATGAGCGTTTTCCTGCACGCAATCGTTGCATTTGATCCTTTTGTTTTAATCTCTCTGCAGGTGGATTTTTCTGTGGTGTTTTCGGCAGATGGTGGAATCGTCTGTTGCTTCTTTCCCTTACTGATGGTCTTTTCTATCCCTTGTTCTTGTTTGGTGTTTACACTGCTATAGGTATGAGTGAGAAGTCGTATTTCAGTGACCATCCCAAATCAAAAATAATATTATCTGCAATTTTATGCTGCAAAGTAGAGCTTCCTCTAAAATCGTTTGGTTCTGACCACTTTGCAGGTCCTTGGTTCATTGGAGAAATAATGCGCGGTCACATTGGCATGTTATTTGTTCATGGAATATATTTGAAACAGCACTGGATTCCAGGGTCTCTGTCTTATTACTACGGACTGATGCAGGTAAGTTGTTGAAGAAAATCGAGGTGGCCTGGGAATGAGTTTCAATAAAACCGAAAGGTAATCACTCCTCTTGAAATTTGGATCCCATTTAGAAAGATTTGCCCGGTCAAATGCAAGATCCAAGAAGTAAAACGTCTACAAAATATGCGTGTGTTCGACTCGATAAGAAAAACTGTAGGCATTCTCGAATCCGGCACAAGCCGGTTCATAAAAAGAGGCATCGGCAACGCCACAAAAAGAAAGAAGAAAATTGGTTGATTAAGGCTCCGTCCCCACGTATCCGGATATCTTTTTCTTTCCGGATTCAAAAATATTCCCATCCACACGAAGCTTATTCAAATCGAATTTTTCCCGTCCACACGTATCCGAAACGTATCCGGATTCACTCAAGTACTCTGGGGTAAAGACTTGTTTCCATATCTCGAAGTGCCCTTCGACGTGAGGTGCATGGGAATGAAATTAAATCACTGGAATCGGTCAGTGTAAAATGCAGACTGAGGTTATAATGTAACTGTTGAAAATGGCCCAAACCCCTTCTTAGAAATGCTACCTTAGGCCTAATTAGGCCTAAAACAATATTTAGGCGTAACTGTTAGCATTCCGATTCCGGTGATTTAACTTCATTCTCAGGCGCCTCACGTCCAAAGGCACTTTGAGATATGGAAACAAGTCTTTAGCGTACTCTGGACTCCTCAAGGAAACAGAGGTAACAGAGCATGCGCTATAAAGAAATAATATTGCCCTCGGCAGCCATCTTGAGGATTGATTTCACTGTAAGGAACTGGGCTCGATCTTGTTACGTCATCCGGATAAAAAAAAAATTCCGGGTTTAGCGTCGACACGGTTCCGGATTCATAGCGGATTAAAAAATATCCACTCTGGAGAACGTAGTCAAAAAGTCCCGTATTCGCCAGCGAATCCGCTGGATATGCGTGGACGGAAGGCGTATCCGGAAAGAAAAAGTTGGGGATTCAAAAATAGGGACCTTAAGATCTACGGCGGTGACTTAAACGAAAACGTCACCTGGAAATATCACTTTGCTTTATCATAATTCTTTCGCGGTTATTCCATCTCGTTCACTTGTTACAATTTGGGGGAAGTATCCCAAAAATAAATTGGTACGAGCAGTTATAATGTGAAAATAGAGAATAAAAGATTCTTTGTTGCTTACTCACGTTGTCGTCAAAACCTCAAATTTGGTAATTTCACGTCGTCCTTATGCAAAGGACCGCAAGAGTCTGTCCTAAAATCCGTGCTGCACGTGCAGCACGATTATTTATGCTCTTTTAACCAATGATATCATTGTTTTGCGGTGTTGTTGTTGCCGTCGCCGTCGTAAAATCTTAAGCTCCCTAATAGAGAGATTAAGCATGACGTTTACGCCAAACGGCAAACGTCGGAGTGAAATTAGGGTTTTGCCAAAGATGGAAGAACCCTGCTTGATATTAGCTCATTTCTGTCCTGTTAGCTCCATATATCAAGCAACTTCTCAAAGAAACGAGACAAGTTAAAATGAGATAGTTTTCAAGCTTTTATGACAAGCAGGAGCCTGCCGTTTCCCGTTTGCTGTTGGCCGTAAACGTCATGCTTAATCTCTCTAATAGGGAGTTTAAGAAACGACAACGGCTGCGGCAACGACAACACCAAAAAGCAGTAATATTATTGGTTGAAAAAACCAAAATGATCGTGCTGCACGTGCGGCACGCATTTTTGAACATTTCTCTCCCTCACTCGTCAAAACTACTACGTGAAATTACCAAATTTGATGTTTTGACGACAACGTGGACAAAGTACAGTGAATCTTTCAGTCTCGCTCTTTACTTCAAATCCGTCCGTACCAATCCAGTTATAGGACACTTCGCACATATTGTATAATATAAACAAGATTGAATAATCCCGAAATACTTAGAATAGCTCAAACGTATATTTTGAAGTGACGTTTTCGTCCCCGTAGCCGTCGTGGTTTCTTAAACTCCCTAATAGGGACCTTAAGATCTACGACGGCAACGTCGACGAAAACGTCACCTCAAAATAGAACTTTGCTCTAATAAAAGTCTTTCGCGATTACATTCCATCTCGTTCACGTCGTACAATGTGTGCAAAGTATCCTAAAAATGAATTGGTACGAGCGGTTGCAGACTGAAAATAGAGAATGAAAGATTCTCTGTTGCTTGCTCACGTTGTCGTCAAAACCTAAAATTTAGTGATTTCACGTCGTCGTCACGCAGAGAACCGCAAAAATATGAGCTAAAATCCGTGCCGCACGTGCAGAACGATTATTTATGCTCTTTTAACCAATGATATCATTGTTTTGTGGCGTTTTCGTCTGGAAAACAAATTGTGCTGCACGTGCGGCACGCGTTTTAGTACATTTCGTTGTCATACTCTGCAAAACAACAACGCGAAATAAACCAAATTCAAGGTTTTGGTAACAACGTGAGCATAGAACAGAAACTAGTCATAATTTCCAGTTTGGACATACTATGCCAGTGAATTAGAACGGTTTTCAATTGAGTGTCGAAAGTAATGAGATACTTTGGTTTATGATTACTTCACTCAGTGATTGGTTCAAAGTTCTCGCGCCACTTTTTCAACCAATCAGAAGTGAAACCAAAACCAATCGTGGCTCGCGCGTGCACATTTTCCCGCGCTTTGTGTCGGCTACGTGTAATTACTTCGAGTTTTGATTGGTTTACCGGATTGTCTCCGTCCTTTGTGATTGTCCAAAGTAATTACTTTGGTTTTGGTTTTACGACACTCAATTGAAACTCGCTCTTTGCCAGTGAATTATGAAATCAGTGGTACTTACAATTGATTAATGTTATTTTAATCTGCTTTAACAGCTGGCCCTGTTAAACTTACCCGTGACATTGTACCTGGCATATTTTGTGGAGATCAACAATCGAGTTTCTATCCAGAAATCGCACGCCAGGAATGTTCTGAACTCAACCCTCATCGACAACTTGCTTGGCTTCTTGCAGACGAGTCTGGGACATTTTGTGTTTTTTGCAGCCTTACTTTGGCAGATGTCCTCTTGTTACAATTTGCTTTACACTTACGGCACGCTAGCATTTCTATTAAGCCCTGCAAAGACTTGGTCGATAGTTTTAATGCTCTATTTGTTTTGGAAGGTTCACAGACCGAGGCATAATTGACTTAACTACAGTGAAACCTCTATTAAGCAGCCACCCTCGGGGTAACGGCTTGTGGCCGCTTAATAGAGGTGGGTCAGAAATTAGCATAATCTTTAGTAGAAACGTCGCCTTATTCTAAAACAAACACCTTTAGAGGCTTGTGACAACTTTTGCTCGAGAGACAGCTCTAATACCGAACAAAAATACAGTACTGTTTGGAACAACAAATTCTCCTCAATATGTTGAGGTGAGGTTCTCCCAACTTAACATGAACAATCTAAACTATGGCGTCAACTGAGTTGATTTTTTAACCGGAAAAGGAGGCAATGTCTGTGACTGAAACGTTGCATTACGGGTTCATAATTAATTTTAAAAAATTCTTGCAAGGAAGTCTGTCTCACGCTGACTTTTCACCGAGATTTATTCAAACAAACTTTTTCAGTCTTAAGAGTGAGAACAGTGCACGTTGAAAGATTTCAGATTCTCTGGGGGGGTCTTATTTTTGTTGACAGCCTGATAGAACATCCGGTTTTCTTCATATTTTTTCGAAAAACTTCCTTTGTTTTTGTAAAAGAAGATTCCTTTTTTTTTCAAATTGTTTTCTCCCTTACTCTAGATCTGCTTGACACCCTGTTAGTACTTCCATTGTTAGATATCTAACATGGCTATGCACCATCGTATTTAAGTAGTTTACTTGAATCTTATAAACCGAAGCGCGCTTTGCGCTCTGCGACCAAAAGGCTATTAATAGTTCCTAAGTCATTCACAACTACATACGGTGATAGAGCATTTTCAATTGCTGCGCCTAAGCTTTGGAATAATCTACCACATTCGATAAAATATGCTGAAACTGTCAAACAATTCATATCTCTAGTTAAGACATATCTTTTCAAAGAAGCGTTTGACTGATCCTTGAGTCTTAATACTTTACAGATTATATTATTATATACATATATTTCCCATCATTAATTCACATTATTCTAGTTATATATACATATCTTTATTATTATCATTACCTTCTCTTTTTTTTTTGTTATTAGCCTTTGTTTTTGTATTATGTATCATGTAGTGTACACGCTTTGAGGCGTAGCAAAATGCGTACTAAGAGCTGTAATTAAATTAAATTAAATTAAATTAAATCATACCAAGCCTATCAAATATATTAATTAGTTCCACAGTAGTAAAAATTAATACAAGGCCAGGTTGAGAAATCACTCCGTTAAAAACTAGATGGGATATTCGGGATTAGCATTAGGGTGAAGTTGAGGTTAGTTTTATAGTTCGAAAACCTTATTTATGAAATCTTATCAAGAATGTTTAAGTAAAGGATGATTTTAACTGAGCAGCCCAGTGAGGCAGTAATATATTGACGTTTGCTGTGCGTATCTAATGGTTCGCGTCTAATTCTTCATTATTATATATAGATCGGTTTTCAATTCAGTGTCGAAAGCTTAGCGAATTGCTTTGGTTTATGATTACTTCACTCAGTGATTGGTTCAAAGTTCTCGCGCCACTTTTTCAATCAGAAGACCAAAACCAATCGTGGCTCGCGCGTGCACATTTTCCCGCGCTTTGTGTCGGCTACGCGTAATTACTTCGAGTTTTGATTGGTTTATCGGATTGCCTCCGTCCTTTTTGATTGGTCAAAGTAATTACTTTGGTTTTGGTTTTGCGACACTCGATTGAAACTCGCTCTTTTGAATCTATGATATAAAATTGTCTTCCTAGTGTTGTTAAAATGTCATCGCTTGTCAACGAAAGGGAAAACCGCGTCGTCGACTCGTTCCCTGTTTTGTGAGAAGGGTGTGTACTAAAGTTGAACATTGAATGAAATAAATGAATATTTGAAGTGCGGGTTCAAACGAAGGAGAGAAGTGATACTCACCCCTATTCGGATGAGCAATTGTCTCCTATAGAGCGATTTTCAATTGAGTGTCGTAAAACCAAAGCCAAAGTAATTACTTTGGCCAATCAAAAACGACGGAAACAGTCCAGTAAACCAACCAAAACTCGAAGTAATTACACAAAGCGCGGGAAAATGTGCACCCGCGAGCCACGATTTGTTTTGGTTTCACTTCTGATTGGTTGAAAAAGTGGCGCGAGAACTCGGAACCAATCACTGAGTGAAGTAATGCAGAACCAAAGCAATTCGCTAATTACTTTCGACACTCAATTGAAAACCACTCTGGACACTTTTCTATAAGAGACAATTGCTTAAAATTGTCAGGATTGGTGCGAGAGCACGGGAACAAATGAGCCCCACAAATTGACCTTCTCCCAACTGAGTGGCTCCATAGCGCAGTTGGTAGAGCATTGCACCAGCATTGCATCAGCATTGCACCAGCATTGCACCGGCAACGCAGAGGTCATGGATTCGAATCCCGTTGAAGCTGCCTGAATTTTTGAGAACTGATCACATTTTGGGGAATTTTGCTTTGACTTAGCAAGCGGCCTTCCACGGGGATGTGTTGATTGGACAAGGAATATTGTGAGTGATACGTATTGGCCAATCAGAATGCGTCGAAATTATACAAGAGACAAAGACGGTTAGATCACATGACAACAAAAATGAATGAAAAACGTCTCAGGTTTGTGAAATGGTAAATGTTGTAACGTCAGTACTCTGCAGCAAACAAACATTGTGCCCAACCCGTTAGCAGTACCTCTTGACGCGGTGCCAGAGCGTCGTATCTTGACGACATTGCCCAGGATTTCTACTTACGCGTAATCCCATTACTAAAAACAGCCCTGTCGGTCCCTTGAGGAGCAGACGCTGGCACGATTTGGGGTAAGGAAAGGTCGATAGGCTTGCAGCAAAAGTGTACTGAAGATAAGCCGAATTGTGGTAAAGAATGCTTTTTATTACGCGGGATGCCTGAGGCAGACGACGTTTAAAATTCGGTTGATTGTTATTTTCATCATAGTCAGATATGGAAATTAGCCACATGCCTGTTACAAAGCTCTTGGTGAAGGACTTAAGATATACATGTCTTTTTTTCGCGCGAAAGGTAATCGCAAGCTCACACGACTGGATTCACAGAAAAAAATATCTTCGTCTGCTCTAAGAGCTAGCAACCTAAGCCTCCTTTGAAATAGATTTTTTAGTTATCAGTACAATTTATGCTTCGTTTAAAATTTTGCAAACTCTAGAGAACTAAATAAAATACACGGTTTACTACAAAGTTAAAAACTTACTCTAAAAAATCATTGTAAATACTAAATTTATCAAAAATGTCCGAATTCCTTGAAATCGATTTTGCCGATCAGGCGCGATAGAACATCGATGATAGCGAATATATGACACCACTTGCCTTCATTTCCAGTTCTTACCGTACAGCGACAAAATCCGTTTTCAGATTTTGTGTTCGATTGGAATTCCGAAAATCCAGATTTTAAGATCTAAATCCGGATTTCCTAATCGAAAGCACCCATATATAATACCCTTAATTTATCTGGCTTTGTTGATTGAAATGCACGCCACGTGTGCTATGGGATTTTAGGTACAGGTCAAGTTTTTTGAAGATCTGATTGGCTAGTCCCTAGTCCCATTAAAACGCCTGAAGTCGCAAAGAAAAGTTCTCATAACACCTTCCTCAGCGTTTTATAACGTCTCTTGTGACTTTCAGTTGGCTTCAGGGATCACTGACATTTGAAACCAACCTTCACATTTAGCATCCCACGTAACCCCCCACCAAGCGTCTTGTTTCTTGTTAAACCCTACGGCTAAAATATGGCCCACCTACATGACGTTGTTTTTGATCCTCAGGCAGGAGGCCGCTGAAACGGAGGGTTATTTGAAATGGCGAATGGTAGATGATTAGATGATTCTGTAATGGCAAGTGTTAGCTTAATTAAGTTACCGAGGGCTGCTGCCGTGCTGGCCGAGAACTTAAATCTAGATGCAAGTGTAGTTCATACAGTGATAAAATTGCTAGAAAAAGATAACACAGTACCTTTTATCGCTCGATATCGCAAAGAACGAACTGGAGGTTTGGATCCAACAGTCCTTCGACACATACAGGCTCAATACGAACAATTAAAGTAAGTCCAAATGGTTTTGGCTAAACTTCAGAATACCCCGCCACTTATTTGCATTTCATTGAATAAGAATAGGCTCTATTATATTAAGTCTCGTTCTTCAAAAGATGCCGCATAGGGGAAACAATAAACAGTTATTGGATGAGGTTGAGCATGATATCATGAATTATCAAAACCGAGGTCTGCAGCAGATATTACATTTATCATGTCAAGTTCACAAGCTATTGTGAATTGATTGAATGCTCTCGACCAATCAGATTTTTCATAGTGAGTCTGATGTGTAATAATAGTGGTTAGCTGTGGCGGGGTATTCTGAAGTTGCTCCAAAAGAGAAATAGTTTTGTTACATAACAATACACGCCATTAATTAAAGTATCATAATGAGTCTAAGAACATGGGTGACAAATTACTCCTTAATTTTGGCGCGAAATTTCAGCATTAATTTATAATTTCACATGTGAACAATGTTGCCATGGCAAGTTTTCCTATAGTGCCGAAATGTCGTCTTGTGAACGTAATTTGTCACCCATAATATTAATAGCTAATCAAATTGTATACTCGTGAAATAGGGAAAAATTTCACTTGCATTTTGTCCAAAATCAAATACTTTCCCTCAGCTAATAAAGGCTCAGGAAATTATTTGATTTTGGACAAAGTACACGTAAAACTATTGCTTAATTTCACTCGCCACCATTTGATTACCCAATTACTTATTTACCCTCAGATTTATAGAGTAGCTAGTAACTAATATCTCAAAGCATTGTACAGAACAACTTTAAGAATCCCTTCTGGCCGGGGGCAAACCAGTTGGCTATATACCAGTGCAGCCAGGAAATTGAACCAGTGACTACCTGTAACAAATTCAATGAGTAGTCAGAACTGGTCTTGAACCGAGGATCTTCGGATCTCAAGGCAAGCACCCTAACCACTGGGCTGCACTTCCTCCTGCAAATTTTGCAGTTCAGCTATAAATTTTTCTTTATCTTGAATCTTAAGGTAAAAATTAAAAAGGAAAATATCCGATGATCTTAACTCTTACAAGCCTTAAATTTCCCTGGTTACCAGCGGTTGATTGGCTGTTGAAACAAAGAGTTCCTTTGTTAATTACGCTACAATTCGAACAATTTATCGTAAAAGAAAATAAAAATAATAAACAGATATGTACATACCCTACTAATGTACTTGTTTGGTCTGCTTTTGAGCTAATTGACCTCAGTGTGACAAGAAAACTGATTCAGTGAGTGCCCTTTGTTGGAGCAACTCATCATTGATCCAAGCAAAGGCAGACCAATCTGGTAATGCAAGTGTTTATCCCGGGTACATCTCTCTGTTCATGAAGAGGAAATGTATTGGAACATTGAACTACCATCTAAAAGTAGTTGTAAATTTCTATATTTGTTTGAAAGTAAACTTGACCTACTTTGATTATGTGGTTAACTTGAGACAGTAGATTTCTATGCCATTCTGTGCCATCTTGTTGATATACCGGTAGTTGAAAACATGTACTCAACCGTCTTGAAGAAGTGAAGCCACACACTCGATGTAAGTCAAGTTTATTTGAACAAATATAGAAATTTACAACTACTTTTAGACAGTATATCAAAATTCCCAATACATTCTTCAAGCACAGAGAGATGTATAAAAGCTCACATTACAAGATTGGGCTCCCTGTGATCGAAGGACCACAGATCGCTGGCTCATGCCCCGTCCACACGTATCCGGAGAATTTTGTATCCGCAAATTTTTTTATGCGGATACAAAAATATCTGCGTCCACACATAGTGTATACGAATCGTATACGACCGTCCACATGTATCCGATTCGTATCTGGACATCTCAAAGGATTAGTCAACAGAGCATGGGCATTACAAAGAATGCTGAGCCTGCGATAATTTTGGCGCCAAATTTGCGGCTTTCTTGTTTGTTTACTTGAGGTTTCAACACTTAGACGTCTTCTCAAGTAGTTAAAGTTTAGATTTAACATTGCAACATTTAGTTCGAGACATGCTATTAGGCTTGAAAGTAGTCCTAGTAGCATTGAACACACAACGTTTCTGCTCGCCGCCATTTTGGAAAATCTCGCGCGGATAAAGACTGGTTCTGATACTGTGACGTCAGTGTATACAAAAATATTCGGATACGAGCGTCCACACGTATCCGGATACACAGCGTATACAGAAATTTCCACTCTGGAGAGCGTATACAGAAATCTCCAGATACACCGAGCACATACAGCGGACACTTGTGGACGCTAGGTGTATCAGCATAAAAAAATTTGCGGATACAAAAATCTCCGGATACGTGTGAACGGGGCATCAGTCAAGAGTGTACTGGCCTTTGGTGTGGGAGGCCTCAGGTTTAAACCCCGCCTGGTCCAACACTCAAGGTTTTAAAATTTTTGAGGTGATAATACTTTTTTTGTAATTTTATCCACAAATGGATGAGGAATATTAAGAATTGAAAGAATCTTTTCAATCAAGTAATACCCTCATTAACAACTACTTAGTCTAAGAGTAGTCAAAATGAAGGCAAAGTGCTGAAAGTGATAAACCTGTTCAAAACAAATGACAGATACTGTACAAGCTTTTAATAGGGTATATTTATGTCTCTTGTGATTCTTAGAGCCATTCAAGAACGTGCTGAGTCTGTTATGAAAAAGATTGGAGACAAGCTCACTCCAGAACTTCGCAATTCTCTCAAGAATGCAGTCTCTATGGATGAAGTTGAAGAATTGGTGGGTTAATTAACTTGTCCTTGGTATAGGACATTGCATGATCAAGAGAACTGGTATCTGTTAATTATGGATAATATGAGAAGAGTTGTACCATTTTAAAATTAATAATAATCTCAACAAAATTATCAATCTACAAAGATTGTTAAAACTCTGTTCTCTTATGACAAAGGCATTTGAATTGTGTTTTATTTTAATCAGTATGCACCATTCAAAAAAGGCAGTAAGGGATCACATGCCGAGAGAGCAAGACAGCTAGGCTTAGGTGAACCAGCTGAACTTTTGTTGAAGGATCCAAAGAGTGTTCAGCTTGAAACGTTCATCCAACCAAATACAGAAGGTATGTATGTCAAGAAACAATGAATTAATTTGAAAATATAAGGCAACATAGAAATAGAGGGAACAACTTCCAGCATCATATCAGCCAAGTGTTAACTGGTGTTTTAGTGTGCAAAAACTCCCAACATTGTTGTGATTAGCAACATAAGTTGGCTTTCAAAAAGTTCAGGGGCCGGATGCTTGAAGTATGGTTAGTGCTAACCGTTGTTTAAGAGGTATCAAAACCTAGATGTGTCTTATTATGTCACAATAATGACCGCATCTTGTTCAACAATAATCAGTGTTTCGTATTGGTACCATAGCATTGCTGATACACTGTGTAGTGCCAGTCTTTCTAAAGAGAATGTCTCTTCAAAGGGTTGAAACTGGTTCAAGCCACCTTAAGTTATAAAGGTGTTCCTGCAGGTTTGAAGAATATGAAACAAGTATCGCTTGGAATTCAACACATTATTGCTGATGTAATTGCCAAAAACAGTGAAACCCTGAGTTCAATAAAGGGAATGTAAGTATAGCATTTCTGGTTTTCTCTTTCTTAAGATACGACATGCCTAGAATAAATTGTGTGATATCAATATCAATAATTCAAGACTTTCGTACTTACATGTACTTTAGACCTATCTCAATGTTTAAAAGAATGTCGTTGAATAATGAAAACCAAACTGTGATGCTATATCTTTGCCAAGATCCTTGCATTTGAGGTAATTTTTGTCAAGTAAAACTAAGGATAGTGAGGATGAAAATGGAGTGAAATTTGACAAAATTGGTCAATTTGCTAAGACTTCAACAATGCAAAGAATTTCATCTCGGCCAATCATTCTACTAAAATTCGTTAATAATCGATATCATTTCATTGGTTAATCAGAAAAGTTAAACCTGTGAGTTTAAGTTCAATGTTATGTGTTTAACCCAATTTAACCTAAAAACACTAAAAACCTGCAATGGTCGTGCCCCTTCCACAGTGGAAGGTTTGCTAGAAAAATTTGGCATTCCTGTACGGCCATTGTAGATTGCATCTGTTCCCCATGCAAATGCGACAACGATCCTTTTGCAAGTGGTTTTTAAAGAGATTCTAGGTATCAAAATTCATCAATTTATTTTAACTTTAACAACCGATATATTTACTGTAATTTTAGCAGAGTTGCTGCCGCCGCATCCCCCCCCCCCCCCCCCATCCCCCCTCACTACGAATTTGGCGTCCGACTGTAAAAAGATTCATTTCAGGTCGCATATGATAGCTGAAAACAAAATTAATTAATTTGGCAAGGCACATGATGAAGAAAAACTTTACTTGACTGTGAAGTCTTCTAGCGCTGGGGAAATAATTGGGGACACTGAACGAAGATCAAATCAGATCAAACAATGGTTTTTGAGGAGAGGGGAAAGCCGGAGTACTCGGAAGAAAACCTGTCGGAGCAAGGTAGAGAACCAACAAACTCAACCCACATATGGCACCAAGCCTGGGAATCGAACCCGAGGCACATTTGTGGGAGGCAAGTGCTGTCGCCAATGCGCTGTCGCTGCTCTCCGTAACAAATGCAAGCAATGTAGTCGACCAATCAGAGCTGTGACTGGTGCAAAGGGCGGGAAAAAATCTGGGAGCAGTCATCGTCGTGGCACTTCCTACCGTGGTCCCAGAGGTATTTCTTGAACCACGAAGCGGCAAGAAGAGAAAAACTTTTGGTTTTCTTGGACTTAAATCTCACTTTCTTGCAGACGCCAGGGTCAGGATCTGACCCTCAGGTTTGGATTGGTTGATATTTTTACAAACACGCAAGTCAATATGATTGGTTTGTTTGATTGGTAATACCGAGGGGATGCGTGATTGCTAAGTTGCCATTGGTCCCTTTTGTAATTATCAATTTGACGTGTTTGACTGCTGGCCTCTGCATGAAAGTGGGATTCAAGTCCAAGGTAACCAAGAAAAACCTCTGGGACCAGGGAAGACACTTTTTAACGCACCGTTATTTCTTGTGGAAACCATTAATTCTGAGAGTATGTGCAGGTTAGAGAGACGCCCAATTCACCTGGAGTCGTGCCTGTCTCGAGCAGCGTCCAAGGAAAAGAAGAGGGGTGCAGGAGATAAGAAATATGAGCAATATCATGGATTCAACTTTCCAATTACTGCTCTCAAGGCACACCAGGTAAAAACGCTCCTTTAAGACCGACGGCATAAATGTCAGCTGATTTATTTTCCTTTGTCAAGTCTCGCACATTGACGATACGTTTACGTCATCTGCTTCTTCGTTTGAAGAACAACCCTTGGTTCGCTCACGCCACCTTCTAGGAGATCTGTGGTGATCTGTATCTCGTGTATTCCAGAAGATATAAGAGACTTTTGGCGCGAAAGTTTTATTTGTAGATGTCATATGACCTCGAAGTAACCAATGAGAGCGCGCACTGTTGGGGGAAATTTTTCAGCTAAATAACAATGTGGGTAGTTACAGTGATATACCATTCCCTCCAATATCGACAGCCTCTAGGTAGTGTTTGGAACAACAATGTTAAAACAGTCCCACCAATGTTAAATATACACTGTCATAGCACTCCTTCCAGCCACTTCTGAAGTATCTTCAGCTCACTTCAAAACCCGGCTCAAATTGATGCCAATGTTGACCTTAATTAATTAAAATATGCTCAGAAAGTGATGTTTTTCATAGTAATGGTTGCACCATCTGTTAATCAGCTTAAAGGTTTGAATTTAACCATCTTGTTAAATGGATTATTCATGGTTTCATGGAACAGGTTCTGGCTTTAAACAGAGGAGAGCAAAACAAGATTCTTACCATTAAATTAACTGTTCCAAAACAAGTCGAGACGCAGTTCCTTGGTCATTTGCGTCAAGTGTGGGTACCCTATGATGCACCAGGTAAGAGCTTGGGTTCTTTTGGAAAGATCAAAGGTCAGCTGTGGCACCATTTTGATCATTTTCTGGTCACAGGGTTCAACATCCAAATGGGTGATTGTGTGGGCTTAGTTTCGGCTTGATCGGTTTTTCTCGCTTTTTTCTCACTCTTGAAAGAAAGTAAACTCCAAACTTAGGTAGATCTGGCTGGCTGCAATCGAGTCGTCAGTGGTGACTTTGTGGGGTTTCTTGGTAGATGTAGAAATCGCAAACTTAGTCTGCTAGCAGTCCCCTCTCAGTTAGTTGAGCGACCCTCTAGTCATGCAAGAGAGCCCAAGGGAGAATGGGGAGAAAGATAGAGAGCGCCCTCTCCCTATTCTCCTTCTCTCTTACACAAACATTTCGGAAAGCATACTTGACCATCCCTCAAAAGGAGGTTGGACATTTCGTAACAATTACATGATGCTATATCCCATCTTAATATGACAAACTTACCGCTGTAAAAAGAATGAAAACAGGCAGAATTATTTCAATAAGAAATATCGTTTCTGAGCCAAGCCTCGGTGATCTACGGTATTTAGATCTTACAATTTCTTTTGTTTCGCTAAAGAACATGACTACTGATCACATGTTTAAAAACCAAGAAATAACTAATTTTCTATACTTGAGCACTCACTTGAGGTCTAGAGGTCGAAATTGTCCTCAATTGAAGCTTTCTAATATCTACTACCTTAAGCCAATGCAGTGACGGACAATTATTTTTCCAATCCAATTGTTCGGTTTCAGTAAATTTAGATGAGTTTTTGTCACTTTTTGGCATCGTATAATCTTGTCGAAAGAGAGGCAGCGTGGCCGAGTGTAAAACACCCTTTTTCCATCTTTCAACTACGAGTTGTCTGTCGTCTTGGAGCAGCCTTGGAAGCAGTGTTGTGTTGGTTGGAGGGGAAGGAGATATCCTTTAAAGCAGAGCACTTGTAGTCGTTCATTATTTTCTAAGGCTTCTTCCTCTAAATTGTCTATTTTTCCTAGGGAACATAAAAAGGCTATTTTACTCTGCAGTGGACGATGCTTACATCCGGCTAATAAAACCAAAGGTTACGAGACAATGTAGGTAAATATTGCCATTGCCGTAGCCGTAATACAAGGGGACGTGTACACCTGCTTCGAAGTCGTGGATCGTTGGATTTGGAATGACGTCATGATATTGATATATTGAACATTTTTATGTCACTTTATGTCGACAACGAAAAGAGCTATTTTTTTTAATGCGTGAGAGAAGTAGTTGTTTGAAGGTTTAATTTGATTTTTTTTCTCCAAGGAGTTCGTTGACCAAACAAGCCGAAAAGGAGAGTGTTGATCTCTTCATGATGAACTTATATCGTCTTCTACTTACCCCTCCCGCTAGGGGAAAGAATGTTCTCGGCCTAGACCCAGGCTTCCTTCACGGCTGCAAATTGGCGGTTCTTAGTGCAACAGGTAAGGCTGTGCCGGGGAACGCTTCTTCGGTATCCTTGACATTGCGTGATTTGAGAGCTTTTGCTTCGGATTGATGACAAAGAGCTTCGCAAGATGATTACCATTTCGTTCTTTGAGACATGTTCTCGTTGAAAAGTTTTTCCTGGAATTCTGTGAATCCTTATCCGGAATAGGAATGCACCTCGAAAAATTAAACTAAACGCGGTAACCGGAAGTACACAAAGGTTCTTGTTCTTTATCGTTTTAGGTGAAGTCTTAGAGACAGCAATCATCTTTCCTTTTGGTGAAAGGGCAAATGAGGAAAAAGCAAGAAACAAGATCGTTGAACTTATTTTAAAGCACAGGTAACTTAGATATGCTTCATTAAATTAGATTTATTATGGTTGGGGTGTGAAGAGAGCATTAGATATGTCAATTCACTACGTTCACATCTCCCATAATACAATTTGTCTGCCCCCCCCCCCCCCCATTTTTCATAAGCATTGTTTTCCAATGCTCTTGGGACTTGAAATCGTCCCGAGAGAACTTGAAAACAATGCTTATGCAAAATTGGGGGGGGGGGGGGGGGCGTAGACAAATTGTATTATGGGAGATGTGGAAGTGGCAAATGGACATATGTGATGATAAGAGCTCTGTTGAAGGTTGTAGGGTGGTTTCTAGTTATGTGTCCTTTCATCTCTTTGGGCCTTTAAAGTGCCCATAACCCCAAAATATTTTTTTCGTTAAAATGAATCTTTGCACCTGTTCGAAAGGCATCGCGGCTATTTTTTCCTTTTTCTAACAAATCCTGCCATTTTAGGGGCTTCGAAAGTTGCGCAAATCCAAGCATCTTTTGCTCATGACCGAGTTAGAAGGGGAGTGGGTCTACTCCTGTTTTTACGTCACAAACTGATTTACATTGCATTAACTCTTTGTAAAAATGCATGGAAAGTAGATGCCATGAAACGGGTACCAAGGGCGATAAAATTGGGTATATCACTAATCGAGGCTTCAGTGATGCTTCTGATCGCCTTTGAAAGGCGCAAGAGATGCTATTGCCAACCAAGGAGCATACCTTAATAAACAGTGAATTCCGCCATCAAGTAATACTAAAAAGATCTGAAATAACGTGATATTGATGTTTGTTTTTAGTTGTGACTATGTCGCTGTTGGTAACGGAACCGGGTGTCGCGATGCGGAGACCTTTATTAGTCATCTCATTAAAAAGCGAGTGTTTGCTCCACTTGACGTAGCCTACTGGTAAGAAAGAGCATCATTTGCAGCTATTGGGTGGCTTACGAATCGACGACGTTCGCACGACGGTCTCCAAACTATGGGCTCCCAACTAGTTTAGCTTTTAAGTTATTTGGGTGACCAGGTACTGACTATTTTTTTTTTTTTTTTATTGTTACATGTTAATTGCAACTCTGTAAATAGGCCACTTTTGATATATTAAAATTCAGCTTGAAAGCAAGGTTTGGAGGACAAAGACCAAGGAGAGTGGATGATATGCTAATTTATTACACATAACATGAGAATTTTATTCCATAAAGCTCATTTGTACAAATCTATACGCTTTATTTTCACATGTGAAAAAGGCCTATACAGCCAATCAGAATGGCGTACAGCTCTTTCACATGTGGAAGTATAACCAATCAACGAAAGCGTAAAGGCGTTTCCATGCCAATCACTCGTGCATCTCGTGCAAATCGTGCAAATCGTACTTTGTTATTGAATTAAATTAAATTTGGCTTTGGTTCTATTGTTAGTGAGTTTTTGTTTCTAATTCGCGTTCAGAAAACTATTTTAATGAAAATTCTCATGTTATGTGTAATAAACAGTTCACGACATAGAAAGTGCTTTGTACGGGGTTTTATTCACTCGTTGTTTGTGTCAAAAACCCTCACTCGCTCGTTCCTCGCTCGTTCGGGTTTTTGACACAAACAACTCGTGCATAAAACCCCGTACGCCGCACTTTCTATGACGTAAACTATATATCTTTTACATTCATTGCAACCTGTTTCTATTGTTTTTGTCCTCTCTGCCTCACTGTCAAGCT